>NC_071351.1:8022500-8322500 GCF_027744825.2 Synchiropus splendidus
GGCCCAGTCATTGGCCTCTGGAGAGAGGGGAATTAAAACATGTACATTTATGAAAAACACAGTACCTCTGCAGTCACAAAGTCTGCCGATGTGGGAACATACTGGTAGCAGCGATCACCGAATTTGGTCCAACCATCAGCACAGCAACCTTTAAGGGTTTAACAATATTGAATGACTTGTGTGTCTCAATACTTCTCAGTGAGAGAACAAATCATTTCATTTGTGCCCATGTTTTGGCATCATACATCCAACTTAAGCATGAGAGTAGATGCAAACCTTCATCACCCTGTGAGGAGAAGCAAAAACACTGGATTGAAAACAGAAATATTACATTTAAGACAAACACCTGCTCGGGCTCCGACCCAGAGTCCACCACTGAAACAGAGGATGGCGATGAGAGTGAAGCCGTGCATCTGTGAAAGGACAGAGTCTCATATTTGGGACAGAAGTGGGTGACACCGATCATGTGGTTTAGTTACCTTTGCTGGAGAGTCAGGAGTTCAGAGAGAGAGCTGTTTCAGGGTGCTTTTATACTGTCCTGTGGAGGATCATCTGAGGACCTGGTGACTTGTTGCCTCCATGTTCTTTGCATTTCAAAGTGGTATTTAAAATATAGCCTTATACTCTGGCACATTATGATCCCGGGATCAAACGTTTGGCTTGTCTTTCAACACTTTCATTACCATTTCCATATTCCTCATCATCCTGGGAGTGTCATCACGGAAGTTTGTTTAAAGACAGGTGAAAGTGAAATAATACAAACAATGTCAGTGGGAAGATATATATATATATATATTTTATTTTATTTTTTTATTTTTTTTATATATATATATGGACCTTAGACAGGCTTCTCTCAGTCATTGACACCGCCATTGTTTACTGTCAGGTTAATTTTATTCTCGTCTTCGACTACAGGTCTGTTTCCAAGTCATCAAGGTCATGTTCACTGTCAGTTCCAGACATTGGCTTTATGATCCAGATCGAAGCAGCCACCTGTGTGGAAGGCACGATGCTCCCGACTCGGTGACTCCACCTTCGCTACATGGTAATCTGGTAAGCACCATTTGAAAACTACTCTTTTGGGTGAGTGTCGAGATGCTAAAGGCTATATTAGGCTGCTGGGAGCAGGGGTGAGTGTTTTGCTTTCTATGGTCAGAGCCTCTTTGTTGAGTCGACTATGATTCAGGAAGTGTTCTCAGAACATCATTGGTCTTGAATACGTATACAATTTGTGGAGACATAATAGATTGACTTTGAACTGTTTGGGCTGTGTAAAGCCAGGCCTTTTGCTCCTGTTACCCATCACCTTTCTTCCTGATTCATCCTCAGTGGAAATCCCTGAACTATTGTCTCACCCTCAAGCTCAGCTCAGCTGTGTTACGAAGGAAACTGCAACGCAGTCATCCAACACCAAGTCAGTCGATAGGAGTATGGGAATGGCATTTGTGTCTCCCCGCCTTCCTGCTCCCGCCTGTGTCTGCAAGTGTTCTGTTTTTTTATACTTACAAAAGCTGTTGTGAACAAAATCCACCTATTTATTTACATGAAAAAAAATCACCTGCCTATGAGGAGAAGCAGAGGCATTAAATCAAAACCAGAAATCAGATCATGTGGTTTAGTTACCTTTGCTGGAGAGCGTCAGGAGTTCAGAGAGAGCTGTGTCAGGGTGCTTTGATATTCTCCCCTGAGGATTGTCAGAAGACCTTGTGACTTGTCGCCTCTCTTTTCTTGGCATTTCAAAGCGTCATTTAAAATATAGCCTGTCAAACAATGGCTCATTATCATTCGGGTTACCTGTCTGGCCGAACCAGTTGAAGTGTTTCATTTCTTTCTTATACGTTGTTATACGATGGAAGAATTGACATCAGAAAAAGGTCAACAGTATGCGTTGTGTGAAGACCTTCAATACAAATCAGGAGGCAAAACATCGAAGCGATGTATTGAAAATACTTCAACTTGAAAAATGGACTGCTTTGAAGTCACTTTTGTAATCTTTTTATCACAAATATTAAAATGAGTGTCCTGGAACATTTGTAAAAAAGATCTTAGATTATGGCAGTTGCCACAATGTATATTTGCATTTGTAGGCAAGTTCAACCTGAGCATGGTAGACAGAATCAAGCTCTTTTACCAGGACGAGAAGAGAAACTGGTTGCACTTTATTACAAAGGAAAAGTGTGACAGTGATGTAGATGTGAAGATGGAGTCCGAATGATCATGAACTTGACTGTAGTCTGTGTTTACACCCCACAGATGCAGCAGAGTGATTTCATGCATTACTCCGCATTTGCTTCGATCCCCAGTCCATTGCTCAAACTGAGGATGGCGATGAAAGAAAGACCAGTCATCTGCTCACATGCATGTGACATTCAGGTAAAGAATTGTAACCTGCAACAGCCTGAGATGTTCCTTCCCTGTGATAATCAGGTGGATCTTGACCTTGAAAATGTGATCAAATGTCCTCATATCAGGCTTGAGTTGTTGTGTATCTGTGACATATTGTGGAGACAACAATAAGAGCAGCATGTTCATGCAGTTTTAATTTGTTAAATCAGCTCTTGTTCCTGACGCTTCATGTCAAGTGTGGAATGAAGGATCTTCACAGAGGCTTGGGGCACATGTAGGGCTTCTTGTGGTAGCACTGGTGGTCGTTGGGGGCGTCTGGAATTAAAGTTGGGATCATGAGAAGTTCTTGAAGTTTGAGAGAGACCAAATAGCAGCATTAATTGTCGATACATACTCAGCCAGTTCAGCTCCATGCAGTCTTCAGTTCCACGGGCATTGTTGGGCTCCTCACGACCCCAGTATTTGAAGTCAAAGTGGGTGCCGTCTCTCCACATTAACTTTTCCTCAAGTTGCAATGACAGTCACCACCTCAACGTGCAGCCTGAAAACACATTGTTAAACGTTATTTTTCATTTTTTGATCAATCAGAAAAGTATGTTTTCAAAGAGTCTTTCACTTCCATTAACCTTGATCCAAAATCCGCCGGCCACACAGAGGAAGGCAATGATGCTGAGTCCTGACGGCATCTGCAATGAGATCACACAGTGTGGTTATTCAGTTGTGCAGCTACTTCACTAAAGGACCGCTATCCAGTGAAACTACAAACCTTGATGGTTTGGCAGACAACTCAGTGATGCAGTTGTTGTATCTCTGGACGTGTGAGCTCGTCCTTATATACTTGGCTTTTTTGACTGTAAAAAAAAATGTCTATTACACATCAAAAATGCACATTAGAGTCAACAGAATTCACACCAACTTTGTTCTTCTCAAATAACAGACCTGTTCAGTTCCTCAACTCAAATCTACATATTTAATCTGTAAACATCATATATGCTCCTTTGATGGACTGGAGAATAGTTTTCATATGAGTGAACCTAAAATGATCACATTGAAATATCAATGAAATATTAAAATGCTTTTTATTCTGACACTTGTATTCAGATGACACATGTATAGGCCACTAAATATTGTGCATCACACCTAGAGACGCTGTTCTCGCATTGTTTTGAATGACACATTGTTCATCTGTCATTTAAGGGTTTAATGATTCGGAACCGGAACTGTTGACCCCATCGTAAGTTAACACAGTGACCACCTGTCAATCACGGTTATTCTGAACGTTTCGAAAATCTGAACCAGTTTGGCGTAGCTGTGCGCGGAATTATCTTTGTGAGCTGTTTATTTCATTCTTAAATGATTGTTAAACTAATTCCAAATTACAGAGCCCTGGGAGTGACATGCATGTGTTTATTCTTTTGGATGTGACATGCAGGGCTTTATTTTTTATTTTTTAACCCGAGATAACAGTTATCTCGAGATAATTTTTATCTCAAGAAACGATTACTTCCTGTAACCACTATGTCTTCCATGGCTTCGTAACTGTCCGTCAACGTTGTCATTCGCTGTCTGCAAGTCAGAATATTGCCGACGGCAAAGTCTGTGCGCTTTTAACACTCTGATCAAGTGGCTTCTACTCAAAATAATACCATACGTGGCATGCATGACTTTATTTTTTTTCTCCCGAAATAACAGGTATCTCAAGATAATCTGTGTCTCGAGATAATTTTTATCTCAGGATAAAAAAAACAAAGTCATGCATGTGGCTTCCAGGGACGCGTAATACGTATAGCTTAGCCACATATGGTAATATTTTGAGTAGAAGGCACTTGATCTGAGTGTTAAAAGCGCACAGACTTGCAGACAGTGACTGACAATGTTGAGGTACAGTTACGAAGCCATGGGACACATAGTGGTTCCAGGAGGACGTATACAAAATGCTTTGCCAGAGAGGCAGCTGCGCATGCGCTGACATTTACGATTGTATCTTGAGATTTAAAAAAAACATTATGTAAGTCATGCATGCCACATCCCAAAAAAAAACACATGCATGTCACTTCCAGGGCTCCATACAGCATCAAAGGTCGTTTCTTCTCCATTTTTTGCGCATCACGTGATTCGGATGAAGCATAATTTTCTCTACCTTTTTTAAGTCCTGGAGGAAAGAAAAGCTTTCCAATGATGCCCTCTGGTGTTCAGTTTTTGCCACTACGTCTTATGTCTTCAATGTTCGAGAATGGAGAAACCAGCCGTCTGCTCTTCGGCTGTATAGCTATTATATTAATGTTATTCGACGTCGATTGCGGTTGCATTTGAATCATGTCGACTTTGAGAAAATGGCACTTGAAAAACGGAAGTCTGACAAAGCAGTTTGCTTCGCCTTCCCACATGACTTTTCATTGGATGTTAAGTGTAGCTATTGACAAAGTGGACCGACTTCCTCTGACTCTGTATTTGGCTCATTTCACAGTCAACAGACGACTCGGACTGAAGCATATGAGCAGAGGGAGTCTGTAAGTGTTGGCATAGACATCTGTCTTTTGTGTGGCCTTTGAGGAAAAGATTTGTTTCAGAGTGATGTGATGCCAACAAGAAAGCATGCCGTCATTGAATATACATCCACCTCATGACTCGAGCTGTCGATATAAGAGATGTTTTTCATGTTCCCACTGCTTCATAAAAAAGACCCAGAGAGTGCTTGAATCAGTGTTTATTGTTTGGAAAGAACAGCGGGGTGGGTGGTCCAGCAGTGATGTCAGTGATGGGGCGTGACATCATGCGACACAGTCATGATGCGGAGCGTCAAAATGAGTTTTTGGAGCATATGAAGGGCTTGAGGTTGTGGCAGCCGGCGTCGTTGGCTTTACCTGCAACACAGGAGATGTGGTGAGCAGCTCCAGCCGACGACAGTGGAAGGAGACGAAAGAGTTACCGAAATAGTTGAGCTCCATGCAGTGCTCCACCTTCTGACCGTTGGTGGGCTCTCCGGGACCCCAGGCGGTGAAGTCCCACTTGGAGCCGTCGGTCCACATCCACTCAGCCTCCTGGAATCAGTTGTTTTTGAGGCATCTGTAGAAGCGTGAGCCAGTGGAGCTCACCTTCACAATGTCGTAGCCGCCGGTCCAAACACGCGTGTCGCTCCCAGTGATTGTTTTGATGGCATTTCTGATGAACTCGTACTCTTTTTGGCTGTGCAGCGACAGCAGGTTCCCCCCGTCTTTTACACATTCCAGCTGGGAAGAAGTAGTCAGTTTGAAGGCTGAAGTGCAAAGTGCTGACTCGCCACTCGTACCTCAGAGTCGGCCCATTGTTTTTTTTCAGCCCGGTACAAAAAACAGCGGTTCTCCAACTGCATCCATCCAGCGGGACAGACCTTCTTACAACCTTCAGAGAGGAGGTGGCGAGTCAGAGGTGACAGACCTGTTGTGTTTGACGGTGCAACGTGAGGTACAAACCATTTGCAGCCTGTGGAGGCGAGGAACATGGGTGAATCAGAGGAAAGAGACGTAATACCGAAGAGAACAAGCGCAACTCACAACAGCTCCCATCCAGAGTCCACTGGCCAAGCAGAGGCAAGCAATGAAGGAGAGGCTGGACGCCATCTGTTTGGTGAGCAAACCGGAGTGAATGAAGCGCTTCGACTGAGAGGGAAAGACAGCCCACCTTGTGAATTTTGCCCCGTCCGGAGTTGTAGCTGTGTGATGAGCTCTGCAGGAGAAGAGGCCTTCATATAGCTGCGGAAGGTGGTTCACACAGAGGCCGCTTTCTCTGTTTGCCCATGTCCAGAGGACATGAGGAGTCGGTTGTTTGATCTGGTGGAGGATTGGCTTCTGTCAGACTACAAAGTGCCCAATGTTTGAAGTGATGCGCGAGTGAGAGACAGTTTTGCATTCAGGCTTCTTAGGAGTGAGACAGCAAAGTCGATTGAGTCGGTTCATCCTCCTCGCTTCTGTTCTGGGATGAATTCTGATTGACTGAGGTTGTAGCGTGCCGCAAATCTGTGTGCCGCGATGTTGCCATGGTAACTTGAGGGAGTAAAACTAACAAGTCGTGACTTGATGAGAGGATTAGATGGTCTTTATTAGTCCCACAGTTGGGAAAGTCAACGACATAAGTCATTTAGATAAGATTTTTTTTGCTCCGGCTGGAGCTCCTGCATCGGTGAGAGGCTTGGAGAAGAGCGTCTGTTTGTGGCCAGGATTTACTGGGGAGTCAGTGCTGCATAGAAGGCGACGTCCTCTGACGCTGAGTCCACTTGGAACTTTGTTGTTTGAACTGCAACTTGCAACTCTTGATAGAAGAAGACCATTTTCATCTTTTTGATGATGGAATGGAAAAAAATGGGACAAAAATCTAATATTTTAGTCGTTCAAAGGAGTCTCTGCTTTATCTAACAATCATCAAGTGATGTCATATACAGTCTCATATTGATCAGAATATTTGGGGTTTGAGTCCTGGGAGCCAGGTCAAAAGGTTTGGCAAGAGAAAAAACCCTCAATGTTCCGGAATGAAAAATGATATATTTTTCCCAAAACAAATAATGATCCAGAAACGTCTCTCCTCATACGTGTTTCTGTATGTGTATATCATCTGTCATACTTGTCATTGAAGTTCAGGTCTGGCTGGGCCTGGCCTGTATATTGCCTATTGAAATATTGATCTAATCTAATCCAGTACAGAGTTCTGATCAAAAGCTTTCCTCTCCTCCAGAGCTCATATCAAAGCCCCAGTCTGATCAGCTGCCTGTTGCCTTCCAAACCTCTCTGTGTGTGACAGTCAAACATCACTTGGGTCAATATTAACTAGGCTGAACTGCTTCCAGCCTTTTTCTCTCAAGTCGTCCAGATGAAGCGGCGCCACCGACCTGTCAGTCAAGTCAGCACTCGCTGTCAGATCTTCAGTGGCAGGTGGATGACATTGGCAAAAGATGGGGCGGATTTCTCTGGGATTGGTTTTCAGTTTTAAGTGGTACAATGCCGCCATCTGGTGGTCAAATATAGTTTTGCAGTTGAAAGTCTCCATGTCAGTTTTTTTGGCAGGGTTGTGTGCTCGTCCAGACTGGTTCAGGGAGTGTGATTCTCTTCCCTCTTGCCCCGGCTGACCTCGCTGTGTTGAGCCACCCTGCTCCCCGGAGATGCTGCCAGCCGCGACTCTCTGCAGCCGAGCCCCTGTTGAAGGTCAGTGAGGCGCCTGAGGCACTGAAGTTTGCTGCTTGTCCACGAACTACCTGCTGTTCTTTTCTTCACCGGAGATATATTTGTCTGAAGGGTTTTATACTTTTACACTTCACGTCACCAGGCGCACAGTTTGCACTGTTGAGTCCAGAGCACTAATACTTAACTTTATTTTGGGTCTTTTTAGTCATGAATATTTATTTTAAGTTTCCTTTTTTTCATGATTATTTTCCCCTATTTTTTGTTAAGAGTTTTTTAAAGGTGCATTTCTCTTTATAGTTTTAATGTTTTAGAAAAATAGAAAAATTTAGAATATATCATTCATGCATGGGGTATTTATTTTTTCTTTTATGGTTCTGTATAATTACATATATCAGACGGTATCTTCTATCATTTATTTTTTTAAACATTAAAACTATAAAGAGAAATGCACCTTTAAAAAACTCTCATGAAAAAAGAGGAAACTTAAAATAAATATTCATAACTAAAAAGACCCAAAATAAAGTTAAGTATTAGTGCTCTGGACTCAACAGTGCAAACTGTGCGGCTGGTGACGTGAAGTGTAAAAGTATAAAACCCTTCATTGGCATATCATCAGATATATGTACTGATACAGAACCATAAATGAAAAAATAAAAAACCCATGCGTGAATGTATTTGGAGAATGCATTTGTGAATGTATTCAAAGTCCCTTTCATTTTATATTATATTATTCATTTTATATTTTCATTCATTCATTTCATTATTTATATATATATATATATACAAAGTTCCTTTCATTTTTTGTTTAATTTTTTTTTTTTTTAAACAAAAAAATGAAAGAAACTTTGAATAATACATTAACAAATGCATCCTACAAAAACATTCATGCATGGGGTTTTTATTTTTTCTTTTATGGTTCTGTAAAATTACATATATCAGATGATATCTTCTAAATCATTTTTTTTTTTAAACATTAAAACTATAAAGAGAAATGCACCTTTAAAAAACTCTTAACAGAAAATAGGAAAAAATAATCATGAAAAAAAGAGGAAACTTAAAATAAATATTAATGAAAAAATAAAAGATATAAATAAAGTTAAGTATTAGTTTTCTGGACTGAACGTGCAAACTGTGCGACATTAAGAATAACTTAAAAAATATCTATTATATATATATATATATATATATATATATATATATATATATATATATATATATATATATATATATATATATATATATAAAATAACTTAAAAAATCTATTATATATATATATATGTGAAAACTGTCTCCAACTAACTACCAATACAATAATTGTTAGTTTTATTTATGTATTTCTCATCATGATAGTTCAAGGCTCCACCCAGCATTTCTTTACTGGTCAAAACAGGAAGTGGCTCATTGTTTTTAAAGAGCGCTACAGTGAGGTCACTTCCTGTCCTCACCTACACGTGTCAGTGCCGCGACACTCAGACTGCTGAAGAGGATATTTGTGCCGTGGGTGTGTAGTTCAAGAGTGTGTTGTGTGTCTGGTTTGAATGCAGTTTATAGATCATGAAGACAGAACGTGATGTGCTCTGTGTTTGGGAGACAAGATCTTCAGTGATGCATTTCACCCCTTGTGGAGCAAAAAAAAAAAGCAGCTTTGACAGTAAATTCACTGTTGCTGAGGTGTAAGGCTCAGTAGAGATGTGGAGGAGCCACTGAAGAGGTTTAAATGATGGAAATGTTGGACGATAAATTTGTATTTTTGGAACTTTCAGAGGCTGTTGAGGATGACTGCTCCTTCTCGCTGGTTCCACGCTGAGCCCCTCCAGGACTGCTCCAAAGCTCGAGGTGAGGAACTGAATCTGATGAGACTCGGAGACCAGCTGGGTGTGCGACGTTTATTAGTGCGTTCTATGACAAACAGGAGGCAGTTACATCATGTACAGGCTACAGTGGTCAGAGATCCAAACCAAGATTTAAAAAAACAAAACAAACCCCGACCTTTAAAAAAAAATCCACACAGTTGGCATCAAAATGCACCTCTATATACAGAAGAGCCACTGTCCGAGTGGTGAGCGCCACCTACTGTACCTCGGCAGCCGCTGTAAGACATTCAGCGCCAGCGTTCCATCAAGAGAGGTTCAACACGTGTACAGTTCAAGGAGTTTCAGTGACGTTCCAAACACTAGTGAGCAGAGGTGGGAGTGTGAAAGTGACCTGAGGGGCGGGCAGAGGCAGGTTCGATCATGTGACCTCAGTGTCACGTGAAACGGTTTAGACCGCTGTGGAATGATCTGATGGACGCAGGATTATTTCTGTCCAAACAAACTCATGTAAACCAGATGACTCTTTTCCTCGGACATCTTGGTCGAGAAAAGGCACTGAACAAAGGAAACGCAGCCTGCTACTCTCGCCTCAGACCTGTGGGATGACAAAGAGGTAGACGACGGTTCTCCCCTGCTACACGAGTCTGCTCCTCCGTGGTCAGTCTCGGTGTGAGCCCCCGCAGACCCTTGTGCTTTCGTGTGTCTTCATCGATCTGTTGTTGCAGGTCGGACCTGTGACGGTGAGCGTGATGCGAGTTGACATTCGTAAGGTTGTGCGGTCACGTCCCATTCCTGTTTGGTCTGAGAGATTTTTCCCGTCGCGGCGGTGGCGGTTAGAAAAAGACTGTTGGAGCACGCGCTCGGAAAACAGCATGCAGCGACTCGGGCAGACGTCAGTCGCCGAACTATAAACACATAAGTTAGTTTGTATACAAAAGTCCTGCCCACACCTCTGCAGTCAATGTGCAAATAAAGAGACGGGCTTGGTGTGTCGGGTCCAGTTGGTGGCGACAGGCACTTGGATGTGGACGTAGAAAACCTGGTGGGATATTTACAGCAGGGTGGTCTCTTCACTAACTAGGTGTATTTACTCATTGAGTGGTTTGGGGGCCAAACTTGAAGCACCGACTCAGACAGAGGTTTTATTTCTAACCCAAATCTGTGATTCATGTGGAATTAAAATCCCCACTGTTCCCTAAAATTCAGTCAGTCCCGTCGTTCTCTGGCGACTGGAAGTAAGATCTCAGAAATCCGGCTCTGGAACATGGTCGTATTCATCATTACACACAAAAGAAAACTTGATTCCTGTGGTGAATTTTGTTCCCAGTGTTGGCGAGTGTGGCGACTGAGCTCAGGTCCAGTTGAAGGCGCGTCCTCAGCCAGCGTCTCCAGCACCGGCTCCTATTGAGAGCAGCTGAGCAGTGTCTCCTGCGCCGTCCCTTCCTTCAGTGTCCTCGGTCGCATCTGGTGTGTGCAGCATGCAAGCGTTGTGTGGTACTGTTTGGCAGTGTGCCGCGTCTGTGGCAGGATGTGTGTCGGTGGCAGTGCCGTCACTCGGTGCAGCTGTCACCCTTGTCTTCATTGGACGACGAGGACTCCAGCTGGCGATGCTTGCAGTGAGCCAGCGGGTGACGGGCGGCGGCTCGAGACGCTCTGGAGTGGCAGGACACCTGGCCGGCGCAGTCACACGGTGCGTCCTGCGGAGAGACACGTTACCGACTGGTCCTCCAGACGACAGGCTTGAATCTCACCTCAGCGCTGCCGTTGGTCACCGTCTCCTTCCCTCTCCCCAAAATAGAGACCATCTCCTCGCCAGCCGTCTGCCTCATGAAGCGCTTGTTCACGATCCTGGTCACGCTGTCGCTGCTGCCGGCGGTGAATCCCGCCAGGGCGCTGAGACCTCCGACTACACCGGGCAAACATTCGGTCTTGGGCTCCTCTGTGCCGCTGAGCCCCCCGATCACGCCGAGGGCCCCGTTCTTGATGAACTCCTGGACCAGACCTCCATATCGCTGCGTGCTGGACTCTGGAGCTGGTCTTCGAGCGGGACTGGCGGTCTGACTGGCTCCTGAAGGTGAGCAGGAAAGACCGTCAACAGATTTTCAATCACCGCTGGGGGGCGCCGTCGTGCCACAAACCTCCGTCACTCTTCCACAGAGACTCCGTGCTCCCACAGTGCTCCACCACGCTGAAGAGGCTGGTCAGGCCGTCGGTGAGGCCGCTCAGGACGGGGCTGTCTCTGGTGGTGGTGGACCGCGCCCAGGCGGAGCCCCCGGGTCTCTGCTGGAGGCTCCACACGCTGCGCTCCCTGGAAGAGGCTCCGTCCAGCCTGGAGGTGGATCCTTGGACAACAACAGATGAGTCAAGTCTCTGCTCCAGTCAGCGTCTCTCGGTCTGAGTCTCACCTGACGACACCCGGCGTTGCAGCTTCGGGGACCCAAACTTGGGCGAGCAGCACGGCCGCTCTATCCGGCTGTGGACCTTGTCCAGGGAGGTGGATATCTGGCGGGAGCGGGCGGAGGCCAGCGGGGACGTGGTGCTGGAAGTGGGCCGAGGCGACCAGGCTTTGGAGTGCAGGCCAGGGCCCCGGCCGCTGGGAAGGATGTCGGTCTGCAGGCCGACGCTCACCAACTTGGTGGCCGTCTGAGTGGCTCTGGTGGACACGCCGAGCGTCTGCAAGCGAGGGTGACGTCTTGTTGGTGTGTCTGGCTTCACTCGGCCGGGAGCACTCACCTGGCTGCCCAGTTCCCTGCTGGACTTCCTCTCCAGGGATGAGGAGCGGATGGCCTGCCGCACACAGTTGGTCATCTCCTTCATGTCGTCGCTCAGGTTGGCTGAGATCTCCAACCCGTGGTAAGCAGAGGAGGACGCCATGCCGTCGACCAAGCTGCTCGCCGAGCCTGTGAAGCTGCTGCCGATGAGGCCGGGGGCGGGGCTGAGGCTGCCGCCCCTGCTCTCCAGCAGCTCCCGGTGCTGCGTGGACAGAGAACCCAGCCACTGCTCGTAGGAAGACGACACCGGAGGCTCCTGCAGAACCTCTGGTGCGTCTGTCAGTGTCTCCCCAGCGCCTGACGTCATCGGCACCACCCCGTTCATGGCCTCTGTTTCCACCCCGTCCTGGCTCCTCCGCTGGTGCTCCATGCGGCGGACGGCAGGCGGGCTGAAGTACATGCGGATGCCAGTGCGGTCCGGAGCCGTGTAGCTTCTCAGAACCGACTCCAGGTCGGGTTCCAGCAGGTTGCTGGGACCATCCCAGGTTTTACTGGTGTCCTTCATGTCTGGAGTCTGCAGAGGAAAATAAACACTCTTGTTAGAAGTGTGTTGGTGTCAGTGTGGTGTCTTCAAGTCTGTCATTGGAAAAAAAATCAATTGAACCAGTTCGCAGTGATAAACGGCAACACGGTTTGAACACAAACACCTTCCAAAGTCTTAAATTTCTCCTTTAACTTTGAACCTCCATGTGACTCAGGAAGCAGTTCACTTGGAGCTGTAGTTCACTGGGGGAAACACCCAGTTACTGGCTGACATCGGTTCAAACTCCAGATAGTTTGGCTTTCTGAAGCTTCACTCTTGCTTCCTCAATGCCCCAGGCGGTCGTGGGTTCAAGACCCAGCCAGTCTTATACTTTGAAGTTTTAAAGTGTGAAGGTTAAATGCGAGCGGACGAAAACGTCAAGTGTGAAAGTGATCTAGTGCAGTGGTGAGAGCAACCGACTGGCGGTTCTCTGTGGCCTCGCAAGAGGTCCAGGGTTCGAATCCCACCCTGCACTAGTGATCTGAAACACAGGAGACGGGGTTGAGGGCCGTGTCCTCCCCCGAGGTTGGTGGAGACACATACAGGGGTTATGAAGAAAAACGCAGCGACAGGGAGGGGGTGTTAGTCATATTTTTTTGGCTTTCATTAAGCGCAGCATACATCATTTGTCAGGGTGGTCCAGTTTCTGCTCCGGCTCTCTCGACGGTCGGGACCCGACGTCCCTCCAAGCTTGATCTTCTCCAGCAGCACGGCTCCTCTGCTGGCGTCTTCGGTCGACGGGGCCCTGTTGAAGACCACAAAAGAAGACTTGAGTTGCAGCAAATGTCAGAGTGGTTTCACGCGTTCTTACCTCGGTGACCCAGCTCCATTAGAGACACCCGGGTCGGCGGAGGACTTGGACTGCGTGGAGATAAGAGCTGTCAGTGAAGAACACTTTTAAATCCACATTAGCATTAAAATGAGCCGCTGGCTCCTAATGACTTTTTTTTTTTTTTTTTTTTAAACACTCTTGAAACGTGTATTTAAAGAGCTGAATCACGACTGGAAGGTGGAGGTTTATCTAACATCTCCTGATGCTTCTAACAGTTCTGAATCCTTGAACAAGCTGAGACCTGCAGCTTCTTCTCACCTTGGTCTGTTGGGACGTGGCCTCCCTTAGTCTCTGCTCCCACTGCGCCCTCTCCTGGCTGAACCTCTCCAGCAGCTCCAGCTTCTCCCTTCCCCAGTTTCTCTCTCCGATCTGCAGCTGGTGGGAAACAGGAAGAGCGTGAAGTCGGGGAGCGACTCGTGTCCGGCCGCAGACCAAGTCCCGTCCTGCACCTGCTTGGTGAGGTCCATCACAGCGGCGTAGGAGTCAGCCAGGAGGTGCTGGTGCTCCTCCCGCTCCCTCTTCAGGGCGACCTTCAGGTCAGAGGGGTCCTGTGCATCAGGAGCAGACACCGCCGGTCCAGTTTTCCCAGGTTTGGTCTCGAGCTGGACAGCAGAAGGTCAAGTGAAGCTTTAAAAAATCTCATTTCAGTGTCATGTTTTGGTGTTTATCTGGCCAGAAAAACTGAATTTTCTAAATTCAGAGCCCCCCCACTTCTAACACTAACTCTGGTGTTGGTTCTGTGGCAGCAGACTCACACACACACACACCCAAACCCATCAATCCTCACCCACTTCTGCGTCTCACTTCGTGGCACTGGTGCCCAAATATGGAGCGAAGGCCGTCTATTTACACACAGGCAGCGCCGGCTGCTCCTAAATGCTGAGTCTTAGCGGGCCGAGCTTTCATCCGTGACACTGAGGGCAGCTGGCTCCACAACAGTAAACCGTTGAACTAACTTTGTTTCAATTGCGGCTTAAAGGTTGCACGTCTCAGGTTGTGGTCGAGTTATCGCATCCAAACAGCGTCGCCTCGAACATTCGACCACACTTGACATTGAGGAAAAATAAACATATTGGAGGAGGCAGTTCTTCAGAGCCAGATGAAAATGTTTTCCCGCCCCAGCCATGAATCCCATCCCTGTGTCAACCAATGAACAGACAGCGTTTGAAACAGCAGGGATCACTTAAGGTCCGAAAAATATTTTAACTTAAGTTAACATGTTTTTCGCCCATAAACAATGTGCTAATTTCAGTCTTTGTCTGCTCAGATCATAGCTCCATGGGAGATGACAGAGCAGGGATTATAATCTGGGTGGTGCATGCTGTGCTGGTGGGTTTATTTGTTTTCCATCGAGTGCTAAAGGCAGGAATCTGGAATCAGGTGGGAATGAAGTGAAAGAAGATGCCATGTCTGTTAAAGTGGGCGGGGCTAGAGGGCGTCTGCTTCAGGTCACACGGCGGGGTGAGTTGCACAAAGTGGTTTAACAGTGTCAGATGTGTTTTGAAAGAGAAACAGTGGCGACTAAAGCATGAGTTTAAAACGTTCCCCCAGCTGTTGGCCCGTCGCCATGGTGACGCAGAATAAAATCCATCCTATCGGACGACTTCATTGTTCCGGTTCTGACAGCAGAAGGCTCGACTGAACGCTGGAGGGCTGGTGAGGATGCTGGAGTGGAGAGTCAAGACGGATGAGTCCGTTCCACCGAGTCCAGCCACAGATGAAGAGTGGCCTCACCATGTGAGATATTTTCCAAAAACCACACACGGCTCATGAATGACTTTCATAGATGTTTTCAGATTTGCATCCGCCTCCTTCCAGCGCGGCAGTTTTACCAGACTTTTAATTGGTCGAATGACAGTTGCTGCTGGGACGGACCTCGAGTGAAGGCGAGGGGGTTTCGTCAGGTCTGGAGAGTGACCCTGATGATGTCAAAACTAATAAGAGACTGAGGAGAGGAAGCCTCCACACTGGGGACCCGGGAGCGTTCGACCCGGAGGATTCAGCGCCGTCTCACCTGTGACATGAGGCTTTTCAGCTCTGTCCGCTCCACTTCCCACGAGGCCTTGGCCTTGGCGAACTGTTGGGTCAGCTCCTGAGAGCCTTGGCGCTCCTGACGCAGCTCACCGCTCAGATCCTGCAGCGCCACCCTCAGGTCGGCCAAGGTGGAGCTCACCGCGCTCGACTAGGGAGAGAACCGTGTCAGTCGCGGGTGCTTTAACAACGATCGCCATGTGACTTACTTTAATAGTCGGGCTGAGAGGTACTTCGTCGGCCGCAGCCTTCTTCTCCACCTGGTGGGCGGGGCTTAGATTGTCCTCCTCCAGCAGGAGATAAAGATCTTTCAGGCTGTTCATCTGAAGTAAAAAAGAAAACAAATGAACAAAATGGCGTGATGAGGTGCTGAAGACCTGACCTGCGCTCCTCTGACCTCCAGGATGTCTCTCCACTCCGAGTCCTTCTTGCAGCCCCTCCTCCACTGTTTCAGGAAGCAGCGCAGCTTGAGGCTGAGAAGCAACAAGGCCTGTTTGAGGTGCTGAGACTCCTGCAGGAGCAGGGTTCTCTCCTGGCCCCACAGTTTCTGCTGAAGTCGAGCCTGGAGGCCCAAACTCTGCAGCTGGAAGTCCCGAAGGAGGAGAGCCTTCTGATGCTCCTCCTGGAGCTTCAGGACAGAAGAAAACACACAGCCAGATTGACTACAACTACAGCC
The DNA here is from genome assembly GCF_027744825.2 of Synchiropus splendidus. Lineage (NCBI taxonomy): Eukaryota > Metazoa > Chordata > Actinopteri > Syngnathiformes > Callionymidae > Synchiropus > Synchiropus splendidus. The sequence continues at coordinate 8,038,647 of NC_071351.1, forward strand.
CTTTATCGCTCTTGAGAAGCATTTTAATCCGGTGTAGGAAAACTATGAAATACTCGCACGCTGACCTACAGCATAAAGTACCTGAGTGAGACGGAGCGTGACCTCCATCTCCTTCTGAGCCTCGGCGGCGCCGTCATCACAGAGCTGGACCTGGAGGTCACCTGACTGCACGCCCTGGAGGAGAGTGGATCGGTCAGGGTCAAAGGTGAGATCATTGTGGCGCAGGCGGGATGGAATCAGAGATAAAAACACCTGAGGAGCTTCAACTGAACCGTGAGACGCTTGGGTCACACGTCTGCGGCAACACCAGTCCAGCCACTCTTCAGCTCTCTCTTCAGCCGAGTGAGCGCACTCCATCGACCCGCCACTGGACCATGAATGCCCCTTCACTCACCTCACACCTACTCCCCACTGTTGTCTATTTGTGCCATCCATCGTTTTGTTTTTGAAGAGTGGGACTTTATTTAAAATATAATTTAACACACCCCAAAACATAAGCAGCATTTATTCTACTTGTCTTCTGAACAGCCGCCTTCTTTTATTCCAGCATAGAGCATCTCTGGTTTCCTCCTCAGGGCACAGAATTCATCTCACTCCCTTCAGTTCACATCAGTTTTTGGAGTCTCCAGATGGAGCACAAAGCTTCAACACACTCTCCATGTGGGTGATAAACTCAACATTTTTGCCACACAGTAGACTGTGTTGAGATGAGTGTCGACTCAGTCCACTCCATCTTGTCACATAAAATGACCTGGCGGCCTGGAGTTCGTGCCTCAGGACGCATTGTTTCCACTTGAGAATTTGAGTGGGTTGAGTTCTTATTACATGTGAAGGCTCAACATGATTTGCTGAGTAGAACAAAAATGTAAACCACTAAATTTTCCTTGGAATTTCAAGTCATATCTGGAGTCACCCTGACATCAGAAAAATCGGCTTGCTAGCTTGAGTTCTCCCAGCATGCATTGCAGGACAAAAGGTTCCTCTGGCCTGCAGTTCGCATGTTTTTTTTCATCCTCTATGGGCGAGGAAAGCGTGACTTTTAATCTACTATCTTCAGCGTTTCCGTGACATCAATAGCGTCAAACTAATGTTGTGAGTTTATAAGCTCCCGCGGTGACTAACTGCCAGGTGACGTGCTACAAACTAGCACCTCGGAGGCAGAATGTTTGAGACCCTGAATGTAGCTTAACTTCTAAAGTAAGTAAAGTTTCAAAATCATCATGTCGACCTGAACTCGTTTGTTTTTTCCACTTCCCCATTGGTGCTCCAGACACAAGGCACCATTATCTCAGTGTCCTGGCGGGAGACGCCCCTACAATATGCAGCGGTTACCATGGGAGACAAACCTGGAAAAGGTCAGCTCTTCCTGCGATGTTAAGAAGTGAGCTGCTACACTCGGATGGGTCCATGTTGGGCTGACGTAAACAGGCGATGCCACTCACCAGGCCGCCATGTCCGTCCTCCCGGTCCAGCTCCAGTGGTCCACTTTCCTGTGTTTGAGTCTGGCTGTTGGCTGCTGGGCCCTTCTCTTCTGTTCCAGTCTGGGTTTCTGGCTCCCTATAATCAGGCTGCTGCATTCGTGCATGGGCAAGTTAATGAAGAAAGGGATAAACAAACATTCGACCAAATAAAAGAGGGAGGGAGGAGATGTCGCGGAGCAAAAAGAACCATGAAATCAACAGAAGGAGACGACAACAATGAAGGACGCGATGGCGGCTGACGGCTCGTGTGACGGACGGAAATGGAGCTCACAAGACGCAGAACAGGATGTAGAGAAAAAAAAGTTTGGTCAGAGAGGAGAAGGACAGCGTGGAGAGGAGGAAGAAGAGGAGGATGGAGGAAACGATGAGCGGCTGCGGGAGGAGAGCATGGAGAAGAGAGGAGGGGTCAGGGAGAAGATGAAGATTTAGACAGTTGAAAGACAGAAGTAATGAGGCGTCATAGCAACAGGCAGCAGGAGGAGAGACGGATGAAGGGAGGAGAGGTGCGGCGGGGGGTGGGGAGACAGTTATGGTGCCCATGCGGTTAGAAAGAGAAGGAGGGAAGAAAAAAACAAAGGGGAGGGAGAAGGGGAGTGGAGGGGGTTGGGACTCAGAATTGGCCTCTAATGGAGACTGAACATTATTTACATTTAAAGGAGACAGTTTACACAATTTCAGACAACAGAGGGTCCCGAAACAAAAGGGTCGGTGCAGCTCGGTGTTTTGGAAGTCGAGAATGACTTTGGATTTTGGGTTCTGTGGCGATGAAACTATGTCACGGTGTGATCAACGTCAAACTCCTGTAACAACCTGAAGTTACATGCGTGATAGAAGGCGTGATGGGGAGGAAAACCGCGGCTCCATTTGAGGCCCAAGAACTTCGAGATATCGGGTGAAATTCAGGAGCATGCTGATGACAGACAGGATGTTCTAAGCCAGACTAGTAAAGTGGGTGTTGTTAGATACTGAACAAAGTTGCAGGGCGAAATCAAAGAACTGACACGTGGCCAAACAGGAGTGAGAGGGAGAGGTTTTCTCTTACCTTGTCCTCAGCCCTGCTCAGCGTCCGGGGTTCCTCTGCAGGGAGGTGGGGCGAGGTCAAAGCTCCGTCCACCTGAGGGTCTCTTCCGTTTGACTTGGTGCCGAGAGAATCGATGCACTCCACAAAGCTGTGCAGCTGGCCGTGCAGCGCCTGGAGCCGGCTGGTCAGAGCGCCAACTAGTGGCCAGTCGGCCAGGTCAGACAGTTCATTGATCTGAGGACAGAAAAACTGCTTCGTGAAGACAAAACACGGCTCATCATTGGTGAAGAAAAGAAACCCACCTGGTTGGCTGCTGGAGGCTTGTCCAAGTCGCCGGGCTCTGTCGCGTCATTACTGCAGACCTTGTGGTAGAGGGATGATGCGGACAGGCAGGTGGACTCGGGGGAGGTCAGGAGCTGGATCGCGGTCGACACCAAGCGAGCCTGGTCTCTCATGGCCAGCAAGGCATCATGGTCCTTCTGCCTCAGGCACCCAGACAGCAGGGATAGTGTCGCATCAACACTGTCCTCCTTCATCTTCTGCTCATCGTTCTCTCCGCCGACCGGTTCTTTTCGAAGCGGCGGACTGGGGAACGAAAAGAGAAACTGTTATTGAGATATCGGAGATAACGTATACATCTGAACATCTGAGTTTAAAGCAAGTTTGATTCCTAGAAAAATGCGATAAAAAAGATATAAAGACCTGCTGGGAAGGCATTCGGCGGAGTCTCCAGCCTCAGCATCGGTTTCCAGGGTGAGTCTTGACGTGGAGGACGAGTCGTGGTACGACGCCAGGTCACAGCGCTGCAGGTTGGACAGGAGCACCCGGTTCTCGTACTGCAGCTTCTTGACTTTCCCGCTCAGCTCTCCGATCTGCAGCTTGGCCACTCGCAGCTCCTCCTCTTTGGGATGGAGGTCCGGACTGATGAGCACCGCCGCCTCCTGTATGGAGCGGATCGGGCTGTCGTTGAGAAGCCCGTCAGTGAGGGTCACCAGCGAACTGGATGAGAGGTTGGACGTCTGCGGCGGGATCTCCGACTTGTAGCGGTTGATTTCATTCATCAGCAGCTTGTTCTGCTCCTCCATCTCGATCAGAGACCTCCTCAGGAGCTCGGCCTCCTCCTCTACGAACTGGAGGTGTCTCTGGAGCTCCATGACATTTTCAGATGAGGAGCTGCTGCCAAGAACCATGGCTCCACTTCCAGGGCCACCAGTGACGGCCGACAGCTCCTGAGGACCATCTACAGAGGGATACACTGATAAAGACTTCCACAAGAGCCCAGCTTGAGAAGATGAAGATCTACCTTGGACTTTCATGTCATCCATTTCGGCCCTCAGGCCTCGGTTCTCCACTTCCAGCTCCACGATGCGGCGACTCAGCAGATTGGCTTCTTCCTCCACTAGCTTCAGGTGAACTCTGACCTCTGCTTCGCGGGTGTGAGGGGAGTCAGCGACCTGGCGAACGAGATCACAGCTGAAGTTGTGGCAGCAGCTTCAAGGCCTTCCCGACAACTTACCTCCTCCACAGTGATGGAGGCGTCCACGTCTCCGTACAGGGACCGGTACTTGGCCAGCTCCTCCTTCATGGACTCGCTGTCCTTCACCAGCTTGGTGAGCTTCTTGCACATCAGCGCGGACTCCTCCTTGGCGAAGTGGAGCTGACATTTCAGATCAGAGCAGTCCTCCTGGAGGGAAGACAAGCCGACCGTGAAGGCGGAGGGTGCATGTCTGTGTCATCATTTCAGGTCAAAAGACGAGTGTCGAGTGAAACAAGCCAAAGAATGAGCTCATTCTTTCATTTAAGAAGGAAAAACAAGCTCACAGCTTCCTATAAAAGTCGGCAGACCTTCAGCTCAGCCTTATTGTGCTTGTTTTATTAAGAAAACCAACCCAAGTTCCATGACTAAGCACCATTTAATTACCAATAATGAGGTCAGAGTCGTGGTCTGTTCTTCCTCTTGAGGCATTTTCCGACCACAACAACAAACGTCTTCTTGTTTTTAAACCATTTCACTTTATTATATACAAACACTGGGATGATAAGGAGAGAAATCTGGGCAGTAAGTCACAACTGTGGGGCCATGATGAATGGAAAGAGGCAGTAAGTGAGGAAGTGCACGCTGCCTTACTCACAGCTTCGGAACCGACTACAACGTGCCTTTTAAACCTGCTACTCATGCTGGAGTAAACAACTCATCTGTCTCACATGTGAAGGCCTCAGCGGAGTGGTTTCGGAATTTAGAGCCTTTTTTCTAAACATTAAAAAGGAAATTGAAAACCTTTAGTATTTTTTTTAATGTGTAGTTACTGCTTAAACACAGCGATTCAACAATACACTTGAAAAACAAAAAGTGATCCACAAGATTTGGATAAAAGTTTGGTTGCGTCTCAAAAACAGTTTCTGCTAAAACTGCTTTGCTTTTTAGTCATATTTAACACTACTTAGTGCGACGGTTATACCAACTGGGGCCCGCAGTGATGGGAGTGGAAGATGAATGAAAAAGCAATGTCACATTATGTAATGAAGGACGGACCAGCCACAGAACCAGAAGGGCATGACAAAACTAATGATGACCATGAACAACAGTGCTGTGAGCTTGTTTGGTCAGATACAATGTAGCTCCCAGAGGAAACGGGTCACAGTCAGAAGAGACAGAAAGGCACGTACAAAGGACTGTGGTCTCATAAAGAACACAGTAAGAACAGTAAGGGTATTTCTATGAGACGAGGAAAGAGCATATGTAGGCCTGTCAAAAAAGAGCCAGGATCTTTGTCCACTTCACTCATAATGGGTTATATTTATAAGCGTAAGAGTCTCAAGCAAAACCGTGTTGGGTGAGTCAGCCACCAGGCTGCTTCACATGACCACTCCAGCTACAAACAGCTAACTTATCAAGCTGAAAATATGAATAATAAGTGTCCAAGAATTAAAAGTTTTACACATGAACGCATGTCAAATTTAAAATTTATGAATGAATCCATCTATTCTATTCTAATCACACTTGTCATATTCATGTAAAAGTCAAAAGATCCATTTTTTTTATCATTTTTTACTCATTTGACCTGTCAAAAGTCAGTGTCACCACATCATTCTACTACTTCTACATCTTAAATTCAAAATAAACGCATGCCACTTGCATATAATTGTTCAGTGGATCAGTCACATTCAAGGTCAGACCTTCATCTTCTCCGTTACCTGTGAGCCGAGCTTCTTCTCAGGCTTGTTGGGTCTGGCTCCCCTTTTCTTCTGAGAGTTCTGTGAAGGAGAGGACATGAAGAGATGAGACTTCTGCTCCTTATATTTTGTCTACTACGATAGACAAATGCCATGACCTTGATCACTCACTCACATGCACAGTTATGTCATTGTGCCAGTGATCTCTGCAGCAGCACGTCTACTGCAGCTGAACTGGCTTGTATTAATGCGTAATTATCATGAAGTAACGCTGAAATTTAAAGCAGGAATATGAAGGTCAAATTTGTCTGCACTACATTAGAAACACCATACGCTGTCAAAACTGATGGCACGCAGCAGTCCAAGCACCCAAGATTTGCTGGATCAGTGCGTTACCATGGAAACAGCCTACCCTCTGCAATGGACCACTGACAACAAAAGAAAGAAATGGAGGGGGAAAGGAGGAAAAGAGGAAAGAAAAATCTGAATAATGATGACCTTTTCACAGATTTTAGACAAGATTATATTAGGATCTCTGGTCAGTCACTTCAGTCCCTTTTCTGTGCAGTGCCACACTTGAACTCACGGTTTTCTGACCATTTTTAACATTTTATCTCACTACTTATTCTTCTCTCTGGACACTCTCCTCCATCTCAGTCTTTCTCAGTCAGCAACAAGAATTGATCGGCTCACCTACATCTTATCAATCGCCTAAAATTCCCGGATCAATACGCCAGTCTTACAGCCAGTTCAGACCATTATTTTAAAGTGACCAACTATAAATACAGGGCAGGAAGCGATCCACAAACAATGAAGACCTGTGAACATGGAAAATAGCCATGTTGTGCTGCTCCACGTTCCCACTGAAGCCATCTGCAGCTAAAGGTACATGTTGGCACTGAAGGCAGCCATATGCACAATGTTGGCAGCCTTTGAGTGTCCCAGGTTCTTGCAAACAGTTAAGAGAAAGACACCAGTCCAACTGAAGTGGCCGCACATGATAATCTGGCTGGAAGCTCTTTTCACAGGTTCAGCAAATTTCTGACTGTATCCTCTGAGGGTGTGGCAGTCAATGACAACTCAAATGGTAGTAGTGGTACCAAACGGCATGTATAAAATACATATAGGGCTTTAATAGTGCATAAAAAAATCGGAGGATCTTGGCGGAGGTCCTCGCACTCTGATCCGAATCGCTGGAACAAGTATCACAACAGTATGTAAGTAACTCAGAGGCAGATCTGAGCTTAACATACACACGACAGAAAGAAAGAGCGACACACTTCTCTGCCTTTCAAGCGTCAGGGCTTCGTCATGCAACTTTTACACGGCCACCCCCACAAGCCAAACACTGACAGAATCCCACAGCGTCAGCAAAGATAAGTGATGAAAACCAACATGGCTTCATCTGCGAGTCACAACACAGCCTTTTCTTCCATTTTAATCTGATCTGGAGCAAAACCACCAAAGAGCAGAAGGCATTTTGTGTGATGAGGAATTGATACTGTGGGTAGGAATTGTAGATTTGGTCGAGTGCGATGTGCTTTGTTCTTGGCGAGTGCCACGGATGATAACAAGTCATATAATAGCAGAAATTCAAATAGAGTGACCTTGATGATAACTGTGGAGCCGAGATTATGATTCGGAAATGTGACATAATTCCACTCCTGCACTGAGGATGTCAGTCTAAACTAAAATACTCGATTTCCTCTCAGGCTAAAGAAAGTTTGAGCAGGTATTTGGGTACTGCCTTGGTGCACAAGCCATCTAAATAAACATGAGTTTGCTCTCTGGGAGCGAAGACGAAGTGAGCAGGAATAGATCAGAGGACGTACTTCTCCAGGGCATCCATGCAACTAATCCTGCCAGCTCAACGTAGCAAGCCAAAGACTCTGTCTCGAAAACTTTTATTCTGGGACAAGAGAGCTGAGTCAGGAGCATGTTAACTTCCATGCTACACATTATTCCTTCACACTTCTTCACGCTCCTTATAGATCGGCCGCAGATACCCTCAAAGATGAACAAGAGACCTCTGGTTTGTTACCTCAGAATGTTTGTGATTTTCAGGAGGAATAGTCTGCTCAGCTCTCTTGAGTTAAGGTGTGTGGGCGCCACTGAAGGAAGTGTGGGCAGTGAGACAGAGAATGGATTTATCTGAAGTGCAGGCACAGAAACAGACACGCTCCCTTTGGCTGGCGAAAGCACAGTCTGGACCCGAGAGAGAACAGCACACTCATGTCTCATCATCTCCACCAAACAGAGGAACAAAGGGTTGCATAACATTTGATCGTGTGTTTTGTGTTGCTGACGGTGGCCGAAACTAGCGTTACTTTAAAGGGTTAAAATTGCGGTAAAGTGTTGCACAAGATGCATAGTATCGCATCACCAGTCCGACAGTGTTCACGGGTTAAGATTCATTCTGGGAGCTTCTGTGAGGCTCGGAGCCACAAGCGATCCAGAGCTGATAACAACGCAGCTTATCCCAAAGTCCCCAGTCTGCTCATAGCTTATTACTCGACTGCTCCTCAGTAACACTGCTGCTGTGAACGCAGCGAATTAGAAAGTCCCTGAGAGATCCGTTTAACATGTCAGCTCATTTAATGTAGATCTTCAAAGTACAGCTGCTTGACTGCTGCACACTTTATCGTGAAATATTCTAGTAAATATGGAGGCGAAGGAACAAACAAAAAGTCAAACAGTCTAATTTCAAATGAAATAAAATAGAGGACTTTCTGAACACTTACAGGATAAGAGAGACCAAGGAGTTGCTCAGTTTGGCATCACACTATTTAGAGAGTAAAGATAACATCGCTGTTTGCAAATTCCCACGTTGCATGTTGGATCAAGCAAACCAAACATGGCACAACAGCGAAGACACAGAGGCTGTGTGTCTGCTGAAGCCTCTTCAAATGATCACTCACATTGGCAAGTTCACTAATCAAGTTATATGCATTACCAACCTCTAAACTACACAGAGAGCAAGTCACTGCTGGAGGCATTTGTTTTAACAGGCCTAACTGACTGGCTCTGTCTGAAAATGAATCACCTGGCCCTGTGAAATTGATTTCTGACTGTGACATCAGAGAAACCACAGCAGCGCAGCTTTACAGAACATGTCTGTATTGACATTTGAAAAAATTAAATCAATACGGTTCCTGTTACAGTAAGCATGTTTTTACAGCGCCTGAAATAAAGACGGTGTCAGCACTTATTTAGAGAGCTGGGCTGCAGTGGGCTGTTCAGGTAGCAATCTGAGAGCTCCTTGAAACATTATTTAAAACGGTATTGAGAGGAATATGGAATATTACGTTGCTTTTGAATGCTTGAATTTGGTTAGGCTCAAGAGAGAAGTTTTTAGTTGAGTGATTCTGATCCACATAAAATAAATAATCTGTGTCACTTTGACTGCCTCGCACTGTGGTGAACTCAGTCATACACAAGCGTTAACAAGAACATGGTCTCAGGGTGAACAGGAAGCGCGCGATGGCTACAGCTGTGAAACTCCTTTTCTCACTTTCGGGCTTCTCACAGCATCCTTCGAACAACAAAAGCCTTTCCTCAGAAATGGATTTGGGTGTTAATCAATCCTCTGCACACAGACTCAAATGGAAATTTTCTGCTGCACAGTATAAATCATTCAATTCCGTTCTGCGCTCTTGGGAATCACACAACACTATGCAAGATCAAACAAGGGCTGAGTTAATCTGTTTCATGCCAGGGCCTGAAGGTTCTTCTCCTGCTTCACCTGCCCTTAAACAGTCTAGACTCAACAGTGCTTTAGCATGATCGGATAAGCTAGTGACGGACACTTCATGCAGCAAGTCAAACTGTGCCCACAACATTGATACACTGAACTAAATAGCTCATAAAAATGCTAATAAAGTCCCCACTTCATCAGTGTACCTGCTCACACACAGCTCCATCTTCACCTTCCTTCCATCATAAGAGCAGACTTGAGTGACATTTTTTCCTCCCATCCCATACTTCTGTTAACTTTGGCAATTTCAGAAGCACTAAAATAACCGAGACAGAGTGAGAGCGGAGGAACAAAGGCACAGGTGTATCGAGGAGAGGAAGCGAGTTGGCAGCGCCTTGTTTTCAAGCTCACTTCCAGCCACTTCAGTGGAACAACAGCTTGTGTGTACAGGCTGTCAGAGTGTGTTGATGGCTGTGCCGCGGCGCCTGCAGGCAGTGTGTTAGTAGGTGACCTTGCTCAAATGAACACTGACTTAAGTACAAAGTGATTGCTATATATTGACCTGCATTATTCATGAGTGTGTGTACAGTTTTTGCGAGTCTGCACCAGTGTGTTTGCAGTCATGCTTGAAGGAAAGCAGACCCCTCAGTAAACAATGCAGAGGAGAAGAAGCACCCAGCTAATATTTCCGACTGCATATCTCTGCACATGACGCCAAGCATCCCCCGCACCCACTGAAAAATGTCTTCATCACAGACCAATATGTCGCCATGGTGACGGCATCAAGAGTCTGTCACCATGGCGCCCAACTGGCAACCCATTAGTAACATAAGGGAAGTGGAGAGGATGTGCAGACAGGAAAAGAAAGAAAAAAAATCAAGTTGGATGTTAAAATTATAAGAATAATAAGTACTTATTGCATTCTAAATAAATTCATTAACAACTATCACTGTAGATGTATAACAAGGATACACACATGCATGACAACACACACACACACACACACAAACCTCAGAGCACGCAGGACGGGATCCATATGGTCAGAGCCGTCAAGCTCGCAGCATTAATTAGGGCAGAGATCTTGTCAGGACCGCTTTCATACATGTCACACACAGCAGTGAGAGCGAGCAGCTTGTCATATTGTTATTTGTGTGTGAAGTCAAGTGTGTCGACTGGAAGGACCTGGAATTGGCAATGTGAACTGCATCGCTTAGAGAGTGTCGGTGTGTGTGCAGGTGTGAATGATTTAGATGGTGTTTTCCAGGGCCGATACCGATCATGAGAAGTCAACGAGGCCGATAACCGGTATTCATTTGACGTAAAAGTGAAGATATTGGTGCTGAAATTTAGAAGGAAAAAAAACGACACTTCACTACAGCGACTTCCAGGCTCAGCAGCACATCTTATAAAGTAAAAAATAAATAAATAAATAAATGAAATGAAACCTTATCTTTGTGTGCTTCCTTCAATTTAACAACAAATCACATGAACAGCATCCCTTCTGGTCAGGCGTTTTGAAGAAGCCATTACATTGAATAGCAGCTGAATCATTTCCTGACCCATGGATGAGTTCATGTCAACTCCTGTTTCAGCTATTATGAATTAAACATATTATTTAAGCCTTCAAGAGAAACAATCACTTATTTTCAAACGTGGTCCTGCCCTAAAATGTTTGTGGCATCAAAGCCCACTCCGGCAGCGGATCTGTGTACTTCACCAAGTCTTTGTGATTGCATAATAGCATCCTTTTACATTGGACTGACAGCAGAACAAAGCCCAGTTTGGGTGGACACATCTGGGTTTTGGTGACCTTTGAAATCTCTTCAACATACAGTATGAGTGTGGATCAAAGAGTCTAGACAGGAAGAGGTTTCGGATGAAAACTCACATGACTTATATTCATACATGATGGGGTTGTGCCTGGTCATCAGAAGAGCATCAAGACGAAAAACAACAACACCACGATGCGAACAGTTTGGAGCTTCTCCAGCGACGTTTATTTCTCGGACGCCTGCTTTTCCTCAGCCAAAGTCCTTCATGTCAATAGCAGCAGTGACAGATCATCAAACAGGATGTGACCGTGCGCACAGCCCTGACCCATCCAGAGGGGGCAGTGCGCCACGATGACACTTTTATTATCTGACACACAAGACCGAAAACATTTTCCACTAAATGACTGACAGCTGTGTGATAAAAAAAACAGTGGATAAATGAAAAGACAAAATCAAAATAAATCAAATAACCTCACAAAAATATGTGAGAAAACAATTCATACTAAACAACATTTGTAATTTCATTTGCGCAACCCGAGACTGTGACCTGATTCCACCCACTTCTGAGGCCTATTTCTCGCAACACATTTCCAATGCAAACAAAGCCAGCAAGTAGAAGCACGTGCTTGCAAATGAGCCCTAAAGGATGAGCTTAATGTGCTTTCAACAGAGCAGCTTATTGACATGCTGCCTGGCTCAAGATTTTACGAGACACCTAGAAGCACAACACCCCGCACCCCTGGTCTCAGCGATAAATTACCCTCATGAAAGGCAGATAGACTGCGTGTCTTTATCATGTGGTTGTCGAGGAACATTTTCCCTGCAGGGAATTAAACATTCAAAATAAAATGGAAAACACTGCAAAAATGCACCAGCCAGAAAGTGTTACAGTGAGGTGAAGCTTATCGTAAGACTGCCAAATTTAGGAACTGTCAAGAGTCCATAATGAAAAGAGGCCAGTTATTATAAGGAAGTGGTGAGGTCAGCACTTTTTAATAGACTGCACCGTCATTCCATCACTCAGACATTCAGGCAATAATCGAAAATGGTGACCACGCAATTTATTAGTACAGCGACTGAGGACATGCAACCGGAGAATTCTGCAACACTGTGTCGTTCCCCACCTCTGTTCGTTGCAGAACCCCCCGCAGCAGAGACTTCCCAGTGTCATACATACAGGAAAAACAGGTCATGCAGGTAAATCCAAGCGTCCCAGTAGACGATCCCGGCTCAACCGTCCTTCACAACAATGCAACTTTACCTTTCTATAGTTGAGCATTTACAACACTTATCTTTCTCCCCAAATGAACAGTTTTAAATGGTTACTTTGCACTCTATAGACCACAAGTTTTTACATATACAGGAATCTAAATCTGTTCCTGGTCTCTTGAAGAAGTGGATTCAGGCGAAGGATGAATCACAACATCGATCTAGTCATGGGAGACACACAATATCGACAAAGTGCACGTCCACTGTCCTCACTGATCCCTGCTGAAAAGACTGCAGGCATTACTCAGCATCTTTTACATAACTTGATGACCAGTTAGATCAGAGAAGCATGAACAAGGCCTGTGAGATAATGGGCTTTTGTTTTTGACCATCCATCATGGTTACACAACGCTGCATTCAGGGGAGTTAATATCTTAGATATTTGGACAAGATGAAGAAAAGGCAACGTGTACTGATCATATAAGGACTTTAGTGCATTACATGTAATTAAACAGTAGGAAAACCTGCTCATATAGAGGCACAGTTGGTTACACAATACTTTCTGTCACAAAATAAAGTTCAACCCTGGTGTCTGCTGAAGAGAGTGAAAGAGAGGTTGGGGGTGGAAAGTAAGATGTCAAAACACCTCTGGGACTGTATCTAATGAAGATGGCACTTTAAAAAGAGGCCTGTGGGCATCATCAATTCCTCATTAAGACAATTGAAAATAATGTGAGCAATGTAGAACTGACAGAAATGCATTATTCCTTGGTTAATATAGCCATGAATCTATCATGTTTATTGACGGCGTTTATTGCAATGGATGCGGGTGGAATTATTTTTATTAGCACAGCCATGAAAAACAAGGGAAGCTCTGCCTTGTTTTGATGTTGGAGCTTCCAAATTTAACTGCATTAAAGCGGTCACGGCAAAGTGTCTTAAAATGAGCAACATCACTCATATAAATAAACGTTTTTTTTCCCAACAATACACAATCAATTTACATTGCGGCTCCTGTGTGCAGTGGCTGCGGGACACACTGGGATCACACTGCAGGGTAACCATAGCAACGCACATGAGCCCGCCTGTGTAGCCATGGTAACGGCAACACAGCCAGATGAGCATCAGCAGGAGGTGCCAGCAGCTCATTTTCCACGTCTACACTTCCACTCAGGCATAACAGCCGGCAGCACAGTGATGATGTCACTCAGCTTTCATTGGCAAACAGGAAGAAAGTGAGACGAAGGACGACTGAGTTGGAGGAAGCACCGGAGGAAGTGAGAAAAACATCAAATGAAAACAAACTTGATTGAAACCTGATTGTTCATTGGAATAAAAAAAGGTTGCCAGTGAGTTACACTTCTTCTTTCACTGGCTTCTCAGCTTGTGTTCTCACCATAATATTCAACAGTTATTCTGGAATCCAACATTTAGTGACCAACGCTTCAGTCGGGAATTCCACAAGTAAAGAAACAAAAGCAGAGCAGTAACACATTTAACGGGCGGCGAAGACGGCAGCTACATTTATCATACAGAAGAATAAAAAAAAATCCAATTATTGCAGCACTACAAGAACAAATGGTTGCACACTGTAAAGCTGGGTTTATGAGTGTATTTCTTCTCCAGACTCCACTGAGGACACACCCTTGCATGCCTCCCTCAGGTTAGATAATCCGCACTCTGGTCTGCTCTTAATGGCTATAAATCTTTTAATGGCAGAAGGAGAGTCCACTGTTGTCGACAGCGTCTTTTTATGTTTAGTGGATCCCTGAGATCCTTGTGATGCCCCCCTCCCTTATCTCCAAAACAGTCAAACAAATGGTGTTTGGCATTTCTATCTCCAATATGACTCTCTTCCTGGACATAATTGCTCGACTCTGTTATCGCCCTCAATGTGAACTCAGGTAATAAGCGTCATTTTATATCACCACTCTTCTTCCAAATGTGAGTAGAGGTCAGCAGCAATCTCTCGCCTGAGGTAGGAGGACAAAGAACATCTTGTGAAATAACAGCTAACCTTCAAGTGCCTTCGAATCGATTGAAAGCATTTGAAAGCCAAAAACTTTGGTCATTATCCAACTCTATTTTTTAAGTGCGACAGCTTGTCAACATCAAAGCCAGTACGTGGCGCTGGTTCTCAGTTTTAATAAAGGCTGATGAAAAAAACCAAACAGATTCTGTGGCAAAGACAAGGCAGATGGAGATAATCATTGTTACAGCTATCTTATGTGAGTGTTTTACTACACTATAAACAGATGCTGCAGACAAACAACAGACTTTTGGAGTTATTTTCCCTCCAGTTTTGCCTCCCTGCTGGGGTTTCTTTTCCTGAATGTAGTCTCAACATTTATCTTTCTCCAAACACCTAAACAGCCCCCACTCCCCACTCTTCTCTCCCCAAACTAGGCTTTTTTTCCATTTGTGATGAGCCTCAGGAATGCGTAATGATGCACAGTGAGACATAGCAATATCTTGGAAAACTCCAGGGAAAGTAGAAATGCCGGTTTCAGAGAGTTTATCGATATTAAAAAAAAAAAAAAGACTATCACCTTCTGTGTCCGGCGGGGCTCATGTGATACCAGAACACACAAATGCAAGGTGGAATCCAACTATGCTCCTCCAGGTGTGAAAGTGAGTGTGTTCTAAGGACATTTAGGATGTCCCTTAAAGCCACCTGGGTATTTTCTGAGGGTCAGAACAACATTTGCGAGGAAAAAAAACAGTACAGTATAGGATCGTGGTCTCCCTGGCAAAGCACCCACTGACCCAGAAACGCCTCCAGCAAGACTCCCTTCATCTCTCCCACCTTCCTCTTCCTGTATCCTCCACTATTGTCACCTGATCTCAGCATTTCTGCCCCACATTGTTCCAAAAACATGTTTTTTTAAACCTTACCTGGTCTTCTCTTTATTACATAAATCTATCTTAACCTTCTGCACATAATCTGCCCTCTCTTCTGGATTATAATCTCATTTTCAGATATGTGTTTTATTTATTGGTCTTTTGCACGTCCCCATCTTTGTTATTACTATATACTTGTTCATAGATCTTTATGCCTTGAATTGACCACAATAAAGCATAAACAAAGTCAAGAGTCAAGCAGTTTAAAAGGACAGAATGAAAGAGAGATGTTTTCGATCTAGTATTGGGTAGCTCAGGGAAACGTTTCCCTGCAGTAGTCGAGTTATCTTTGATTCAATCCACTTGAGCACTCGTTGTCTCTGTGGTGTCAGGTGGGAAGATCCTCTGAAGCAGAATCTTCCGTTCTTTTAAGTCCAGATCTTCAGTCTAATCAATCACTCTGACCTAGAAAGCTAAGTTTATACTCAAGCTATGGTGACCCATTTAATACTCACACACTGGCAGAAACATACATCTCCCGTCCATGTCCTCAGATGGACTCCAGGAAATTAACAAGAGACTTGTGACCCGCATGCAGCAAATAATCAAATATAGTCAGAGAAAGTAGGTTGGAAACATCCCTGCAAAACAGCCGGCAGAGCTGCCTCAAGCAGAACCCTGCGTTTGTTAACCTTTACTCCAGCAAGATGGTGTGACAGATTGCACAGTAAGACATTGGGGAGAACACTTTTCTATTGGCAGGAGTCAGTCATTCTTGGGATTCTAAAAACCAGGTTAAAACATAGTAATTATAGCGGACAGAGACAACTTCCCTCAAACCCCGTGATTATGTTTGACCCACAGTTTCAGAACAATAAGCAGCACTTCCTGAAAGTCAGAGGCAACAGAAAGCACTTCAGCTGTGTGAACAACACGCTTTTCAGTGCTTCCCAACGACACTGTACAACAACTAAATCAGTACAATGGTGTATATTGGGCTGTTGACAAAAGCATAAAAATAGCCTTTAAATCGTTGTACTTTTTTGACTTCAGATGAGAGTGATGTGGCACATGAAAGTACATGCTAGCAGCTGACCTTACAAAGATAGACAAAACAACCCCCATGAAGCTTTATTGTCTTTTTTTCAGGTTGTGTTTTTAGGCCACGTTCAAATGGGGACCACAGAAATAAACAGAATAAAACTATGAAAATAATGCAGGAAGGAACCCATCAATACTTTTAGGATTGTAAGCAACATTGTCTTCAGTTTGTCATCCTCGAAAAGCTTTACATATTTTTAATTTGCAACATATAGGTCAGAAGAGAACACTGGTATTTTATTTAACAATAGAGACTACTTGATAAGACAATAACTCAAGACGACAAACGATGAGGTATTTCCCATCCTCTCCACTCTGAGGAGCACATTGGGAAGAGATTTAAAACATCCCAGGATCCATTAACTTGTCCTCTACAATTCATATAGAGCCGGAAAGTCAAGTGATAAATGAGCAGAAGGAAGAGACACGAAGAGAAGCAGCACATAAAAACGGCCGCCTTATACATGTATGTGTGCTGCACAGACACGTTGACCTTATCATTCTCAACAGACTAAGCCTAAATCACAATGCCGACACACACGTGAAACACCTCATCTACGATCTTCAAACTACGGTAGACACAGGAATGAGACTGAGACTGAGGCGTATATGATCAAGACGTATTCCTCCATATATGATCATTTTAAAGCTGTTCGGCCCTCCTACTACGATGCCACGCAGGCTTTTCTGCGCTCTGCTCACTGTCTACAGTGTGATTCCTTTCACTGTAGAATCAGCAGTGTGTCCTTTGTTCTCCTTTTGCATAATATCTTCCCTGCTGTTCGCCTCACGCACACTACTTTTTTTCAGACCAGCCAAGCAATAATATTCCCTCTTGCTGCAGCACTTCACATTCAAAACCTGTTCCGAAATAAAAACATCACCAAGCATGATTTCTCATGACCTTCAGCAATAAAAAAGCAAACATAACTTCAGCATGGAAGTCACAGAACACGCTGTCCCAGCTATCAGCGCTGATGTCAGGTGTCGTTATGAACGATTCATCTCCATACAGCCAGACAGTGCATTAAAGCAAATTGTCACTCTGTCCTTGACTATACTGTAGTGCTCATGAGTGTCACCTGTCCTTGTGCCACACAGCACAACCTCCTTCTACAGTCACATGGCAGCCACAGAATGAATGTGATGACACCCAGCCCAAACAAAGACCAAAACCACCTCACTATTTTAATGTAATGAAACTGCTTATTATGAATGAAAGGATAAAGACAAGAACAGAAGTGATTCTGTTTTTAAAAACCTAAACACCTTCCATTCTTTATCTGGTTTCTCCTCTCCTATCTCATTTCTGGGACAGCTTAACTGGGGACAGAAAACCGATCCTTTGCCTCTTTTTCACTCAGGGCTTATAAGTAACACGGCTCAGTAGCTCCGCCCGCCCTCTATCACATCTGACCTTGTCCTATTTAGAGGTCAAACAGCTGGAATGGATCGATGGCTCGGATGATATGAGGCGAGCAAAGGAGACAAAGACGGAGATGCTCAATGGAAAGCAAAGGGTCGGGGAGCAACACAGAAGGGGAAGAAGAAAATGGAGTGGAAGGACATAGAGTGAAACAGGATAAGCATATGTGCTACATCAGCATTCATTTTGGTCTCTCTGTGGAAGGTGGAAGCAGGTAGATGGAGGGGAGAGCGAATAAATGAGGAAAAACACCAACAAATAATCAAATATCAAGATTTTTCTGTTTGGCCCAGACTCACTAACAGCAGACATTTACTCACCGATTCTAATATTGCCATTACCAACTCAGTTACTGACCAAACCAGTGAAGGTGTGTGTCAGAAGAACAGAGACAAAACTCCCAGTCTACAGTGTGCGATGCACTCCTTGAGTCAACAAACCACTGAGACACTGTGATGCATGAAATTGCTAAACAGATATTCAGCAACATAGTAATATTTTATCTTTTTTTCCTTCAAAAAAGGAAATTCCAATCAAACAATAGATAAGATTCTCTAATAACACAGTCCAATAGCTTATCTGCCCTGGATCACTGTCACAGGAGGGATTTGTTTCATTTGCTATTTTCCCCTCTATAGTTTGTGGAAAAGATTATTTTTCCACACCTTATCTTTACTTCACAAGTTGACACTTGACTTTTTTTCTCACTTGTATGGAATCAAAGGTGTGAGATTGTGACAGAGGTGACATTCCAGTGTGGACGAGCCGACACGCACGCACGCACGCACACGCACACACACACACACACACACACACACACACACACACACACACACACACACACACACACACACACACACACACACACACACACACACACACACACACACACACACACACACACACACACACACACACACACACACACACACACACACACACACACAGAGCCTTCCTATTGGCTGTGACAAGAACGCTTTTCTGGTGGCTCAGAAGAAGCACAGCTATCAGTACTATCAATTCATGTTTCCAACAACTCAATGTTTGCTCACATGAAGAGCTATGAGTCTCATTTAAAAACATAAATTCCCATCACTGCATCTTGCCAAAACCACTCACCAGTAACAATGACATCAGATGAAAGTTAAATAACCTCCCGGGGCCCTGTATAGGGATTAAAGTTGAGGTTAACTGTGCAGAACTAATTTAATTGTCTTAAATTTACTGTCGCCCACTTGTCCTCTGTGGCTTGATGTCCTTACAGTCAAAAGTTCATGTTTTTATTCACTTTCAATAAGAACAGTGGAGCTGCACACTTTTTCCATTTCCATTTTTTTTCCCCATTCGTTTTGGACAAAAGTACTTTCTGACATGACAATTACAGATGAAAAAGCAAAGCTAAAAAAGCCAAAACTGTGGCGATTCAAGCCTATCCATTGCCTTGTGTCAGTTTTTTGTCCCTCACCAACATTTCCAGATTATAGTTTTCTTCTCCAACTCGACTGAGTCAGAGACGTTTATAGTTGCGGCTCGAGGTCGGAATATTTAAATGAGTATGTCTGTCAGACTTTAACAAAAACAACTGGGCCTAATATGAACGTCTAACTGCTTTAAAATAGCCCAGACCTGTTCCATAATACTCAGTAAAACAGTAAGTGTCCTACTAATACTAATACTAACAGGGCACAAGAGTCCTGTTTGATGAAACGTTGAGCATTAAGCATAGCCACACAGAGTCTACTATCCACTCAGTGAAAGAAACAGAACCCGAGGGGAGAGTAGATCTACAGTTGTTGACAGCAACCGGTACTGACCCACATCAGGGGACTTAGTCTGGAGCCAAGTCTTTGACCTTTAGCTCATCAAACACTGACAAAGTAGACAAGGCAGGAGTCCTTTTCTCTTCATTGAGCATGATTTTAAATAGCATCACTGCGCTCAGTCACAACTCTGCTCTTTCCGAGTGACCAAGGTAAGCAAACATAGCATTCATAAAGGCAATAACAATGGAGTCACAGAAACCTAACTCATCACCTTTTCACCATAAACACAATATGGAAGCCACGATACCTGAAGAAATTCACCAAACCCAATGACGTTTGATCTTACCTTGTCAAGCTCCTGCTGCAAGACTTGTTTGGTGACCTCCATGTCCTGCAGTCGGACACGAAGCTCTTCATTTTCATCCTCCAAGCGCGTTCTTTTCTTCTCCCCACTTTCCAGCTGACTGTGGAGACGAATGGAAACGTCTTTTGCAACCTGAAAAGAAGAAAAGCATCATGATAGAACCTCAAAATATAGAGAGATGTCTTCCTACTCAGGCAGTTAAACGTCACTTCAAATAAAAAATGGTCATGCAAGGACATCCTATGGTGAAGGGCAAGGTGATGGATGCAAAAAGGTTATCTGTTTTAATGGAAACCTGGGCTTTTGGTCCAGAGCATTTTCTGTCATGAATAATTAAGGCTCTAACCTGACCATACATCTGAAGGACTGTGCATCGCTGTGCGCCCTTCAGTTGAACCCTTATATGGCCGGTGTCTTTGCAGGAAAAAAATGATTCTTTGAAATAATTTAATGTGCAAGACACAAAACTTGCTCATACATTCATCATTATTCAAGATAATACTAAAAGTATGATGAGCACAAATTCAGCCAGTGTGTTCTTTATAACTTGGTTATTCTCCAGCGCATAATGTGTGACAGTGTGTGATAATGTTTCTGAACTGGTGGTGCTGGGCGCCACAATGTGCCACTGTCCTTACACCAACAGCTCCCAGAGCTTCTCCACCCACTCTCCAGTTCATGTGCAAGTGTGTGCCTTGTGTGTTTTTCTCAGGCGTTCTGACCTCTAAATGGCCCCACTTGTCCTCGATAATGCCATCACTGCACACCCGTCACAATGCATTATATAACACGTATCCACACAATAATTTTGTATTTGAATGCACGAAACTCTCTTTCAACTAAGCAGAACGCAACATCACACAGTGGACTAAAATTCATCTTAGTTTGCCGCAACTCCTTTACATTTTCTCCCTTGTTAAGCTTCACTTCAACTCCAAGCTGCTGTGTTCGTGGAGGAATTCAACAGCATTGAAGCTGGGTTTTACCCGGCAACACAGCTATAGGATGTAATTAGTATTCAGTCAGAGTACCTCTCAGAGTTCTGAAAGAATCCTGTGGTCTAAGGAGGGACACACGCACCCACTCTGGCCACAGGGCAAACAGCAACACCTTTGAACAAGTGACAGTTACTCATCTATTTGACTGTTTATAACAACTAGGGTCTTGTTGCTCAGCACTGAGGCACATGCACAGATCTCTCTGATAAAATCTCAAGCCGTTGATGAAGCAACCGTTGGGGAACAAGAGCTCAGCATGTAGATGTATTCATGGAGGCCTGGGAGCACTTTAGAGAATGAAGGAGGAGGAACCTAATTTTTTATTACCATGAAGATATGTTAGGTCAGTATATCCGAAAGGTATGGCCCGGACGTGACATCACCAAGTGGATATCAATGTGTATGTTTTCAAAACAATGATAGTGAAAATCTAAAAGAAAGGGGAACATCAGAAGGTGCAAACACTTACGTTCACAGATCTGATCAGAATGAGGTTCTTGTTTTTCTCCCTCCACTGCATAAAAAGTGCAGAACACACTGGTGCTCAGTATGACAAGTGCTGCTGTCTGAGTACTGCAGTGTCAGGCTGCATGTAACGTGCTGCTATAAAATACCCTTTTCAAGTTGAAGTGCATCAAAATACAGTGATGTCACACGGTAGGTTTTTAATATTACATAAGCAGTTGTTGCATTTTGTCTCATCGGGGGAAACAAAGGAGAAATGATCTAATGATTTACTGTTTTCTGACTTCATCTGGACACCCATTTGCAGGAGGTTACATCACATCTAATCTGTTGCATGTCTATATATAAAGCCATTATGTGTGTAAGCGAGAGAAAGTGCGAGAGAGAGAGAGAGTCACCGGCATGGCAGCTGTTTCACCGCAACCCAGCTATCTTGGGAAACAGAGAGAAGGAGAATGGGTGGGAGAAGATGGAATGCAGTGCATTCTCTCCATCCTTGGAATGTCACGTCTATGATCTCATCTTCAAATCCATCCATCCACCTATGCAGTTATCACTCAGGTAGCAGTTCATATCAGTCATTCGAGCCAAAACACAGGAGCAAGTGAAATAAAATTGAGGGCGGTTGGTTTAACATTTCTGTCGGTGAAATATCATTGCTACGTATCATTTTTTGTCTTCAAACTCACACATATTTCATGCAATTCTCTTGAACAGAATTAGAATGAGACCTCACACAACAGTTTAATTTGCTGGAATGTCTTCAGAAAAAAAAATCCATGTTCAAAGTGACTGAACTGACTGACTGTTAAAAGCACTGGTAAAATTTGCAGCTGCATTTTGGGAAACTGTGAGCATCAATAATTTACTCTTTAACATGCTTTGTCCCCGAGTCACCTACAGCACACCTATTGTCCACAGGAATGTGACTCTAATGTGGAGCTCTACTTTCTCGAGAGAAGGTGTGTGTTTCTGTGTTGCTTGTGTTGGAGAAGGGTGAGAAAAAACTATTTTATCTCAGGCAGTGACACAAAGCACAACATATGGATATGAGGCTGCAAGCTGGCAATGTTTAGATAAAAACACAGCTGCTTCAAGCTCTAATCTCATGACAGCGGGACTGTGCCGTTGTCTTTTTTGATAGCTTTTATCTAATCCCCACTTGGGCCTGCTTCCACGCTGGTCAGTTAAAATTAATGTTGAGCGTATTACATAAGATATGACCAAGTGTAACATAGCCACTGTGAGGCTGGCCAGAGGCTGGATTAGCTCGTATTAAAGACGAATTATGAGCATCAAATTATGACCTCATGCATTAGGTAATATTCCAGAGCACTGGAGGAAGCATCAAGAATATTTCAAAGAGGCAATAAAGTGGGTAGAAAGCGTGTAAGGGTGGAGTCCTGATCAAGAAGGCAGAATGTGTCAACAAATATATGCAAACCTTTTCACTTTCCTCCCAAATAAATCCAAAATATATTGATATTCCTTCCAATCATAATGTTTATACAAGACATTAAACCATTATGTAAAAATAGAAATAACCCCAGGAGACAAAACATCTGACTCTATCATGAATCTGACATCATGAGAACGCATTTGACATTTCCTGTGAGTGTGTTACTGTCTCTGTAAGTTGAGGTTGTGTCTCCAGATGTCAGAAGATTGTGGGAATGAGAGCAGTGTGTGAGTAGGACAGGAAATGATGTCAGAAATATTTGTGGTAACTCCTAAAAAGTTGCTCCGAACATGACAAAGAGGAGGTTGTCACCTCACAGTCACCTGACATTCACACATGCGTCTGTGTGTCATCCAATCAGAGCCTTAGGGCATCCACTCGGGTTAAGCCAATTACATGAGTAAAGCAGCTCATGTCTGAGCAGTACTGGGAATACTAGCCAAGTAAAACTGTTCCCAAGGACTGTTCTACCACACAGGATTGAGAGTAATTCACTTTCTATCGTATCTCGGAAGACTCACTGAAAAGAAAAGCAGTCTGTGACCACATTTGGAGCCACAGTGTTGGACTGAAGCCGTGACTTCATTGAAAGTAAAGGGCTTGAATCCATCTGTAACATCTGCACAACACTCCAGCTGCACAAACTGAAGAATTTCTGTGGGTGTGGCGTCACCACACTCGAAACATAAGCTCAACAAATGTTTCTAGGTCATTTTATACCGGCCCTGAGGTCAAACCATTGAAAGGACTCTTATTCCATACGACATGATTCAGCCCTGTTGTCAACACATTTGACATGACCTGAATGCTTCTCTCTGCTTACAGTATCTTCTGGCTTCTATACAACTGCAAAACACAAACTCAGTCTCCCTCTAATGGAACCACACAACTTTTGAAAGTTTAATGCTTCTGAATATCAAAGCAGAAGTATTTACGGCTCCCCTAAATTTTCTGTCTTGACTAACTGGCAGCCCTAGCTCCTGAAAATATAAACTTTAGGTGCACACTTTTGTTTTTGTTTTGTTTGTTGAATACCATCATGAGTACGATGCATCTTTCAACACATTATAAAACTGTACATAAAGGACACATAAGGTGTGTTTTAAAGGATAACTACAATGCAGTATTTAAAGGTCAGAACACGTGAGTGCATCACTGCCTTGATAGTTGGACAAGAATAAGCAAAGAAGTGACTTTGAGAGGCTTGTAAAACAGCTTAAAAAAGCCTCACACGGAACAGTGTGGAGTAACCTGAGCTGCCGTCTGACGACTTTGTTGCTTGTGGCAAGACGACATAATCAGCCTTGTGTCGAGAAAGACACCAGAGAATCCAGGAATTTAGGCATTAATGTCCCTAATGGAGTCACAACTCTTGACACCGCTCATATTCTACATGGGGCTTTAAGCCCTTCATTATTCCAATAGCCAGATAAGTATTGCATGTAATTATTCCCTCACTTTTCATCCTCTTTTCAAACCTCTCATTCTAATTGGCCAGTTTAAACTTTCAAACGAGTCCATCCCCTTTTTATTCCAGCAGCAACCCAGTCTGTTAAACAGGAAGTCAGTGTTCATCCCTCCTCCCCCCTTCCCATTCCAACTCCCTTTTCCTTCCTTTTTCAATAATGGTCAGATAGCAGCTGAGCAGAGGCAGAGAGTAGGCGGGGACTCTGGGGAATGACATCACGGTTGCACACAGTTGCTCCGGGTATAAAGACCTCATTGTAGCCTCTGTCACATGGAAAACGTTTAAGGAACGCTCTTCAGTTGATGCAGAATTCAGGGTCAGTGTGACCAAAAATGTTTGTGCGCTTACTGAGCATGTAAAATCGCACCTGCAGGACTTATGAGTCATATTAATGAGTAATAATTGTCTTTGCAATAGTGACCATGAGACTGGAAAATTGGACCAAACCAGGAGGACGATGATCTCCTCACATGATTTGATTTCATGGAAGAAAATAGGTCAGAAGGACAGTCTGGGTAAACAACAGATAAATAATAACAAATAACATAAAAAAAATATGTTTGACAGCTGTCATGAAAAAACAAGCTCTTACCTTGACATCCTGCTCCAGGGTCTGGATGAGTTCTCCATCGACCTGTCCTGTTTGTGCCACGCGGAGGGAACGCCGCTCTGCTTTCCTCAGGCGGTACTGAAGGATACGGCAGGTCTTGTTCGCCTGACAAACCAATGATAAATCATTTAAAAAGGCTCCATGAATATAAACTACAAGCCAATAAAGGTACCTGTTCCAGCTGCTGTCGGAGGTCCTGCAGCTGATAAACGTCCTCCTCCATGTACATGTCCCTCATTTCCAGCATCTCAGACCTTAACTCTTCCATCTCGTCCTAAAAATGGACAACAATCATAATAGTAATAATCATAATCATGTTTGTGCCACATCTGGAGCATCAACTTCAGCTACTAACAAAGGGATGCACCGTTCAAGACAGCTGAGTGAGTTATAGACAATGATACATTATTGATTTAGCACTGCAACCAGAGGTCACTGTTTTTGCTATATGACTATTAAGGACAAAAATGAAATTATAAAACACAGTCAAATTGAGGTCAAATGGCCAGGTTTTTTGTCTCTGTGAGGAAAAATAAATCTCATCCATGACCTGTAATCTTGCGAGACAGGAGGAGTGTGAGCAGCTGTAGTAGTAGTAGTAGTGCTGTCACGGTTTGTTACGACTGTGAATGTGGGTCACCTTCTTGGGAAACGCAACAACAAGCTCTTGCACGTGAATTTGATTCAGTGTGCATGTTGCCAAGCTCTGAATACTGACACGAGTCAATTTATAATAAAGTGCGCTGAAAACATGAAGATTTATTTATAGTGCTAAAAGTACATTGCTGTGTGAGCTTCACTGTGGGCAGATGTGGAGGAGGGAAGAAGGAGCACCAAAACAATTGGAGGAGATGAGACATAGCAGAGAGGCAAAACCAAGTTAATGTGGCGCGAGACGTGCTCCACTGACCTGCTTTTCATGGCTAACTAAAGAAGAATGGTGAAGATGTTCTTGGTCATGTGAGAGTAAGCAGACAGTCAGGAGAATAGATGAGCCAATCGGGTGTTAGATAACATTGCAGGTCTGCTTAATGCTAAAAACATCTGCTGTATTTTCACATGCCTTCACCAGAAAGACAGTGGGGTTCTATGAATCTTTTAACACAGCGTTGTCTGTGATTTAAAGGCTGAACAGCTGCGTTGTCAAAGATCTTCAATGTGATTCATATAGCATCAACGGTGAACGAAAAAATACGATTTCACACAATGAATTGTGTGTTCATCAAAATAGGAAAAAGCAAGGGGAACATTTTTTGGCTTGAATGAGGAAGCTCCTGTCAGGTCAGTCTCACGCTGTTTTGATCTCATGATTGCTGCCCAGTTGTTCCTCACAGCTGCGACAACACACCGCAGACATGCTCATTACAGTGCCGTGACTCCCATGAGGCTTTAGGGTGGTCCGATGAGGAAGCTCTGTTTCACGACTGTCCTACATTCAACAGACTGGAAGACGAGCATTGTGTCTCCCTCCCACAAAATCACATTGTATTTCCAAGTGATGGTGACCTCGGTCAACGGCACACGGTCAAACTGTCCACCCCAAAATAAGATCTGAAGACAACAAATGCCGGGCCCAACAGCAGAGAAAACATAGCTGTGCTACACCAACACTCTCAAGAAGAGAGCAGAGTGCCCGATCAATCATCCTCATCAATCATTCTCTGCCAATTCATGGCTTGTCTGGCCAGGGCCAGTTAGTGCTCAGGGACGTTCTGATGGTATTGATCTATGAGCGGATCAATCACTCGGATCGGCAGGACGGGTGGATTCCAGCATATTAAATTCACAGCTTCCCTGCATAACCATGGAAAGTTGAGATGCCTTTACGCTGACAGGAAATCCCATGATGCATTGCAATTGTTTTGACCCCTCAACTGTCACCTGACTCACCACCGTGTACCCCTCACTATGGCAACTAAAATTTAATATTCTTTAAAAGTTGATGTTGTTGTGGTGTTGTTGTTGTTACTGAGTTTGCTTTTGCACAGAACTCAAGTGTTGACACGTTGATTTAAAGTCAGTCATGATGATGATGTCAGAGTCATAATGCAGATGCAGATTTAAGCAATCAGAAAATACTGGTGTAGAATTGTCATCATACACCATTCAAACAAGGGATTAACCAACATTACAATTCGAGAGAAGATGCCTTCTCAGTTATTGACTAAAGACAAATATCTTGTGAAAAATCCTTGCAAATAAAGGGACTCATTGTTCAGCCACATGTGGTAAAGTAAGTCAATTTACCACATCCTCCTTGAAGGGAAAAACCATGAATGCACTCCATGGAGTAATGAATGAACTGAAATGCACTTTCAATAACAATTCTCTCCATGCAGGACAAGTTCTGAGTCTCTGCAGGAGATAGGAGCTAGTTTTAAATGATGCAAAATGGCAGCTAACAGTCTGATGCTAATGTCCCATGCTTGTGTGTGTGTCATTAATTCTTTGAAATATGCTCAGCATTGAATTAACTATCACCAGTTGCATGAGTATACTTACTTTTAGATAGTCATTTTCGGATCTCAGCTCCTCTATCTCCCGGACAAACTCCTCTTGCATGCCATCCATGAGCTCCTCCGTCAGGTCTGAGAAAGCTAACGAGGTGCTAGCCGGCATCCTGCTGTCAAACGAGGTGACCGAGCGCTCCTCGCCGGGAGAAGCGCTCCCCTCGCCGGTGCTCAGACACAGTCGGTCCTTGTTTTCTTTCTCGGGTGCCGGCTGGCTGGTCCTCCTCTCCGCAAGTGTGCCATTTCTGAGCGGAATGTCTCCCTCCTGGCCGCCGCCGCGACTGCTCCGAGACTCGGCGTCGCTGCTCACGGCGTCCGTGGAGAGTTTGTTTTCATCCGAGGCGCAGTCCGAGAGCTCGGAGCTGCTGTCCGTGGGGGACAGTTTCTCCACAGCGCAGCCGGAGTCCTTGGATAGATCTTCCGAACCGATGCTCGCATCGGATATCTTCCGTCTCCCGCCGGTACTTTTAGTCGCTTTGGCTGTCTTGTTCAGCGACGCGGTGGATTTCCCCGCAGACTTCCCCGCATTTTTCCCATCTTTCCCACTCATGTTGCCCACCGGGCTGCGCCTGGAAATGCGGCTCCCAAGATGAATGGACCCCGGCTTCACACTCAGAGTCGGGGTCCCTATACCTCCGCGGATTTTAGTAAAAGACCAGCCAGGTACATCCTTCGGTCGAGCCGGTGAAGGAGCGCGGTTGATCTTCTTCTTCTCACCCGGAGCCATCACCGGGTGCTCGGTGGTGTGCGCCCCGGGATTCAGATGCTCCTGTCCGGCCACCGCGTGCTGCGACTGCCCGCTGTCCGAACCATCTGTTCCGCCTCCGTTTTCCATCTTCTGTCGGAGATGGACTCTCCGTTCCTTGGACGAGGCGAACAGGAGGTGAGACGCAGAGTTTTGGACATTAACCTCCTTTGTTTTTGTCATTCATTCCATGTAGTCGGAACAAGAAAGAGCAGAAAGGAAACCTCCGGTCTGAGGAGGCAGAAGTTGGACTGAATAAACAGACAAAAGACTCGCCAATCCGCCAAAGATCCAGTCCTGCAACCGCTCACTTAGAAACAAGACGAACTGGAAAAGGCATGAAAAATCCACGATGGTTTCAGATTTTAAATCGAGCACTAATTCAGTGTCATTCTTGTAAACAGAAGCGGCCGTTTGTTGCTATGAGGAGGACTGAGGGGCAGGAAGAGGCTCTTCTCTCCGCCCAGATAACGGGATGTGGCTTTGTGAGCGAGAGACAAGAACTATGCAGCTCTCTGTCGCCACCCTCCAGAACATGCATAAAACCCTCTCATTTAATGGCTGTTGGATCTATGGAGCAGGTGTATAGATATATTGGAGAGACATCATATCACATCACATGGATGGAATCTGAATTCTTCACATTTAACCCATTACGAACAACAAATGAATTATATATTTCAATATATCACGGATTGTATTTCTAACTCATGTGACTTTGCAGGTTCAACTCTTCCATGAGCGCAGGCATGGACATCATAACTAATTTAACTTGCTTCTATTGTTGGAGGGAGACGCTTCACCTGACTCCAGTGTTGACATGGTAACACTGCCCAGTCTGTCTCGGGTTTTGCTCAGCTGGGTCTACTCTTCCAACTGATGCTCACTTCATTTTAAATAAAGGCATCCCATTTACTTTTTAATGCATCGTTACAGTCGCTTTGCTATTTAAAACGTAAAGTAAAAAGCAACACATACATGTTAGTGCAGCTTTTCTGAAATGTGCCTCACCATTTACTGATATTTCCTCCATTATTAATGACCAAAAGTAGACTCTAGCGATATAATAACAATATTAATATACTCACCATGTCATGGTGGTTTTCTATGTCCTCTTTCTCTACAAAATAGCATTTGTACAATTCATCCTCACTCTTGTCTGACGTTAAAAAAAAAAGTCTATAGCACTCAAGTGCTGCCACTCAACCGATGTAAGATGTCGATACAGAATCGCTGTCCGTGAATGATTTATGGAGAGAATTTCTTGAGTTGGAGCAATTAGATTCCCATGAGCGTTCACCGCTTTGGATTTCTGGTTTATTGAACCTTCACAATTGCTTTGGTTTTCTATGCCAAAGCAACTGTTTTGTAAACTTTATCATTGACTCTAATGAATTTACTTCATGGACAGTCTGTGTCTAATCTCAATGTCATATATTTTCAAAGTGAGCCGATATGGTGCAGAAAAGGGGTTGCTGTTACATCATATAATCGTTGAATAATTGAAGGCTCCCACATGATTCTGCATCAAATTACATGGGAAACATTCACATGTGAAACTGCACGACTGAAATGTCATCATTAAGCACAAGCTGCAGTTGAAAGAGCACAATATAGTGAAGCCGACTCCTCGCATTTAATTCATTGCTCTCATCCTTCCTGTTGTTGTCATTTCTCTGTTAAGTGCCCATATATAGTTACAATGTAATAACAGTAACATGGTGGCTGTTTTGACGCCTGGAGATATTGGCAGGCCACAGAAATGATGCATCAGTTTTTGGTTTGAACACCGTGGCGGAGCTCAATACTACTTCAGTCAGGACATGAAAAAAGGAGTAGTGAACGAAGACCAAGAGCTGGTTCATTACTCGCTTCATTATCCGGGAAAACTCCCTGCCATGTCGCCCTCTGCCAAACAGCCTGAACAATAAGTGCAAATAGTTTTCAGTTGCCTTTGCCAAAATGAAGAAAGACAATAATAGGAATTGCTGCTCTTGCAAGTTATCCTCACTCCAGTAATTGGAAAGTAGTCACGATGTGTCAGTGGCCACAAGACAAGCTGCATCAGCACTGCCACTATTATGTGCTAGAAGCTGGCGAGAAAAAAAACAACTTCCATTGCAATGTTGATGCTTCTCTTCTTCTCCTCAATGACTTTCATGCTTTTTCCCACCCACCTTGTATAATGAAACGACTGTAACACCTATGTTTGTCATTAAATAGAACTAGATATGGCATTATATTGCATCTCTTGAGAGTTCATATTTGTGCAATTGTCTGCATGGATTTCACATTAAAATGAACAAGAAATAGACAAATACATTCTTCCCCCCAAAAAAACGGCAATTGATGATGTCTTAAAGTCGCCAGACCATCCGGAAACACGCAGTATGTATAGCTGCCACTGTGACCTTAACTGCAGCATCAGTCAACTCACCCTTCACCCTGACAGTCAACCGTCCATGAGGTTCATTGAGAGCAGACTAAGGTGTGATCCCAGGTATAAAATCTTGAAAACTACATGCAGTACAACCCTATAATGCAGTATAATTTTAGGAGTAATGAGATGTGCGAGGGTGACCTTGGCCAGTATTCATGATAAGCATAATGTTATTGTGGCTTGGGGTGCTGGTTTCATCTGTTGTAAACCGCTGCCATCTCATGGAAATATAGTGTAACTGCAACTCCAGTTCACATCAAATCGACGCGATGGCTCACCAAACTTAACTCAACTCTTATCCTAGCTTACAAAAAAATATGACACAACTCATACTTTAACAGATTAACAAACGTATATGTCTCCAATTACTTCAATTACAGATGACTTATCTTCTTTAAATCTAAGTTAAATGGGCTGTTCTGAGAAAAGGAGTTAAAAAGTGCCTGTAGTGTCTGGAACTGGAAGTAAATATTTGCGTGCATGTTTATTTACAGCATGTTTGTATGTGGCTGTGAACTGGATGTGCACCCCGCTGCATCCCACTGTGAGTCTGAATAGAACCATTTAGTTCTCGGCGACACTGGCCACTCACGTTCTCTCATCTTGTCCTCTGTTCCCTTCTCCCCATCACGCCACCATGCTACTTATGTAAATTTGGGAATAAATGAAATGCAAAGTGAAAACAAAATGCAAGAAAAACAATGTTATCGAAATAAATATAATAATAAAAAATAGTACAATTACATGTCTACATTATTGGCTTGTTGCAAGAGAAATGTGGATCTAAACTTCTATATAAGCTTTATTTATATGATGTATTCTTCGTTCCTCTGAGTTATGACATTCAAGGGGCCCTTACTCTGCACACCCGCCCACATGAAGCGCCATGATTGGCTGTGCAGTTTTGCCCCAGTGTTCGATTGGCGGATGATCCTGTCAATCCCTCTCCTCACATCGTCCTCCTGCCAGTGGACTTCCGCTTCTGTGTCAACCCAAGGCTAAAAACTGTAGTTCCTGTTCATCTTTGGGTTTGTTGATCCAGTCACCCTTCGGCTACAGCTGTGGTAAGAAAAATGATATTGTTTGTCTTCGTTTGTGTAATGTATGAGGTACGTGTGATTTCAAACACATATATGTCGGTTTTGGGCAGTGGGGGGGCTTGCTCTGCTAGTTAGCATCCCCTCTTTAGCCCGCCCGCTAACGTTGATGCTATCTGTCAAACGCTCAGTGTTCAGTCACTGTCTGCCCGAGTCTCGAAAATAACCTGCATCAAAATGTTTTAACGACACGATGACTGTTAACTTTTTGTTGTGGGTGTCTTCTTGAAGCCACTCGAGATTGCGCTAATGTTAGCTTGCAAAAAGTATGTGGCAACTCAGTTTGTCGATATACGTTTACCATCCGTTTATTGCACCGCTAACATCTCAAATCTACCTTAGCTATGAATGGAAACACGGCAACTTTAGCCAAACTGTTAAAGGTTAACTTCCCATTAGTCGTCCTTGAGCAAGGTACTGTGCATTTGCTTGCCTCAGGTCAGTAAAATAAGTGCTGCAGTTCACCTTGAATTATTCGATCTAGGATGATATTTTGGCTGTCGAGCAACGCTTCAGGTGGTTTAACACAAACGCTGATATGATGTGTAAATAAACTTTGCCTCGAGGTTCGAATTGACAGTTAAAAGCTTAACTGAATTGCAGGCGACACAACGATGAAAATATATTAAATGTGACCAGGTCTCTTTCAATTCCAAGTAGAATTAGTTACAGCATCTTTTTTCCGAGATGTTCAACAACCAAAGTAAACGTGGGTAACATCACACGCCTTTAACACCTATCTCTGACCTATTTAAAAGGTGTTGTTTATTTTTTGGCGACTGGACTTCATTGACTTGACTGACTGCATTGACGTCGCCTGCTGCTATTTTGCTTGCTCAAGAACCTTTAGAGCCAGAGATTCTTGAAGCTGAGTCAACTGTCTTTAATGACTTGCCTGAATATGCATTCTGTCTAACTGCTCGAGAGAACCTGGCATAATAGCAAAGTTCAGATCCAGGATATTTATACACATATACTCTTTAATTTGCGTTTTGCTTTTCAGAAATGTTATATCCAATACACACGGTGAAGTATTTACATGTATTTACTTTGTATCTCGGAGAAAAACAGCAAGCTCTTATACTTGCGCACAAGACAAGCAGACGACTCCTGAAGCAAGGTATTAAATGCTGACTTTACCGAAAGTGAGCCCTTGCTATGAACCATTGTAAGGAGACGTGCTGTATATGTTTAATTGATATTTCCGGTCGCTAAGTACTGTGGTCTCTAAGGAAAAGTTTCACTGCTGGAAGGAATGATGTCTGGGTAACCTGGGTCAGCTGCCAACGCGACTTGGTCCCTGATCAAATGAAGCATAATGAGCCTATCATTTCTAAATTGGTCTGGTTGGCAATTGGAAATTGTTAGATCATATAACTTATTTTTTTATGAAATGCATTATATATGTTTTGTATAGAATTTGCAAGTGCCATTCAACGTGTTTCCCCAATATGCAAGTGTATTTGTACTGTATTTATAAACCACTCCATTGTGTTTATGTAACTTTTCACACAGTACAAAAGACACTGGTCGTCTGACTGGACTCAGCTGATCTCCCTTTCAAAATATCCCTTGTGGTTCTCTGTGGCGTTGGTAGCAATTCGGATGTGTTGCATCACACTCAAGGGGCAGCTCAGTTTTCACATTTATTTGATCATTAATTCAACCACCCCTTTTGAAACTTCCCTTGAGTTTTTCAGCTGTGGAAACATTGGAGCAAAGGTAACATTTTGAAAGATCACGGAGATTGCACCTGAAATTGGTAACATTTTAGAAATCAATATTAACTGTTTTGTGCTGTGGTGTGGCTATGTATACGTCCTGAACCCTGATCCTAGTGTTCTTATTTGCATTTGTTTTCTACGGCAACTGTGAGGCTCTGTATCTATATGCTGGTCAAACAAGGGACCAACAGTTGTGTTCATAATCCCAAAACCTGCTCACTTAAGCCTATTACCTATATATTACTATTTTCTTTTTTTTCTGAGCGTACAAAGATATATTAAATTGTTAATTGTAAACCATTTTTTTCTGCACAATTTAAAAGTAATTTCTGTTTCGAGAGTGAAACTATTTAATGCACCAGAAAATACAGTGAACGCTGCCCAGCACTAGCCACTTGTATTGTCATCTTCAAGTTGCTGCTCATCTTGCTTGACAGGATTCCTTTTACCATTGGATAATAAAAGCCAGATTTTTTAACATCAGATGTAGCAGATTTGCTTTAACCACATTTTAGTTATTAAGTATATATATATATATATATATATACATATATATTAAGCTCCTTTGATTTGTGATTTGGATCAGATCCATTTGTTTTTACTCTTTGCTTTTAATCGTCTTACGCAGGTTTCAGAGCTGTGTAATAATGATCTGATAGGTGTGTGTTTACTGAATGAAAGAGGTGTGTTTTTTTTCGAGTCAGACTGCTTCAGTGTCAAAAGCTCAAGCCCAGCCTCTGTCCTGTCGGAAAATAGATTGACAGAAGGCAAACTGGATGACTGAATGAACCTTAAAAACAACATCTCGAATAACTAATATTGACCCTCTGTCAGTTAAAGAATGAAGACAATTCAGCAGCAAAAGGGCTAAGTGATTGCCCACAAAGGCAGATCATTGTACAATCGCTGCTTATCTTCAGCTTTATCTGCATGTGTGTTTGGAGGATTGTACAATGCTTACTTGCCTACTTAATTCTTTTTTTTCTCGACCCACTTGGACTGTTACACAACCAAGATTTTCTTGAAAATGAAAAGACATTCATGTAAGAGTGTGCTTGTGTTTGGCCATATTTAAAACTACATGATAGACTGCGTTAATTTGAGCAATTTATTAGATGTGGAACTGGTCAAGGTTGTGGCATAAATGTGTCCACTTTCAACACAGTATTCTTATTTTTTTATTTGCTGCAACAAGTGAATGATATTTTCTGCTGCGTATTCATAGAAGTATCTCACACAAATAAAAGTCTGTCTGTCCCTTTTGTGTGCTCTGGTTTTGGTTAACAAGACAGACCTGATCATGTTATTTCCCAGGGTTTATTTTGTCTATGTTATCTTAAAATTCAATGAAAAGCGTCTGTGTGGTTTCCCCTGTGATTTGTAATGATGCAACTGACACAACAGAATACTGTATATGAGTACTGAATATGTAGTTTGAGAATAGCAATACAGTGAAGAAGAGTTGGTTTCAAGCTTAATTTTTTGTATCGAGGTCAAGTGTGCTTCAGTTGGATCAACACATGTTGATGATGATGTATGCTAGCCCAACTCTTGGGTGGAGTTCAAGTATAATTTTAAATACGTTTAAATAACTGCACCCTTTGTTCAAAAGAAAACTGTAAATGGACTGTTGAATTAAGCGGCAGATAATGAGTTTGCAGACAGATTAGAATAGCTTGTAATTGCATTTGAGCCAGATATCTTAATTTGTTTGTTCTTATTGGCAGTTTGCTGTCTAATAAGAAACATGGTTGGATTACATTGGTTAGATAAATAACTATTTGTAACTGACAATGAGCTAGATTGTTATTCCATGAGTTGTTTTAGGCAACAAGGACCACCTTTGACTCCATAAAACCCCCAGACTTTTACAGTTGGATTGTCTAGTTTCTATTATTAGTATCTCGTACCTAATGTTCTTATGTTGAGGCAGACCTAAAAATAATCCATCCCTGAATGATTCCAGGACTGTGACTCCTTGTCTGTCAATATTTAACGTGCGAAGCGTGTTTACTGTGCGAGTAATGAAAACATTTGACTTCTATATTGTATCTTATGTAATTGAGAGCACCCAATGGTTTTATGGCGTACCGTTATTCAGCCATTATTTTATTTTGATTCGCAGTAATATCCTATCGCAGATTGAGTCTGGATAAAGTGTAAATTGTCAAAATTGTGAATAATTTCTCTGTGTTTCTGTCATTTGATCCCTGAAGGCATGCGAAGGATACACAAAATTTACAAGCAATGGTTTAGTAGAAGAAGTTTCATAGTCAGCCTATTGTTTCTTCCTTTACTGTACAGCCATGAAAAACAATAAACACCACCATTACTCATCACTCCTGTATTATTATTTAGTGTAATTTTTCCATGAATTTCTGCTCAATTATGTTAAGCAATGTCCTGCAAGAAAAGTAACAAAGCATTCCAATGCCTGTGGCAGTGTTGTCCTAGTTATGCAGCAACTGGACTAGAAAACTCTCTGTTTGGACTCATCAGCCCATGATAAAAAGATAGGCGGTCAGCAAGACCAGGTCCATATTTGTTTGGTTGTCTTTTAGGACTCACAGAAAATCATTTGGAATGACTCAGCATTTTATGCCATCTCATAAATAACGAAGTGTTATATGAGTTTCTGTTTTTCATACACTAACTGCTACCTGATCAGATGTGTTATGTATGTTGGTCATTTGAGAATGCTCCATGACATTTTACCTCAGTGGAATTTTTTTTTTATGCAGGTTTCCAATTGCTTCACTCAAGGACTGGAAAGTGCACAACGGACTGTTAAGCAAACAGCAAAGTTGCCCTGATTCACATTTTCAACTGGCAGAAGACTCCACTGTTTGCCTTCCAAATCGCCTTGATAGTCCAATTGCCCTCCAGAGGAACTCGGAGGTGCTTCCAGCAGAAGGAACATGTGCTAAAAAGTTCAACATCTTTCCTTATCGACTGGTCGGCTTTGACGCTGGAAGATGAGCAATGAAGATGAATTTTTCGATGCCGTAACTGGTGAGTTAAGCTTTATTTCAGAGAAGATACCCTTTGTATAAATATATATTACAATATTTAAACTACAAGTGAGGTTCATACTTCCTTCATAGACCTCAACGTTTAATGTGAATAACAGCGCAGCACGATTTTTTTACAGTTTATTTACCAAATGAGCAAGAAAATCTGACCTCAAAATAATAAAGAGTCTAACCTGCTTTAGAAAATGAATCTTAAATTTGCTTTCAAAATGTGACTCTTCCCTGACCTGTTATTATTTACCAAGGGAGTTAAAATAAATTATTTCAACTCTATTTACTCATAAACAGGTTTGTGCTATTCTGGTTGTGCTCCCATTCACGTCACAATCTTCTTAACTGTTTCCTTCCACTATTTTTGAGCTACTTAAAAGACCTTTTCAATGTGTGTTGAATACAATGTTTTGCCTCTCTTTTCCCTGCTAAACTCTGGGGTGATTCTTTCTTGGCTCCAAAATCTCTACGATTCTTAATGCTCATAAGGAATAGTGTTGAATGAGAGGGAGGAATGGTGGACGCACCGGGTGAATGAGAATTGGAAGTTCTCATCAAAGCTTAATAAAATATTTAGATGTTTGCTTTTGTATTAAAGAGGCGATACCAAGATTATCTTACTAAAGAGATACAGATGGAGACTTGTCAATTATTCATGAGAAAACATGCCCTCGGTTGATATTGGCCTCTATATTGAATTCAGTTGTTCTTTTGTGGACATGAGTCCACTTTTGGGGCAAATAAAGGAGTGGTCTTCTCACAGCTGGACGCATTCCTATTGACAAAGTAATTTCGTTCGTCTTGTCCTCCCTCTGTTAAATGGGATCTTACGCACCTTTTGAGAAATGCCCGTCTGCCTTGTTAGGAAATAATAGGCTGTGCCTTTAACCAAATTATTTGTAATGGGCGGGGTGATTTTTTTCTTGCCCTTTTCTCTAACCTGTCTCAACCTTTAGTCTATTTTGAGCTTTTGGTGAGATTCCAACGTGAAGCCACCTCCTAAACTCCACCCTGAAACTGTCGATAATGGCTTTTGTTCCCTCCACAGTCGACTCAAGAGGTCAAATAGGTGTCTTATTACGATCTTCCTGGGTGAAATTGAACCTTGACAAGTCTTAATCGGGACATTTCTTCCCCTGTCAGGCCTAGATTCGGACGAGTCGTACGAAGGGGTGTCAGAGGCCAGTTTTAAAGATGCACTGGTGTTTGGCAGCAGTCAGAAAAACAACGGGTCGGTGCCACAGGAGAATGGCATCAAGAAATACAGGTATTGCTGCATTCCTGCACACTCTTACTATTCTCACGTTGCATTTGCATCTTGTGAAGACTCTGCTAATAGCACTCACGTTTAATAGTCTGCATGATCTGATCTAAATCTGAGGTCCATTTAGCAGTTTCTCAGCAGTGATTTTTGTAGAGATACAAAAAGCTCACCTTCAACCTCGGCCATGGTCAGTATCAGTTCAGCTGGAATGTTCCAGATATGATAATGGTTTAGCATTCTTTGAATTGTTTCAAAACATGAACACTTAAGAGAGCCTTTTTTGTGGGATACTCTCCTGTTTGCGCTGCTTCATTATTTTTTATTCTTCAATGACAGGACATCATTACCTGCCCCCATGTTTTCAAGAAACAACGTCAGTGTCTGGAGCATCCTAAGGAAATGCATTGGACTGGTAAGAGCTGATATTTCAAAAATACAATTCGATTTATATGTAATAGTCTAGACTGTAGGAAATTAGATCTTATTTGATCCCATATTCTCTTTTAGGAACTGTCGAAGATCACAATGCCCATCGTCTTCAATGAGCCTCTGAGCTTTCTGCAGAGAATCACAGAATACATGGAACACACATACCTCATCAACAGAGCCTGTTCGCTGCCGGACCCCCTAGAACGAATGCAGGTCAGAGATTCTCACACTTGTAGAGACAGATGTGTTTACATGAGAAGTAAATGTCCTGTCGTATGTCTTTCCTCAGGCGGTTGCTGCGTTCGCTGTGTCAGCAGTTGCTTCACAGTGGGACAGAACTGGAAAACCGTTCAATCCTTTGCTAGGAGAGACCTATGAACTCATCAGGTGCACACAGAGGACAACAACATGTGTTATCAAGGGCGACTTTAATAATTATTTATTATTTTATTGTTGATTTCAGGGAAGATCAGGGCTTCCGGTTGGTTTCGGAGCAGGTATCCCATCATCCTCCAGTCAGTGCCTTCCATGCTGAGAGCTTAGGTGGAGACTTTGTCTTTCATGGCTCCATCTACCCCAAGCTGAAATTCTGGGGCAAGAGTGTAGAAGCTGAGCCAAAAGGGACCATTACACTAGAGTTACTGAAGTACGTTCGTGCAAACCTCCACGTCTCGTATCTAAACACATTACTTGTAATTTTATATTTATATCTGCATTGTTGCAGCAATGTATACATTCTCATCCAAGCCAACCATGTCTTCTCCAGGTATAATGAGGCCTACACATGGAGTAACCCACACTGTTGTGTGCACA
Source organism: Synchiropus splendidus (assembly GCF_027744825.2). Taxonomy (NCBI): domain Eukaryota; kingdom Metazoa; phylum Chordata; class Actinopteri; order Syngnathiformes; family Callionymidae; genus Synchiropus; species Synchiropus splendidus. The sequence continues at coordinate 8,077,538 of NC_071351.1, forward strand.
ACATCATTTTGGGAAAACTGTGGATAGAGCAGTACGGCACTGTTGAGATCGTGAACCACAGGTGAGTGAGCTCCTCTTTGCTGACACAACTCATCATGAAAACCCCAGAGCAGTTCTCCATCTGTGTCAGTGCGTTTACCTGCTGAAACTGCTCTTTGTTCTTGTTTTGGTTCAGCATTTGCAAATGAGTTCTATAAACTGATCATTTAAATTCAATGTGAGCCACAAAGATGAAGCTGTTTTGTCATCTTGATATTTTAAAAATCATTTGAGTTTCAAAAAAATATTTTGTGAAGGTTACTTCAGTCCTCACTGGTAAAACTGATTCAAAGTTGGCACGAATGAAACCAAAACTGGGTCTAAACACCACAAGTTTGTGAATCTCTGAACAGAGTCACGGTCAGAAGAAGAGGTCTTAACTGTTTCTTTTAACCCCCATTCTTTTCTTTTTCTGCTGGCAGGACTGGAGACAAGTGTGTGTTGAATTTTAAACCGTGTGGGATTTTTGGCAAAGAGCTGCACAGAGTGGAGGGATATATCCAGGATAAGAGGTTTGTGTTTCCCCCCAAGTTACTATGTTAACCTTGTTCTGCTCAAGCGTCCAGCTTGTCTGTTTCTTGTCTCTGGCTTCTTTTTCAACTGTTAAATATGTATTTTACTGTACTTCCTGACCCCCATTCATATTGTTCCCTCCAGCAAAAAGAAGCTATGTGTTGTCTATGGGAAGTGGACAGAGTGCATATGGAGTGTGGACGTACAAGCCTACGAGGCTCACAAAAAGGCAGAGAAGAAAGGAGACAACAAGAAACACAAAAATGTGAGCAGTTGATCAAAGTGGATTTGAGTCTAGTCGTCTAAAACATTGTTTTTACCAGGAGGAGTCAGAGAGGGCCGATGATGACGCCGACGACATGCCAGAAGTCCAGGAGACGGTGTCAGTCGTACCAGGAAGTACTTTGCTGTGGAGGATAGACTCCAGACCACCGCACTCGGCTAAGGTATTTTAACTGTATTGAAGTCGGAACTTGTTAATCAAAACAAAATACAATAGAAAAGGTGCACAACTTTATCAGGTAACTTAACAGGCGTCAAAAGTGAAAGGGACTGGTGATGAGCATCTGACAGATTTAAATGCCAGTGTGAGTCCTGCACTCAGGAATCTATAGCTGTGAGTGGTTTTGCTGTAATGTGTCGACTTTGAAATGTCGACTTGCTTGAAGCAAGAATGAAGTTAAATTCAAGCTTGGACATGTACGAGATGAAATATTTTACCCCACAGTTAAGAAGAGAAGGATCATATTTACCTTTGAAGACAAATCTCATTCAGAAGAGTCACTTAATACATAAAAAATATCAAATTCTCTCTCACCATATTAAGCATGCTGTGTTTTAGCTGTGACAATATTGTGTTTGGAATGTTTTCTATTTGGCATTAACTGCACTGAAATATGTTTACAGTGAATGGTAATTTAGTATTCTGGAGTAATCGAAAATGATTTTGAGCGAGTGCATTTCTCAAATCCTTCTTGTTTCCCAGATGTACAACTTCACCAACTTTGCAATGTCTCTCAATGAGCTGGACCCCAGGATGGAAGCCATCTTGGCCCCCACGGACTGTCGGTTTAGGCCTGATATCAGAGCCATGGAGAATGGCAACATGGGTAATTATTATTGAAGCACCTCACACCTGTTCTAAAACCTGTCAGTCAACAGGATTGATCTTTATAATGCCACTATAAAATGTTGAAGGTGGTACTTTGTTCTTGCAGATAAAGCTAGTGAAGAGAAGGAGAGGCTTGAGGAAAAACAGAGAGCAGCTAGGAAAGAGAGGAACAAGAACGATGAAGAGTGGAGCACAAGGTAAGTGAACACTAATGTGTGTGCTTTATATTTAATATGAAAAATATAGAGAAGAATGTTTCATTTTAAGTTTGCACAATTTGGTTTAGTGCTGTCTAAGGAAGGTCTCACGTCTTCCTGTTTTGCCCAGGTGGTTTCAGATGGGCACCAACCCCTGCACTGGCTCCCAGGACTGGATATATTCTGGAGGCTATTTCAACAGAAACTACCAGGATCTGCCTGACATCTACTGATCGAGGCCAACCTTCACCCCTCCCTTATAAGATATCGACACCTGCCTTGTCATCAGTCTGACAGACTTCTGAGTAATTCACTTTAATTGCATCTTCTTTTCTGACTTCAGCGTGCTCGTTGCATCCTCAGTAACACCCCAGTGCAGTTTTGAATGAACAAAGACGCAAAGCATCCTGCTTGAGGCCCCAGTCTTCAGGATTTTATACTTCCGTCACATCACATTCATCGACCTAGGTTAGTCACCCAACAACCAGCAGATGTCTCCTTGTGCCGCAGTTGTTCAGTGCAAAATCAATCTTGTGAAGCTGTGATGAGAAGAACGCGGTGGAACCATTACCTGAATAGTGACCGTTGTGCAGGTGAATAAGCGAACGTAGCAGTAGTGATAAGTGACTCTGACACCAGGTTGTTCCATCTGTTCAATATATCGGGGCACTGGCTGAAACCTTTTGAGCACTGTACATACACCTGTCTACACAGCTCCTTTGTCATTCAGCAACACCTTCAGTGAAGACTACATTTTCATGCTTTTATTGAGATCAGAGCTGGATATTTATCTTGCGTGGCTGCAGACATACTTTGTCTCTGATAAGCAATGAATGAGAGAACAGGTACATTCCCACCTGATTGAAATCAAAGCAAAGACGTCTCGGGTCACAGACACGCTGATCAAGAAAAATGGAGCCTGTGTGCCCTCAGCTCTCATGTGGGTCGAGCTGAAGAACCTGCCAACTCATGAGTCAAGGGGAAAAAAAACAATACTGGAACATAAAATACTTATTTCAAGAGTTCCTGGTACTCCTCCCTTAAACTGTTCAAGTGTGACGGGCGTGTGAGTGGACTTGGAAACAGATTGTAAGTAACAATTCTAACTATTGTGAACAGACACGTGAAGCCATATTAACCGAGTGTTGACTGTGTGAGTGGTGGGAAGATCCAAATATGCACCCCTAAGTTATTGACTTTATTACCAGTCATAATAGCACGATTAAAACATTCTTCATGTCTGTATGATACTGTATGTCATCATTATCACTGCTGGAACGTGGAGTTAATATTTCACTTTAAAAAATTCGACAAAAAGTCGACACTTTCCGAAAAAACACTATTGTGAAGAGGACGAATGTGCGAACTGAAAATGTCAACAGCTCAGTTCAGGTTCTACTACTACGACATTAAGACTACCTTAATGAAGTGTTTATGAATGTGTTTCAGCCACTCACACATGCTGTATATTCATAAGTAAGAGCCAACCACTTCTTGCCAAATAGGGAGCTTCTATTTGTCTTCACTGTAAAGTTATTGACCGACCAAGTCTATCAGCGCTTTCAGTCATTACCTTGAAGCGTCGTCTGTTGGTAATTTAAGTCTCATTTTAAGTCCCTAAATATTTATCCATTTAAAATACTGATTTAGAGGAGTGGAAAGTCTATATATCATGCAGGTCTTTCTTATCACAAATGGAGTAGATTGAGATATGATGGCTTGCAGATGAAAGAGGTGATACCTCGCCTTAAAAAAAAAAAAAAAAAAAAAAAAAAAGCTTTATTTTCAAGTGATTTCAAAATTTGTGTGGCTCATAAAGCCTTCAGCAGCTTGACTTGCTGCGAGGATGTGGCAGAACACAGTTGCAGTGTTTTCCATATTATCATTTTGGTCATCTTAACTTCCTCATTTGAGTTGAGCACACTCTCAAATGGCTTTTCTTTGAGCCTGACTGCAAGTCGGCTCATAAAAAAGCTATAATCTAGGTGAAGTGTTTTAACATTTTTAAACACAACTCTGCATGTTCTCCTCTCTTTCGGAATTTATTGTAATACCCCCACCTTTACTTTTCAGTGCCATTTTATTATTTTAATGAAACGCTGCTCTCCTTCAGTTCATAGTGTAAACACATCACTTACAATTTGTTACAGTACACCAACACTAAAAATAGAACTGTAGAAGCCATCCAGCTGGATCTACTTTTCATTCCTGTTACATGCTCTTTCATCCACATAGATTTAGTTGTTTTTATGCCTTTCAATTCTGTTTCTCTTTCTCCTGATTTGTAATTCTCCATGTTGTAAATGTGTACACAAAGGTAATGGCAAGTAAGATGGCCTATTATTTTGTGCAATTGATTTATTTTTATAGTATTTAAACAAGGTTTGCATTGAGAGAATTGTACCAGATGTTTTATTTTGAGGTGGGGGACTGCAAGGGGGGTCACATCCATACTGTCGACAGCTTCGTAGATGAATAAACACGGGAAATGTCTACTAATAAAATCCTAATTTCAGCCCTTGAGTATGCTTTTTTTTTCTCTTAAATTCATGAATGTGTTTGTGATTGTTTTGCAGTTGCAGTTGAGAGTAGTTGTTCCTGAGACATCTCGGATGATGATCTTTCAGCCTAAAAGACCTCATGTATATGAACATGGAGGTGAGGAAAGGTCCACAGTAACAAGCAGATTTTATTTGTCATCTCAGGAAAGCTGGTGAATCATGGAGGAACTGACAACGATAGTGGGTATTTTGAGCTAATATTTCAGGAACCCATTCAGCTTCAATTCCTTGTGGTTCTCAAGTGGACTGGCTTTGGGGCACTAGTGACAGGACTTGACCCAAATGAGTGAATGAAAAAATAAAGATGACAAGAAAAGCAATATTTTGAACCTCACATACAACACAATAAAACAAATTTAACATTGTTTAATGCAATAAAAGTGTTATTTTCCACCACCCACTTTTGGGTCCCACTCGCCACTTGAGAATCACAGTTGTCGGTGAATGAGAACCTGTAACAACACGATTACAATCTTTAAAGTCACCAGCAGATGTCACTGAATTTCCAATTGATCATGATGAAACCGTTGGCGTTTGATGTGCCATTGAAGCAATGGTAGGTTCTCAACTGTCATGTTGATGCAAACTATTTAAGTATAATATAAGTGGGGTATATTTCCAATTTTAGTACAGGTTTAATCTTTCACTTACCTATATCAGTCACATGGACCAAGAAATTAAAACCTGAAGCGAAAGAGGTGAAGCTCAGCTGATGTACCATATATTTTCCTTTATTTTATTTATTTTTCCTGATTGAAATGTATTGTAAGGTCATAATTTATCATTCATCACATTACATGGCATGATGCACCAGGTCTACTACACCCATTTACAGGAGGAATACACAGAAACATACACAAGGTTTTACAATGGGGAAACAGGAAGTTTAGATCATTGCACTTACAACAGTGAATGGAACGTTTTTGTCATTGTTTTTCGGCTCTTTTTTTTTTGCAGTATATTCACCCATTCAGTGTGGTTTTTATTTTTTTACACGTCTGTTCAATTTATCCTCTCACGCTTATTCTCCAACAATCTGCCCAACCGGATGGAAATGCTGCATGGAAGCAAAATAAACTGTTTTTGTATATGTATATGCCATTCCATTATACAAACACAACATGTACTCCATGGAATCTATATGTTTCTAAATATATCTCCATTCTTTATTAACCTTCGGCACGAGCCAACCACAGTACACTACGTTGTCAAGTGTTGAGATGTTTGTTCATAAATCTCCGAACTATGTGTTGTTCAGAACCTTTTTAGCAAGGATCCTACTCTGGTATTTACACTTGCTGGCAGCCCGTCCGCTCCAGATGGAGGAGCAGTGGAGATCATGCATTTGTTGATTCATTACAGGTGGACCATTTTACATCTGTCTACTCTTTCAGTATCGCTTCCATTATAAATCAATTACAGATTATTGGAATTAATATCTATCAGCAAATTTTCTTGATTGTATAGTGTGTCTATATTGACCAAAAACACCTTAAAATTAACATAAAAGGGGCCATAAACGTGAAAATATTGACTTGGAATAACTACAAACTCAAGTGGACTCGTATTCTCAGCGGCTTTAGGAAGCTGCACATTATGTTTTTTAGCACAATAAACACCAATTTCAGATAAGTAAATCACAAATATTGCTGGACCTTCAGTTTTTTTCATGTTAAATAAACATGTAACATTGACAAAAAACGTCTTTTCAATATCTTTGTGCTTCTGCCACAAACAATTGCTTTTCTAATCACTGTTCAACTTGAGTCATTAAACACAAAATGGCTTTTAACTTCAGTTGCAAGCCCTTGCTCTGATGCATATTATATATAGATAGATAGATATACCAGCAGGAGCGTTGTGTTATTACTTCTTGATTATTGTTCCAGTTGAAAGTTCACTTATTGCTCCTTTAGAATTAATATGATTCTCTATTTCTCTGTGGATTCGTGAGGCCGAAATATCCATATTTATGACTCACTACTTCCAAAATACTAAAGTTGCAGTCGATTTAATTTCTTATTTTCTCAATCTTAATGTACCGTGTAAAAACCTGACTCGCGTGCGTCTCTTAATGAAACCTGTATGTAAGAGTCTAGTGTATTGCACCTCTTAATAAATCTTTGTTATAACTCTTTAGCACTGATTAAAACCTCACTTTTCATGATAAAATAAACTCTTAAATAGTCAACAAATGCATCACAAAAAATATAGATATTTATCCATCTGCTTGCTTCATTTTGGGATCAAAGAAATGAACCTCTAAAATCATGTATTGACATTCACGCTTAGAAAAATTAGATCTGGAATACCTTGTGTGCTCTCATTTTTAGATCTATATAAATGATAATATTTATACTCTTTAACACAATTCATAATGATAATCTATGATGCGGACATTCACTTTATTTCCAGAAAAATATAAAGAAAAAGGGCCTCTTTTTACTCCAGAGCTATCATCAAATCTGAATTAACCTAGTTTATGTTACAACATATAGATATAGATATATATTTTTTCATCTGATCTCCTTCTTAAATTGTTGGTGGTTGAATGAATTGTTATATAGACTATTAACAGCAAGTCTTACCCTCCTGATAAGTGTGTGTGCTGCGTTCAAAACACCAAATAAACCGCTGTCAAAAACCCGGCCCGGGAGTTGACCTCAAATTTCTTCCTCTTTCTTAAACCTGATTTCAGTTTAAATATACTCTTTAAGGAGGTTAACACAAGCAGTTAGCCTCCTTTGTGATGCAAATGATAGCATGTATATTTCATAACGTTCTCTTCTGGAAAGCGGCGCGGTTGGCATTTCACCTTCGATCAATACAATCTCGACTCCGTACAACGAAAACTTCTTGGTGATCTTTTGAGGAAGGATAGGACTGTCTTTCTGTCTAGCTTTCCCAGGGGAAAGAGGGGACCAACATGCCAGGTAACATGCCAACTCTCAGACCTCCAGGTGACCTATAATTCACACATTGTACAAAAATCACAAAAATGCGGAATGATGCAATGTGAATCTTCACGGTAACTAATGTGTCCGTCGCCTTCCACTTCTTTTCCGAATGTGATTCATTGCATAGAACGACTGGAGATGAGAGGTCGCCTTTCTATTAGTCGTGGTGGAACACGTCTTGTTTTCTTTTTCCACATTAGATGAAGATTATTAAATACACACACACTACCCCCCTTGCCCCATACACTCACATACACACAATCTGTACATACAAACATTAGGAACAATATAGAGGTGACTGAGGTTTTTTCTGCGCCGGGCAGCATGCGAAGGTTCCCAGCGAGCGTTCACACAGACAATATACAGCAGAAGTTGGTTGATTTCGCTGAAGGCCTCGAACTGTTTGGCCTGACAGTATTTCTTTTTTTTTTCTTTTGGAGAACTGCAGATCCCACAATGCACTGCAGGAGCGACAGCAGGGAGAACACTGACCTGAGAAGTTTCCTTGACAACTGACAGTCTGAGAGGTTCAAGGGTCGGGTTGCAGGCCGGGAACGTCGCCATGGTACAAAACGAAAAGATAAAAAAAAGGCGAGTGACTTTTGAATCCACAGTCACATGGATTTCTTTTGCTTTCTTTTTGACACCAAGTGTGCTTTGGCGTGTGTGCTGTGCACGTTTCTGAGTGAAGACACATGCTCTGGTGTGTTAAGGGTCGTATTTGCAGAGTCACACTTCATGTCCTTCTTTGAAAGTCTGAACCCAACCCCTGCAGGTAATGACAGTCCAGGTCTGTTTCAGCGGTGCACTGGTCGGCTGTTTTCAGTGCCTCTCTGCTGTCCTCCCGTGCGCCCAGATGCGACCAGGAAGATGTCTCAGTCATGGTTAGGGAAGATCTGACTTGGGACCAAATTAGTGTTTACAGCTTCCACGAGCCATCTATAGTAGTATTAAGTTAGGGAGACAGTGTTTCTATCAACATTTAACATGACACAACATTGTGCTCTTTACTCTCCTACCTGTGTCTATTGCTTCTGTAATAGATCGATGATGACGACTGTAACAAAAAATGGACTAAATAAATATAAAACTAAAATAAGTAACATATAAAAAATATAAATATTCTCACTGCTGATACATAAAAAAGGTGTGGCACGATAAAAATAAGTCATCTTTACTTTAAAAGAAAACATTTAAGGCGAGTATTGTAAACTGTAACTGAAGCACAATAAATTAAAAACACAATGGACAACATTGTGAGAAATACCAATTATCGTGCAGTCGGAGTTATTATCTTCACAACAAGTGCTGTAAGTACACGTTGTCTTCATGGCTTTGTAATGGCTGAACTCGAGCACATCGGAACACGCCTCGACATTTCCCTTTCACAAAAGGCTCCTTGATCCCCAAGTGACACTTTGGGAATCGCTCTCCTGTTGAAGCCTTTGAGCAAAGACGCAATTGTCTTTATGGCCTCTGTTGATGAACAGTGTAAGGTCTTAGATATGAAGTCCCATCCATTATCCCGCCTTCTCTGCGCTCTTGAAGACTCTTGGGGATTTGAAGTGTGGAAGCTGACGGTCCGACCCGGAATGTCGATAGAGACACACGTGGACACAAGTTCTCTGTGCACTGTGTGGCAGTTGAATCATTCAATTCTTCCCGGAAGAGAAGGTCTTTAGTACCAGAAAATCCTGCACTTATTCAGCAGGTTAAAGTTCCTTTTCTACATTTTTCATAAAAGGGAGAAAGTGAGGAGAAGAGAGGATTCAAGTTTGAGTTCAGGACTGTGACACAGAGGATTCCATCACGCCTCCTGCCGGTGAGTAACCCACCACTGTTGCATGCATTGGGCTTGTATTCCTTGAGGGTGGAACACAATTGATCTGTGATGGTGTTGGTAGAGCTCCCCCTAGAGGACTGGAAGAAGCTCCTCCTTCTGCTCCACCACACTCAGTTGGAGGCTGCACTCCGAATCTTTGGCTGTAGATGATGGTCAGATGGAGAAGTCCTTGTGATGATGCTAGTTGGCATGGAATGATCTGGGAAAAGTAGAACGCAGGTTATGTTAGGTTTAAATTTTTGCCTACAGACATGTTTTGGGGAGTCACTTCCACTTGCACTTAAATCCCATCTCGAACCCATTAGGGACCAATTCGCCAAATATGACTCACTGTCTGTCTGCCGGAGAGAGCGGTGGGGTCTCTCTGGCCTGTAACATGAAGCATCCAGAGGATCACAGTCCGTGTTGGCTGCAAGAAGCAGAGATTTCAGCTCCTGATGTAAACACTTCACCATCATCTCTTCTCAAAAATACAAGCTAAACACTCACCAGTGTCCTTGACTCCACCTTCTGTTTCCCTCTCCTTTCTCTCTCTTCCTCGCTTTCATGGATAATATCGAGCCAAAAAAGGAACTTCACAGGTTTTTCTGGTACAAAATCCTGAAGATATCAAGTCCTGGAAATGTTATTTGTCATTGGTTATCATTTGGTTCATAAATATTCAGCAACACTCAAATTTCTGAATTAATTATTAACACCATAGGGCATTTTCTCACACTGCATACATTTCTGCTGACTCACTGCAGTATCATTCATCAGATGTATTTCCGCTCACAACTTCTTTGAGTTTTATAAATGAACCACATCATTATTTAAACTCACTCAATTCGTGGTCACTTTTTAAAAGAAAGAGGTGAACTTCTTGCCGAAACCGGAGATGGCTGTGGAGGGAAGTAGAGAAGTGGGTGAAGTGAAGGTACTATTGTCGCGTACAAGTATAATCAGGGCACAGAAATATTTATACTCCACACCTTCTCCTAGCTTTCCAGCTTGCTCAGCAGCTCCACCGGGCAGGATTTTAGACAGCATGCCTTCTCCTTCCATTCCGGGCTGACCCGCTGCTGCGCTACCGATACCTCCGGGTCGAGGAGCAGCCTTGGAGCCTGTTGAGAGAGTGAAGACAGTTCATTGAATAGTAACCCATAAATCCAATGGCCCAAATATCTGCATCCTGGGAGCATTCCGAAAACATATGGTTGTCTGTACCTATTCCTGTGAGCGGCGGCTGGCCTGGTTTTATTGTGGCAGCTTTTGCTCCAATGGCTGTTACCGGAGGGGTCTCGATCTTTGTCTGAGGAGAAAGAGGAGAGAGAAGGCTCAGTATTTGTTTTGTTGGACGATGCCATTTATTCATCCAGCCAGCCATCATTCATTCATCATTGCTAGAGGGGTGCAGACGATGAGTTTGCTCAGCGAAAAGGCTCTCCTCTTTTGGGTGTTGCTTATAGAGCTGATGAGCTCAGTCGTCCACTCAAGGTCCGTAGTAGACCTGCTGTTTCTCACTGTGCAGGACTTTTGGTGAGGACCTTAAGGTCTCAAATATCGATGGAGGGTTGAACTTAATAATTTGTGCGGACCTGCTTCACGCTGAATGAGTTTTCATATCAGTGTTGGCTCATGAAATCGATATTTTGCACCTGGTTTTAATATCCTCTCAGCGCGATCACAAAATGAACCTCTATTGTTACATTTAGACCTGAACTTCTGCATTTTTTTATATCTCTCTGAGGGTTTTTGCTGAGTCACTGTGAGTGGTCTTTTCACAAGAAAAGATGTCGAACAGGTTCTGTATCTGTTGTGGTCGGAAGTGTTTGTCTACCATGAATGTTGGATAGAAACTCATAAATAGACGCTGGACAGCAGCCATGCCGCCTTGTAACCCCTGAGACTTTAAATCAATACTTTTAATTACTCAAAGGACCCGACATGAAATCAAGTGAATGAGTAAGCACGTTGAAGAGCAATCAATCTGTCTCCAGTCTATGTCTTCCTGTAAGGCGGCTACAGCTATCGAACAGCATCCAGATCAATCCCCGCCTTATATTAAAGTTAAAATACTGTTAGCTCCCCAGGTTTGGTGTGTTTAGTTTGTGTGAGAGTGCCTTGCTTCATGTTCTTTAGTTGGGCTGTTTCCTCTCAGTGGGCGGCGGCTTACTCTTCCTCTGGAACGCTTCTGACTCACCTACTCTCCGTCAGCACAGCTGCAGGTCATCTGATCTTGTCTCACACGACTTGAGCTATCAGCAGCCTGTTATTTGCTGCTGCGTTGCTGTACCCAATATGTAGACTGTTCTCAAGCTCAATAGTGATGTGCTTTTTGTGACGCAGATCAATGCTTGTGTGGGATACATGCTGACTCGACTTAACTGAAGAGGGGTGTCCAAGCACACACTCATGACTGAATCTCGGCATCATAAAACATTCTGCACACAAGGGTGAATTGGACCCATAGTCCTACTCACCATGGGTGTAGACGTGGGTCCCATTTGACCCGGCTGCCTTGCTTGGCCCATAGGGCCCCCTGTGGATCCCATCTGTCCTGGTTTGTTTTGGTTCTGACTCATCCCCATCCCCATGCCCATGCCTGGTCCTTGTGTTGTGGGCTGTTGCTGCAGTGGGCCGGTGGTGGTTGTGGCACCTGGCTGTCCCGGTCGGGTAGCTGAAGTCTGAGCCTGTTGTTGAAGCTGTGTCCTCTGTCCCTGTGTCCCGTCTGTCTGGGAGCCAGGACCTCCCTGGCGCCCTGATCCTGCAGGACCACCGCTTTGGCCCTGACCCCTTGAAGAACTCCCGGTCCTAGAGGAGCCTATGAGGAGAAGATGGAGTTGACTGAATTTTTGTCTTCAAAGAACTTCCCTTCTGTGCTTCTACAGTCACTGATAAAACCTGCAATGAATTTATCCTATCATCTCACATATCAATACAATCTTTACCTGGTTGTCCCTGCATGTCCACCTGCTGCTGGGATTTACTGCGTGAGGACCGGTGGGGGTCCCCTTGTCTGGAGGACCGTTGGCCATGATGGTGCCCGGAAGGATCTCTGGAGTATTCTGAGGAATGGTAACTCCCAGACCTCGATTCTCCACGCCTTCCTGATGAGGATGATCGGCCTGAGGTCTCATGCCGCATTGAGGGGTCCTTTGGGTGCCCCTTGGAAGACCTAGAGGACCTTGGCTCATCAGAATGACGGGATGAGGAAGAGTGTCGGCTAGAGCTGCCGTGATGCCGGTGGTCACGTGACGTGGAGTGCCGCCCACTGTGACCGTACTCATCCTGGGGCCAAAGGTCTTCCTCAGGGGGTTCATCATAATCGTGATAGGTGTGTTTAACACCATGGCGGCTCCTCCCACTCGAATGGCTGCTGCCATAGTGTCTAGAGCTGGAACGTGGCTTCTCAAACCAGTCGGTCTCCTCCTGGCCAAGATGGTAGGCTTTGGAAACCGAGAGCAGATCACAGTCAATCTCCATGTCGTTTGGAGACAGCGGCATGCAGGCTGAGAGGAGGGAGGACGCAGAGAGACGACGGACCGCATGCCAAAAAAAACACAGACAGAAGGAGACACAGAAAGAAAGACAGAAATAAAAATACATCCATGCAATTACTCACATGTCACAAACCACCAGACAGAAAACAAACACTGCAAAACAGCCCATTAACTGAGATGTCAGTGCAAGTAAAAGAAAATTACATTTACAAACAAATATTGCCACTTATGACACATTTTCTTTGAAGTCATGATCTTACTTTCTGACAAATACATTACCAGTCTGTCTATTTCAAAGGGTAAACGCTCACAAACGTATTATTTTGTATTTGATAATATTGTCTTTTAGTCATTAAAATATATCACAACGCAGGAATTCACTGACAAATAGCTACAACTCCTTGTTATAGCTCATAAAGTAAGCACTTATTGCTTTGTATTAATTTACAGCATGTATAGTGTGAGATTTTAGAAGTTATTTTATCAAATAATTGTTGTAATTAAAATCTCCATGAACTGTTTTGCAGTGCGGATACATATTTTCAACAGATTGTGTAGGACAATAAAGTCATACTTGAGGCATTGTAAAAAAAAAACCCTGTGATTAAAAACTGAGTTGTGACGTGCAAAGACCTTCCAAGTGACTCAGAGTGGCGAACGAGGAAAACGACCACGCCGGAGAACCATGCGAGATTTGGACAAACAGATGACTGGACGGACAGGCAGGCAGACAGACAGACAGCAGTCCACTGAAATGAGAGCTCCATATGGCTCTCAGGAAGAAGAAAACATCAGCATGCAACAGCTAGCTTTGTTGCTTTCTCTTTCTCTTTTCTAAGCCTATTCTCTGGGTGGGTGGGGGACGTTTAGATAGACGGTGGGGCAGTAGTAGTGAGACTATGTGGGCGTTCAGCGCCCACAATTACCTTCGCTGTCTGAAACAGCACAATGATAATCGTCTATTAAGTATGTGTCTTCCGTCTTGTAGACATGCGTCCGAGGAAGGTCCCGTATGTGGTCTTGTACATCTGGCAGAGAATGGCTGGAACCATATTGGCCGTAATAGTATTGATATCTACTGCTGCGGTTGTCATATGGGTCGGGACCTAAACTTGATGATCGCCCAGAACGCATGAACCTCCCCATTGGACTGAGTGGGCTCTCCTCTTCAGAGTACTGCCGGGTGGGGTGGCGCCCCCTGCTGTATCCAGATCTGTAGGAGCGGTCATCCCTCTCATAAGATCGGCTGCGGTACCCAGAGTAGTCCCTAGATGAGATCTTGTCCATGCCATAGCCAGTGGAACGAGAGCGACCAGTGGACGAGTAGTATATTCGATCGTCTTCCCCCATTGATCCGTAGTATCGACTAACGGGGGTACTGGCACTGCCGGCCTCGTAAGTACTCCTCTTGAAGCCATAATCCTCAATAAGCTGACGTCCTCGAATGTTGGCGGAGTGGTAAGCCCCACCAGCAATGCTTGAATAGGAGGCCAAGTCTGCCTCCACGTCTCGAGCCTCTTCTATAGGAGAAAACTTGGAGATTTTCTGCTCCATACTCCCCCATTTTCTGTGTTTGCTGCGCTTCGACGACATGACGGCGGGAGCCAGAAGGCCTCTAGTGGACGATGAAGGTTTCTGTACCCCAGAGCGGAGGCTGCCATGTTTGTAGTCGAAGTCATAATAATAGGGGGATCCCCCACCCAAGCTACTGCTCACGCTGCTGCTGCTGCCCCCTAGAGGTCCGTGTCTGTAGCTGCTCTTACCCCTGCCATGGTGGTCGTACAATTCTTCTTGCATCGCTGGCTCTTCCTCGGGTGCCCTGCCGTACGAGGAGCTGCCAGTTCCACCACGTGTTGTACCGCCAATGGTGCTGCTGTGGCCATGGATGTCACCTGGGTAACGCCCGGTACCGCCATGGTGCATCATGTCCCCTGCTGTCGTGCCCAGCCCATCTTTTGCCGTCAGCTCGCTGACATCATCGATCATCATGTAGTTCCTTGGAATGTTTTGCTCTAAGCCAGGAGATCCATACATCCCATCTGCTGTGCTGTACGTGGAGGGACTATCTACTGAATGTCCATATGCATTGGAAACTGTGTACTGTCCATATGAGCTGGCCGTTGTTGTTGTATAGCCATAAGCATTAGCAGTTGTTGTTGTGTATTGTCCATATGAACTCGCTGGCGTAGACGTATATGGACCATACGTTGTCGGGGGCATTGAGGAGTACCCACCATAACTACTTGACACCGGTGCGGATCCATATGGCCCATAAGAGCTTGCCATTGTTGTTGAAGCGCTGTACTGACCATAAGAGGGAGCTCCACTTGAGTAGGTGGCGTCCTGTGCTGTTGTCGTGACCACAACTGTGGGGTTGCTGATCGTCTCATAGTTGGTGGGTATCTTATGCTCCAAGTCAGCAAGGGTGGTCTGCCTGGGTCTTCCAGGGTGGACTGTCAAAATATCTGCCTGGGATTGCCCAGGGTATGGCGTGGTCTGGCTGGGGTAGGAGGACACGGCGCTAGGATAGGGTGAGCTGTGGGTGGGGTAAGGAGGTTGACCAGGCGGTGCAGGTCCAAAGCCTGTATGCCCTGGTTGGGGCTGAGACTGAGGTGCAGCTGGTATCCCGATGTCTGTCTGGGGGTATGGGGGCTGAGTCTGGGGATAGGTGTGAGAGGTGTAGGAGGTTTGAGACTGATAGGATGGTCCGGGGGTGTGACTATGGCTCTGAAGAGGAGTGGGCTGTGGCAGTGCTTGGGATTGAGACACTGTTGGATAAGGGGGCTGGTTAAAGGTTGAGGACTGGTAAGGTAAAGTTGATTGAGTTTGTGCTGCAGCTTGGCTATGAGGATACTGACAGGAAAGGAAAGATGATGTTGGGGGGTACTGGGCAGCTGTGTTGATGTCACTTGGAAATTGACTTAAAGGAGCGGTGCTTGGTCTTGTAGTCAGTAGCCCGTTTGTTTCATGTGATGCTGCTGCCGCAGCAAGACGCAGGTTGTTTAACTCACTGTCAGACATGTAGTCCCTAGTGTCTCCCATGCATCTCAAATACGCAATATCCCTTCGTTCCCTCTCTTTCACCAGCGTCTCTTTTCTTTGGTGGATGCCCAGCTCTAAGTATCTCAGTTTTGCGTCAATCTCTTTCTCTTCTTCCTCGAGTTCCGCTTGTTGTTTTCTCAGTTTCGTTGATTCTTGCTCCACGGCCTTCAGCTCATGGGTGAGGTCCTTGAGGAGGCTGGCTTTGGCAGCCAAGCCAGACCTAGAGGTGGGCTTGAGGCTGGGCACGGAGGGCAAGTAGACCTGTTGCAGTGCCGGTGTCATCATCGGCAGGTGAACGGATGTTGCAGTCTCCTCTGGAGGTGGGCTTGGCAGGGTTCTCTTGACCTTACGGAGCAGTGAGCTCTGCTGGAGGGCCGCCAGCTGGAGAAGAAGAGCGAGAAAGAGACAGAAAGAGAAAAAGGGAAACATGTAGGGGAGAGTTGGGCAAATGTACAGAAATTTTAAAGGTGTGGTAAATGGTATTTGCCCAAGCATGTGAGAGGACAAAGTAAATGAGTGGATGGGAAGAAATGTCAAAAAAGAATTCGCAGGATTACAAACATGTTGTAAGAAAAAGAGATTGTTTTGTTTCAACAGGAGGGAGTCAAAATGAGTGAATTCAGAATATAACAAAATATAAAAATGGTAACAAGGACAGGAATTGACAAGGTTGACGAAGGAGACACGTGATGACACGAAGACGAGGACAACCAGAAACAAGAGAAATATGTGAGTTAGAATGCAGCCATAAACTTTTGAAGAAGCAATCTATAGATTTGCCGTTTTTAGTATTGTTTATTTTCGTCCAAGTGCTTTTATGTCGACGGTAAAATATGTTCCTATTTTCATCAATTCAACTTTTAGCCCTCATTGGAGAAGCTCTAGTGAAAAAATGTCAGATAAAGTTTTATGTTCTTGTTCAGCGATATTCTTCAGGCTCTTCAAAGTGCTCGTTCTTGGGCGGTCTTAAAATTAGTTGGATTTTTCTTTGATTCAATTATGCATGCATTGATCGCAGTCTTGTGAAGTCGAACACATTTCTCTCATTAAAGCCAACCCGGGAAGACTTTCATGTGCTTTTCAATTTCACTGTGCTCAGTGGCAGTTGTGCGGGAGATTAGGAGTATAGCTTTCCTGTTCATGAGGACGACATTATGTTCCTGCTAAGAGTGGCTTTCCCTGAAAATACAACATTGGCAATGATTTTGCTCCTGGGTTATAGTTCTAAAGACATATGTGTGCCGTGGTTATAGTTTTATAGAGTAAGATGTCTTAAAATGTCATGAGATTATTATGTTTATTATGGCATATTTTGATCAATCTGATCCCATTATTTATAAATATATATATATATGTAGGTAATTTTGTGATTCTAGTGTTCCGTCTTCACTGTTGGCTGATCTGTGTGACTCTACCTGGTTTTGAAGCGCTTGCTGTTGATACAAGGCCAACCTGGCCTTCGTGTGCTCATCTGTGGTGGGGCTTAGAGGCTTGGGGTCCGACATGGACCTCTGGGTGCTCTTGATGGGTCGGGGCATTGATGGGTGTCGCTGGGGTGACTCGGCTGTGTATGACTTCTGTTGGGGCGTGACATGGGCCTTGTTTAACCTCTCGCTGGAAAGAGAAGTCTCCAGCAGACGATGAGGAGACACTGGCGAGACTGGCGAGTAGAGAACCTGCGGAGATTTGGGGGCACCTTGTTGCTGCCGTATGATGCTCGAGACCGACTCATTGTGAATGTGGTTGTGAGGTTGGTAGTTGATGTCCAGTGGGTCTGGCCGGCGTCGCTGTTGCTGCTGCTGTCGCTGTTGTCGCTGCTGGTTCATATCAGCAGACTGTTGCATGCTGTTAGAAGAGGAATATGGACTAACTGTGGTTGGAACGCTCAGCTGAGGTGCCACAACACCTTGTGACTGGGCCTCTGGGTCAGTCTGGCATGCCAGGGACTGGCCTTTTTGGGTTCGCTCAGGTCCTGAAATGTAGTGTACAATCTCCACTTTGCTGGGGTCCGGAACTGTCACATGAATAACTGGAGAAACTCTCCCTAGATGCTCCACCTCTGTCTGACAGGACATTTCTCGGAGTGTTTGGATGGCTATACTGGAGGAGACCATCTTGGACGAGTCCGTTTTGGACTCGGTCGCTCCTGTGGCATTGGAGGCAGCGTGGCTGCTCGACGACTCTGCATGGCGTGAGAACCGTGATCGCCGTCGTCGCACAGGTTGACCTGTCTCTGCCTTGTCTTCGTCATCATCCGTCTGAACAGAGCAGTCAACACTGCGACCACGCCTCCTGGTTCGATGCCGCATCATGTACCTAGTTACACAGAAAGCAAACAATGCAACACAAACAAATGAGCTCCCTCTCCTGTAATGTGACGATGTAAATGTAAACTTCGAGTTGTGTTTGTTTGACACTATGACATACTAAAGGCTGCAGAGATGATTGGTGTTTTAAATCCTTGAAAAGCCACTTTTAATGTCGTACAAGAGCCTCTGCTTTTTGGTAATTCCTGGTGGCTCATTCTGAAATCTATTTCAACTCGTGAGTTTTACCTCTCCTCCCCATCCTCATCATCCGTTTGCACCGAGCTATCAACGATCCTGCGGGGGGAGCCGTAGAACACCACACCGTCACCATCCAAGCTGTCTCTGCTCAGCCTGGTCATGGAACTGTGTTTCCTCATGTTGTTCCTGGTCTCCACATGCTCATCCTGGGTCCTCAGACACATCTCGGAGGAGGAGTTAGGGAGGGAACGGGAACCCATTTGGGCGTCGATGTAAGGATGCACGGGCTGCCCATCCATCTGTGAAGAGAATCAGGAAAACATCACTTATATACAGCATAACAATGTATTCACTTTTATGTCAACAATAGATTATGATCCAGGGTTAACCCTCGGGTGTTTAGTTATAAAAGCCTGCTGGAGATCCAAATTTAAGATAAAATTCAACAAGCTATTTAGGGTCAGAGAGAACCCTCTCCATGGACCGTTCGATAATGTTCTTCAGACTTTCCACCTTACATACCTGCAAGCTCTGAGCTGCAGCTGTTTTTTGCCTTTTCTGTTCTTCAAGCTGCTGCTGAAGTTGGTGTTGCAAAGACTGGATCTGGTCCAGTTGGGATTTCTGTTGGGCCAGCTGTTCCCGTTGGACTACGAGTTGTTTCTCACGCTCTTGCTGCTGCTGATGCAGAACCTAAAAGAGTAGAGAGTGAAGTATAGTGTGGTGAGATATGGAGTTGCTGTGGACGACGACAGTCGGCTGAAAAAATAAAGCATCCAAGAATGACTTTAGAGAATAAAATTAAAATACCGAAAGCAAAAAGACATGCCATGTATTTTTGAATCAAGTCATTAAAAATAAATCAGTTGAACGGATGAAAATCAAACCTTTGATATAATAATGCAGACTGACTTCTGCTGTGCAAATGGGTTAGAAAAACTTGGGATTAGTCCAAAAAGCATGAATGTCTGGGTGACACGGGTCAGGTGCGGTATGTAGGGGCTAATTGCTTATATCACTCACAAAAAGCCCGTAGGAGAAGCTTATGCATATTTATCATGGCATAGGTTGCGCAAAAAAGGTGTTCGGGCTTTTGCTTGTGTTGTTGGTTATTGGATGCATATTAAACATTCCTCATTCTCATTTCACAAGGCGTCCACACCTGTTTAACTGAGGTAACTTGAAAGATTTTCAACTGCTTGTTCTATCAAAAAAGGAGAACATTGTTTCATTAGCTCTAGTATATAAATATTATTAATATAGATTGAGTTATTTGATAAATAAATCCCCTTTTGGTACACACTCTTTATGGTTTAAAACATCACAGAAAACAAACACTTCTCACACACACTTTCATGCTATCCATGCACAGTTCAAGGGTCTCAAAGTGACCCACAAAGGGCTGCAGTGGCTGCAGGTTTTCGTTCCAACCAAACAAGCTCACTTCAGTTAACCAATCAGATGTTAGCAGTCTCAAGACCCATGTTTAAAAAGAAACTTGAATGGTTGTGACAAAACGTGCTCCCACTGTGGCCCATTTGTGGATCAGCTTGAGACCCGTGGTATACATTGATAGACATTGTTAAGTTTAACAATGTTTTTTTTTTCCTTCATGAATACGAGGGCTCAAACACAAACGTTTATAGCGCGTTGTGTTGAACAGAACCAATTCAAGAAACTGAATATCTGAGTTAACCCTTTCAAATCCGTCAACTAGTAAAGAAGAATGAATTAGAATAGCACATGCATCTGACGACATGCACACACACGAAAAAACACTGTAAAGTAATGAGAACAGTACTGCATCACAGGTCTATGTACAACAGGAGCAAAATTTAATAATGCTGTACTTCAACACAAATGGCACAAAAACATCCAAAACTAGATACAGATTCAAAATGCTCAAAACAATGCAACCATCTTGGTTCGACTCGGATCTTCCTCTACCTGTTCCTTGATGGTCTGCAGCTCCTGTAATTCTCTCTGAACCAACATCTGCTCCTTCTCTCTGTGGAGCTTCAACTCAATCCTTTCCCTCTCCAGCTCCTCCTGAAGCCGCAGTTGTCTGATTTTCTCCAGCTCCACTCGTTCTCTTTCCATCTGCAGAAGCTGTTCTTGCTGCCGATGCAATCTCTCTGCCTCCGTCTCACCCTCTTTGTGTACAGCACCCGGTGGAGGGAAGGGTGGCAGACCTCCTTGAATGGGTAAACCGCCAGTGGGATCAGTCACTGAAGGCTGGGCAAAGCCAAGGGATTGTGACTGAGTCATCGGTGCATAGGCATGAGCTCCTGGAGGGGGCACTTGCTGCTCCTGTGCACTGGTAGCCTGCTTTTGTTGCTGTAAATGTGCTTGAGACAGGTTGATGGGTTGCTGTTGTGGATCTGTTGGAATCACAAGCGTTCCCTGTACTGCTGAGGTCTCGGCAGAGGTCACAGTGGCACCCTTGCCTAGATAGACTGGTTCGTCCTGGACTGAAGAAGACGTCAAAGATACAGTCACTGAGGTGCTCGCTGGAATAGACATTGTGACTGCAGCGGAAGTGATAGTCGCTGATGTTGTTTGTAGCAGACCAGGTGCTGGGTAGCGCACTGGTGCTTGTCCTGATAAGGTTACCCTTGGGCCCACCGGTAGTCTGGTTAGACTCGATAGGGGCACTGGAGTCATGTTAGGTGACGGGAACGGTCTATAGACACCCCTGAGAATAGGTCGGATCACAGAAGCAGGTTGGGTTGTGATTGGTAGCGTAGAAGCGATGGGTGTCTGTATCGTGGAATAGATCATACCGTCAGCTGATCGAATGGCTGCAGGGTACATTGCTCTGAGACTAGCCTGTCTGGCATTGATAAGGTTGGTCAAAGCTTGGCTGTGTGAAATTGGTTTCCCATCTAATCCAAAGAGTAAGTTTGGTCTCATGCCAAGACCAGCGGCAAGTCTAGACGTAGCTGGACTCGTTCCCCTTCCCAAGCTTCCGAACTGCATCAAATCTGGGTTGCTTCCATATCGATCCATAGAGTTGAGTGCTGCACACATGCGACTGATTTCCCTTGCAGTTGTGGCGCTATATTGAGCCAAGTTGGCTTCTTGGAAGCTGGCAATTTCCCGTGCTGTGTAACCATAGTCAGAACTGATGTTAGACAATGAGTTGTATCTCCTAATAGGCAGCGTTTGGGCTGCAATGTCCCCACCATGCCTCAGATCAGTATATGAACCGTACTGCATTCCCATGTATCC
Organism: Synchiropus splendidus; assembly: GCF_027744825.2. Taxonomy (NCBI): domain Eukaryota; kingdom Metazoa; phylum Chordata; class Actinopteri; order Syngnathiformes; family Callionymidae; genus Synchiropus; species Synchiropus splendidus. The sequence continues at coordinate 8,099,018 of NC_071351.1, forward strand.
ACCGTAGCCCTGTTTCATAGCAGTGATGTCCACAGATTGTTCCCCTGGCGGCTGGAAATGAGGATCTACTTTGCTATATGTATGAAGTCCAGCATCAGCCAGGTTTGTGTCAGACATTGAAGGCTGTAGTCTTCCTGGGTAGGGCAATGTATAGGCTTTCCTTGCATCCATTGGATACTCATGGTAGCGTCCAGATCTTTCTGGGTCAGACTCATACGTAAGCGGGGGAGCTGATGGTGGCCTTATGCCTTCTTTCTCAGATTCTCCAACGCAACTACCACCAAATGGAAGTCTGTAAACTACATCACAGCAGGCTGGCTGGTTCTCAGGTTTAATCTGACCACCCGCAAGATCCATAGCGTCCTGTCCTTGTTCTACCTTCACCAACTGGGTGACTGCCCTTGGCTGTTCTGGTCCTCCATTCATCTGTACTACCATGCTATGAGGGGGTTGTACTCCAGCAATCAAGCCTGGAGGACTTGCTTTGCCTTTTAGCTCAACTGGACCAGAGCCATACATTTCAGTGTTAACAACAGGGGATACAGCGCTGACTACAGCAGAGGCAGAGCTAGTCTGGCTCACGAGTAAGTCTTTTTTCATAATTGGTGATATCTGGCCTGTGAGATTGAATCTGGCCAAAGCAGAGGCCTGTTGATGTTGGTGTTGCAGCTGATGGTGTTGCTGCAACTGTTGTTCAAGAATCTCCTGTTGCATTTGCAGCTTCTCCTGCTGTTTTTGTAACTCCTTTTGTTGAATACTGAGGTCTTCGAGTTTAGCATCGATTTTGGGGATTGATGGATCTGTTGGCGGTGACAAAGGGGGCTTATGCTGGGAATAGCATATGGCTGATCCCATGCCTTGACCAAGATCGATTTGATTTTGATGTGGGTCACCGTAAACTGTGGGCTTTCGAGGCTGAGTCATAAACATGGACGCGGCCACAGTGACACTCACAGTGGTTGGTGTTGTGGTCTCCTGGGTATTCAAGTTCATGATCAGTGGCTGTATTACAGTTGAATGCCGACCTCCCTCTGACACACCATGGTATCGGCGACATTCAGTAGCCAGGGAGGTGAGATCCATCCCTTGATCTGTCATGATAATTGGTGTTGATTTCGCAATCGTCCTGAGATCAACCACACTTCCACCTTGGATCATGTGACCCTGCTCTACTCGAGAAGTGCCTGGGACTGTAGAAATACGGCAAAGGGAGATGTTATCCATCGACATGGACCCTCTTGTGTAGGTGCTGGCAGTGCTGACCATACTTGTTCCAACATTTACTTTCTCTATCCTCTGCGTGCGATAGAAACTCCTTGTAGGGGAATGTTGGTAAGGTGGTGTGTCTGGGGGGCTTCCACACGGGGAGTAGCTGTCAAATGTTGACTGACGGCTGAAGCGAGTTGGTGAAGACAAAGGTGAAGTAGCTGTGTTCACCGTCATTGGCCTGGCTGGGCTTCCAGGTGGAGAGTATGGGGCGTCTTGTGAAGACTGCTGTCTGAAGAGCCTTGGGGAAACTGATCGATGTGACGTCTGGGTTCCCTGAGCGATCACCGGGGATGTTGGCCCAGAGCCACTAGTCTCCATTCGAAGTGCTGAATTGAAAGTTTGTGTGGAAAACTCAGCTGTATTTCTTCTGGAGGGGGAACGTGTGGGGCTTTGAGGTGGAGGTGATGGAGAGAGAGGAGGACTTGTACTTCTGTAGTAAGTAGTGTACTTGGGAGAACGAGGTTCAGTTACTCTTTCAGCGGATGATGTTGAGCTGTCTCGTGCTTGGCCGCCTCTAGTCTCCCCAACCCTTCTGGTGATCACCTCTCTTTGACTGTAGGCCTGGGTTATCTCCGCAATCTTGCTACAGACACTGGAGACAGTGGCTGAAGATGTAGCGGTACTTCCAGTGTGTCGACCATATATGCCCGACTGAGTAGATGTCATAGTGTGGCTAGTACTTGTTTGAGAAATGGTGACTGCATCTCGAGCATAGACACCATACGCTGCGATAGTTGTAGCAGCCACTGTTGGAGTTATCCCATTCTTCCCTGCCTGGCTTTTAAACCTGTCCTTGTGGCTGTCTTTTGCCGAAAAGTGCTGTGTCACTCGGACATCAGGGATCCTTCCACTTTCGGCAAACGAAACAGGAGCTGAGATCTGCGTTGGGCTTGTTCCAGGGGTCAGTAGAGCATTGCTCTGTTCAAGTAGCTTCGCAAAAGCTGAACCTGTGTCCAGGAGCTGTTTGTCTGTGTAGGAACTCTCAATTTCAATCTCTACTTGTTCATCTGTAGCGAGCTGCATCTTGGTTATATTCTGAGAAGTCTGACGGATCTCCTCATAAATATCAGTTTCTATCTCTGCAGCTTCATTGTCGTATCCCGTTTGGTCTTGTTCATATTCATATTCATCATCATAGCCTTGTCCGTTGATGTCTTCATCGTAGTATTGACCATGTCTCCCATGCTGCTGCTGTTGCTGCTGCTTCTGTTGTTTTTGAAGCAGCTCAGCTTTTCTCATCATCTCCTCGTACACCTCCTCTGCACTTTTGAGTGGTTTGGACGTGGAAGATGGTGCCGTTGTGGTGGTTGTTGTCGTTTTCTCTATTGGTGAGTAAAGCGACATGAAGGTAGGAAGGTTGTACTCACTGCCGGATTTGTAAATTTTGGACTCATATCCCTCAGCTTCAGAATCGAGACTCTGAGGAGAGTATTCAGAAGCGGAGGAACGATGAAGCTCTTCCATTTCTGCCGCCTGTCTCAGCTCTTCCGTCGGGGATGCGTCTTCGATTGGTGACAGATTACTGGGTGGGGTCTTGGACCTTTCTCTGCGTCTCTGAGCCCTTAGCTCCTCCTTGTCTCGCTTCGTCTTCCTCGCTGTACTCCTTATTCTCTGCTGCTCCACCTCCCTCATCTTTTCCTGCTCTCTCAGAAGTTCTTCTTCCTCTCTCAACTCATCTTCCTCTGAGGAATCTTCTATAGTCGGCAGCAGAGGACCATGAGACCGATGCCTAGCTTTCCTCTGCTGCTTAGCCTCTTCTAGTCTTTGCCGCCTGCTAGGGCTGCTGTCGCTGTCTTCCTCCATTGATGAGATGGATGTAGGAGACTGACCTGAGCCATATGAGGAAGAGGTTGGCGGCAGAGTTGAAGAGTAGTCACCCAGTGAACGTTCTTCAGGAGAACCTGTCAGACTTTCCATCTCTAGCTCGGGTTCTCTGTCGAGACTCAGGTCATTTTCGTTGCTCAGCTCCATGTCTCGGCTGTAGCTATTGGTGTTGTTGAGTTCAATGGTCTTGAAGCGCCTCAGTCCACCCTGTGATGACATGACGTCTTCCTCACCTTCCTCCACAGAGCCCTTGTAGACGTCAGTGGAGGTCTTGGTTTCTTCTTCAAAGCTGCTTGAATGATGCTGAAGCCGTCTCTTCTCCTTTCCTGTATCAGAAATGTGCTTATGGTGCATTTTCTTCGGCTTTTGATATCCATACCCTTCATCCTCATCCTCATCTTCATCCATTTCCTCTTCCTCGTCTTCATTCTCTTCATCAGCACTCATCTCCATGATCTGTCTCCTCATGAATTCTTCATCAGTCATTTCGGTCTGATCGACTTCTTTTTCCTTCTTCTTTTTCTCCTTCTTCTCTTCTTTCCCTTCTTTTCTTTTGCCCTCCCACTCTCCTCCATCCTCTTCTTCTTCTAAAATGTCTTGAAGTTCCTCGTCAGAATCATATGAATCTGGAGGTATTGACAAGGAGCGTGGGCGCTGCTTCCCTCTGTCATCTAGGTCCCGGTCTCTGTGTTTCCTGCCTCTCCTGTCCGGCTTCTCCTCAGACAGGCTCTTCTCCAGCAGAGGCCTCATGGAGCTTTCAAGCTTCTTGATTTCCGAGGGACTCGGCGGAGACCCCCTTCCAATGATCCCCCTCTCACTGAGCTTCATCTCCTCCTCTTGGATCAGTCCAGTGATTTCACTTTGGGAGCTGGATATGCCGTCTGAAGAATAACCAGTGTCACTGAGGCTCTGAGGGCTGCGGGACAAGTCGTGTGTGCTGTTGTTTTTTGTATCCTAAAGAGACAAAAGGAAATCATAGATTACACTTCAGGAGGGTTTAGATTTCAGTCACATTGCTTTGGTACTGTATATATTTGATTCTAAAGGGTGACAGGAAGTCAAATCTTTGTGTTTTAAATCTCTTAAATAAAGAAAAAATCATATTCATACATTTGTTCATAGAGTTAAAAGACAAAATATTTAACTGTTTAACTGTCAAAATCATGCTGGGTCACAAACATCACAGAGGCACTAACCTGGTGAACGAAAGCATGATGAAGAGCATCGACAACTTTTCTAAAACTTTTATAACAAGTAATTGATGGTGACAGGTCAAAGGCATGAGTTGGACAAGAGCTCATTGCTCAAGAGGGAATCTGTTTCTCCAAGTTGCCCACTTGATTTCCTTTCAATACAAGATCATTGGGGTTGGGAAAAAGGGGTAGATATGCCAAACTAGTGTGTTTATTTGTTCTGCTACAGAGTCTATTGTGGAAGCATCAACATGAAAACAGACATGGAGGCGTGCTGTGCAGTTATCTTCATCAAAACGTGTTGAAAAGTATCCCTCAAATGTGACACAAAAGGCTGTCTAAAGTTTGTCAATTTTTGAGCAGAGACACACAAAAAAAAACACCCGACAGAAATGTAGTACTCACATCATAGTGCCTGGACTTCTTAATCTCTTTAATTGGTGTGATCTGCTCTCCTTTCTTCTGGGAGGGTTTGGTGTCTTTGGTGGTTTGGCTGTCCGGCTCAGTCTTTGGCTTCTCCTCAATGGTTTTCGTTTCTTTCTGTTGCTCAGTGGTTGGGACAGAGGTCGGAACAGTGGTGGAGTCTGCTTGGTGTTTGGCAGCGGTTGGCACAAACGCTCCACTAAGAGCGGTGTCTGCCTTCGGTTTCTGAGTCGGGGAAGGTTTGCTTCCTTGCTGGCCAGTCGGTTTATGCAGCGGGCTTTGCTGACTTGTCGGCGGCTGGTGACGAGGCGAACCGCTCGGTTGGTGTTTGGGAGACGGCTGAGGGACAGGAAATGGGGGGTCGTCAAGGCCGCCGCCCGACATGAGGCGTTGTGTTTGGCAGTTGAGACACAGCCATTCTTTCTTCTGTAAGACAGAAAAAGTAGAAATCATCACCTGCTTGTGTTTTTGGCACCTCATTTTTTGTGGCCAGACCAGCATCATTGGCGCCACATCGCCAACACCTTTTAAATTATATTGTGGGTTGATCATAATTGAACAAATGTATTTTATTTTACTGGAGGTGAAAAACACCAACATAAATATTCAGAGACATAAAGGTGTGCAGAACAAAGAGCCGAGAATGAAAGGCTAAACTCAAATTATTAGAAGGCAGAAGGACAGGAGAGAGAGGTAGGAACTAGGACACGGAGGAAAGAATAGACAGTGGAGAAAGGAAAGATTTCTATGACACAAGAAAATAGAAAATTATCAACCTCCTCTGAGTGCTTGAAGTACATAGGATTTCAATACGATCTGCTGTCTGTCTGAGTCAGGAAGCTTCATGAAATGTCTTGATACTTTCAATGTGAACTGGCACTGTTGAGCGACAGGTGGGTAAACCCCCCAAACAAGACAGAATAGAGTGGGTAGCTGTCGACAAACCAATAATTCAGATGAAACTTACAAGCTGACCAAGCAACAATAATCTTGTTCGCAAAGCCAAGTGACACAAAACTGATGTATGTATTGATGAGTCATATTGCTCCCTAAACGCGCCTCTGCTGAGTGTCAACACGTGATTGATCGTACACCGGCTGCTGGATTAGTACAGCATCATTACCAGACTTCACTAACTGGACCTGAGTCATGAGGAGAAGTCTGCTGAGGATGAAAATGTTTGAGAGAATCGGGGGCTTTTGAAGTGAATTCTTTGAAGTGCGGGAAGGAGTCGTCCCTGGACAAGAGTATTATGTGAGTGGGTGAAGTTGCTCGTGCACCCTGCAGTGCCAGGATCAGACAGATGACAGGCAGGGAGCCACGGAGAGGAGGTGAAGTGGTGAAGTTAAAATAGAACACATGGTACTTCTAATCGCCCGTCAGAGTCACTGTTTTGGCTTCAGCCTGCAGTCTTAGCGACCTCCCTCCTTCTCCTCTCCAGAGACTTCTTGCTCCGCTGGGGCAATAGAGAGGAGTTCCCATGCCAACTGGATAAATTAGCGCACAGCCCAAACTACTTGAATGCCTCCACTTGACCAAGGAACTCACACCAGTTCATGAATTCATAACCAAGTGTTGATGACACAGCACGACGTGACAAAACATACAGGCGCTCTGGAGGAAATGGAGCCGAGACGTCGACAGACTGCCAGCCAGAGTGCCGCAGAGAGGATCAGGATATTTGTGAAATTGAAAAAAAGAGACAGGGGAGTGAGGAGAAAAGAGGCGGATTCCAAAAATGTACAGTGAATTAGTTCTGCCTCATGAAACTGGCAGTTGAAGAAGCGCTTTGATGCGAGGAGGTGTGCGTGTTAGATAGGAGACAGGCTGTGGGTGTAATTGCGCGTGTGAGATCGAGACAAGTGTTTGTTACTTCTCAAGTTTTCTCGCCACACATATTCAAATTAATCCATTACTGTTTTTTGTCCAGCCCGCTCTTTTGTGAGCATCGCTGGCTCCTCGGAACGGAGCCGTGCTGACATTTAAACACGAGTTTTAAAAGAGCAACGGTGAGAGGCCAGAGAGCTGCCAGGGTCAAACATGACTCTCCTGCAGCCTCCGAGAAGGACAATAGAGTGGACGACAAAACCAGATAACTGTGGTTTAATGTGAAACAGAGAAGAACTGTACGTCACTTGTGGGTCTGTGGCACAGCAACAAAATGAATTTAATATCATCTTGGCTTAAAGACGTACGCTCATAAGATTATGTCTTTCTTTTGCGTAACTATTAAAGGTTGTGTGTGTCTTTTACATCCTGAATCAACTCCCTCAACTCTTTGATGTGATTGGAGTCTGACACAGTGCTGAATCAGACATGAAATCCTCAACCCTTGAAAATATCTGGGTCAGTCGGTTCAGCTTTTTCGCCTTGCTCAAGGGAGCACACGAACAACAGCTCCTATGCCGGTACTTTTTATCAACAAATTGAAGCAACATTTCCGACCAACAATAGTTGAGTGGACAGACGGGCGCTTGTTTGCGGGAGCTGAGGTCCAACTCTATCACTACATGGTGATGATGTGTCATCTCTGGGCTGCGATGACACATCAGCCGTGTGTCACTACAGCCCAGATTGGCATTGATCAAGTGTCAGTGTGACTGTTCTGCTCCCATCATTTGCCCACTCCAACAACAAGTACGCACAGAAACTGAACCAGAATGTGATTGTGAGGAATATGAGCTGCAATGATATATATTTTTTTTTATGTCTAAAAGCATAGTGAAACATGCAGGAGAATCATCGGGTCGTGTCGAGGAGGCTGCAGTCATTAGTTCTGGAGTCAGTCTCCCAAATTAGCAGGTTCTTAGATTCTGCGTTGCCAGCAAACGCCGGAGGTCATTGCTTGATTCTGCTGCGGTCTGTTTTCATGTGGAACATCAGTCATGAGCGACAGGCGGGGGTGGCGAGGGGGAGGGGTGACGTCTTACCAAGAATCCTGATTGAATAAAAACAGATGGCTGGCGAACATCACACGTGCATGCTACGTGCAATGAAGTCAATAAACCTGATTCCAAAGGGGAGATGGTGGTCAGTGGTCGCACAGGGATAATGCCACTGCACCACAGGAGAATGAGTCAGACCACATGTCAGAATCCCCCCTCCCTCACCCATCCTTCTTTTATCGCTCCGATTTGCATTGAAGCGCGGACTTTTTGAGGCTCCCAAATGGAGAACTTGTTCTGACCTGAACCCAGGCCAGCTCTAAATCTGATCCTGGGTCAGACCCCCAAGTCACTTGAACTGTCCAACTGGCTCTGTAATAAGTCTCTAATAACACGACTAAACTTTTTTTTTTTTACCAAACATGGTGTGATGACTTAAAAATATGTTCCGCAACAATGAACATATGTGCCACTGTAAAGTTATAGATGCTCAAATGCACACGTCCATTCAGTCCTTATTTAATGGCCCCCCTGTGGTTTATCTTATCTTCCACCACTACTTTCCCACAGACTCATGTGGCAGATGTTTTCAACATCTTCGCAAGGCCTAGCTGAGACAGTAATTTAACATCCAACAGAGAGACACTCCTGCAGTTATGGATACTATTAACATAATAAAGTGGAGAAAGGTGCGGCATCTCTTTGTGAATATGGTAATGCAGGCAATGAGAACCGTGAAGACTTGGCTCTAAATATAGTTAGAAATATCCCTGCATGAATATTGAGTCAGTCGGGTTACACTTTAGATTGGGAGAATATATATTAGCCATTCATAAACTTATTTGCATTCAATATCATGATGTGATCATGATGTTGTTTTGGTGGAAATTCCATGGTAAAATTTAGGTTTCACAACTCCCAATCAATACTTTCTAAATACTGGCTAATATGCTGCTGCTAATACACAAACAAATAAGTAGTTTAATTTTATTCAGGGTGATAATCGTCAGTTCCATCTGTATGTGACCAAAATCAACTTCTCTTTCAGATCAGCACCATGGACAGCGGCAGCGCAGTACCCCGAATCACCAGCAGAGGGTCGGACCGCTGCGGTATTACCCGTAGCGGTTCAGAAATGATGAAATAAATTGCCAGGCATGTATAAAAGCTGGATTCTGAGTGTCAAAATCGCGGCGTGGCAAAAGCATGAGAGTGCAGAAGGCGCAGAGGAGGAGGCAGGAGCTCAAAAGAGACAGAGAAGGGGAGAGCCAAGACGGACGGAGATGCGGTGGAATACAAAACCCCTCAGATGCTGGTTGCAGCTGGATCTATCTAGTTCCACAAAGATGTGAGTTCATTCTGAAAAACATTTTATTGCCCACACATACAGTATATAACACCTCTTTCTTCTCTCTCAATTTCTCCCATTGCTTTCATTTGAGCAATCCATCACTCTTTCCACTTCTCTTGGCTCTCCACTTCCCTCTCTTGGGATATTTCTCTTAATGCTGAGATTTGTCATCCAGAAAGTAGAGCAGCAGTGTGTGAGAGCGTGTCGGTGCTTTGCATGAGCGTGCTCTTCTTCTCAGTTTTCATTTATTGCCACGATTTGTCATCAGGTCCACAATGAGAGCTCCACTTCCGCATGTATGCATGCTATGTGATTAGTGGGCCCGAGGCAATTTAAGACTGCAGAGGAACACACACACACACACACACACTTGCTATTTCTCCCTCACGCTGCAATTAGTCATCACATCTCCCACTGAGCAGAGCAGACGAACAACATGCTTGTGACAGAGTTAATTCAGCAGCCCACGCCAGAATTACAGGGAAACAGCAGAGCTCGGCTCCAAATGGAAGGCAGAGGGATTCAAAGGGAAGACCATGAATCACCTTCCATTTGAAACAGGAACACGGACATGCCCTCTAATTGATTTTAAATTACTTGTTTAACAGGAGGCTCACAGTTTACTGAGATTCTTGTGGTAGTATGTCACATTAATTCTATCAAACGTGACTCACGGATCCAGAGTTGTGGGTGATTTGATTTCTGAGTTATGATTATTTCGACCGGCCTTCAGCTGAGGAGGTTCCCAGCGGCTTAGATTGTGACTGCTTCCAATTCTTGGAGCAAATCGTGCTTTAGACAAAGCCCTGTTTCGACTGTCAGTCATGTTCCATGCTGTTTCAGAAGCAGCCAAATTAGTTTTGTAACTTTAGTTTGCGCTAATCGTTCTTGAGCACATTTGTCCCCAGCTATCTTCAGACCCTCCCTCGTGAGTCTCCATGTTTGGATTGCACTCCGAGTTTCAGTGTCTTTGAGCAGAGTCCGTGAAACTGTATTGCCAATGCAGTGAGAGAGAATAAAAGCAGGAGGATGGGGAAGTGTGAGTGGGCAGATGAGAACAGCTGGAAGCGAAGAAGGAGGGCCGGCCAGCCGATTGAGGTAATGGAGCAGAAGCACATCGAGCGCGTCTCTAAGGAAGGAAAGCAAACAGAAGAAAAAATATCTCCCTGCACATAAAATCCGAATGGAACTGTCCTCCTGGGACTCACTCATTCAGATCCAAGCTGAGGGAAAGTTAGGAAGCAACACACTCAAGTTCATCCATTTCAAACAAACTCCTTCTGACGAACTTGTACGCCACTTCTTGCTTCACAAGAAACCAGGATCCGCGATCGATATTCTGTCATGTCTTCATTTGACAGACATAATTCCTCCATACATCACTTGAATGTAGCGGCAAAAGACAGTTGGATAACATTTGTTGGCCAGCATCCGTGATTGGCTTCCACACACACACAATATGACAAGTGAGTGACAGGAGGTGCACCAGCATTCGTCATGGCAACCTCCAAGGTCAAGCTTGGACTGTCAGAGCGAGTCTGTCCGGAGTGCAGCTCAGAGTGGCTCTATGTGGAATTCTATGTGAATTTTTTTATTTTCATCACCATTTCTATTCTTAACAAGGAGCTGGAGATCTTCATATCATGGATGAGCACGCCGCAGTGGAGCCACCTTGAACATTCACGTTATGTTTTGTGATCATCGCGGCCCATCTAGGTCTTTAACTGGCCCCTGAGCCGCACATCAGCCTTTTCCAATGTACACTGTAGTTAAAATGAGTTTTTTAAATTCATATTAAAGAAAAGAAATAGTCATATAAACACATGCTGCAATGATTCAACAACACATTTTCAGCCTTAAAGGGTTCAGCAACCACACAAATACGCTTAACCTGTCAACATCTGTCATGTTGTCACGGATGATTTCCTGGAAGTGTAACAGCTTGTGCAGGAAAAGTCAAGTCAATTCATTTCAATTCAAACATCATATTTATCTGAATGTAGCCCCAAGCACTGTTTAATTCAGATCAGTTTTGACAAACACAAAATGAATGTTTAACACAACCGTCTCTTTAGTATTATTGCTGCACTCATGAGAGCCATTTAAGGGCTATTTATTGTCCACCTGAGGCACACAGCTACGTTGCATGCAGTCCTTCCAAAAAGAGCCAGGAATAAATGAGTCCTGAAATAGAGGTGGGCAGTTTTCTGTCACGTGCTATATTCTGAGAGTATTTATGGAGGCAATCATATGTGAGTCATTCATCTCTGACTCATTCCGCTGTGTATTTAGTTTACCTTAAAAAGCAGGTTCCCCTTTATGACAATGCATCCGGCCTGAGTCACCGTGTGATCCCTCGCTGAGAAAAATCACACGACATAAGTCCATCATTTTACTGACTTTGATTCTGCGCGAGGGAGATAACATGTCATGGAAAGACAAATCAATGTGTTTGTCCTTGATAGGGGAACATCCGCACCCACAGACAGGCAGAGCGAAGGCAGAAAAGACGCCGCTCGCACAGCGACAGGCTGCTGTAAGTCGCTTTAAGTTGAAGCCGTTGCCAAGTCTCCCCACTGAGCTTTTGTCGGAGCCAACATTTGCTCGGAGAGATTCCCCAATCATCAGAACTGTGCTCTTTGAAGCCGCAGCTTTAATAGTCCAGCTTCAGTGCATTTACGGATTCCAGCCAAAAACATGAAGCTCTTGTTCGTCAAATAAACAGACCCAAAAAAACACTCTTAATAGTTGTTTTGTAAAAGCAGGATTGATTGACTTTACCTCCAATGTTAGACTCTGGTTGTAGCACACAGCAATTTCATCTCAATGTCATGTTCTGTCCGTATTCTTTTTCAATCTTTATCGTGTTTGTAAGGCAACTTAAATTTGCCGCATAAATAAACATGACTTGTCAGGCCTTCTTAGTCAGTTAGTCTCCAGTATTGCACTGACTCATAAGCAGTGAACTGTGACCAGGGTCGTCTGTCTTGACTCATCATCTTTTATGGCCCCTTTCCTTCATAGTGGTCTGCTGAGTAGGGGGCATCAGAAGCAGAATCAACTGGTGAGGAAACCGGCCCTGTGGTGGGGGCGCAGTGAGGTCATGTCATCCTCTTTACACGCTCTGCTATAAGAACACACTACCATGTTTGATATGAGTCGTGAGTTTTGTTCCATATGAAGACATGATGTTTGGGATATTTCGCTCGAGCTCCACAGCCCACATCTCAGTTGTGGTCTCCTGAACTTCCACACATCTCCCCTCATGAGAGAACACTTGAGCGGTGTCATCTGTGACACATTGAGATTCCAGCTTGTTCATAGTAATTCTTCGTTTCCTGAGGGAGTCCTACTCTATTTTTTTTTCCTCCCTGTGTGTTCACTGGGCGCCGCTAATCAGCTGTGTAGCCGAGGGAAGAGAACTCTCTCCTCAGTGACCCATTTAAAGTCAACCTGGTGGAGCGGCGGAAGGAAAGTAGGCCAGATGAAACGCTCAAATTTAGACACTCCGCACAAGCCTGGTTTGACTGATCAGAAACCGCATCAGAAATCTCAACTTGTGCCTTCAAAGGATGACAATTCGTTTTCAATTTAATAGGCAATTGGTGTCAAACTCAAGGCTTGGGGGCCAACTCTTGCTCACCTCCTTATTGTATGTGGTCAGCTTGAAACTTGACAAAGAAAAATCCGTTCTCATTTCCCACTTTTTCACCACAAACATTCCCCCAAACCCAGAGTTAAAGTCTGAGCCAGGTGTGTCTTAGAAAGGATGAAGTCAAGTGAAGAAGTAAAGTGATTGTTGGAATAACCAGTGTTTAGCAAGTGAATGTAGGTCAGTGTTTACTGAGGAGGATGACAGGGAAGTGAGCTCAGCAACAAAGGGCTGAAGATGAAAGGATGTGCAGAGAGGAGGAACAGAAGGAAGTGATAAGGAAGAGGAGAGGCGAGAACGGCAGGTCGTTGTATTATTAATTGTAGCGAAATGTTCTGAAGTGCAGCGGCAGTGAACCGTTGGTCCATTAGAGGCTCAAACTTGCTGCTGCTTCTATTTAAAGTTCTGATTTCTAAATACGGAGCCATGACGCACTCATTCTGGACCTACTTTTCTGATATCATCCGGTCACTGGTGCTTCATCAGCACCTGAGATTAGCTGCATATCACGAGTGCTAATGTTGGGTCTGTGACGTACCATTAAAATAATTAACATTTCAGCTCATCGTGTCATGGTTTCTAACGCAGGTCTGGCTTTACTGAGACGCACCATGCGCCAGCACTTATTAGTCGCTTCTGATGTGTAACCACACAGACGCTTCCTGTGTGGTTTCTGTCACTTTGCGCCCACCATTCTGATTTATTTCCCACTTAAAGAGCAACTGTAGTGTGAAGACATGCGCTTCAGCCTGCAGAATAAATGGTTTGTTGTTGAGCCAATGTCAACAGCAGGTTATGGAACATTATGCAGCACCTCACATCCACTGTGTGTGTGTCGTTCTGACTCTCTCTGAGCGTGTGTCAGCGAAAATACTCTTTATTTCTCCATGTGGTCGTCAATGTGTACAGTAGCTGTTGGATGGTATCTCAAAGGGGAATGAGAAAAGAGGTGAGGAAATTCATGACACAATAAATGAAGGTGCTGGACTTCATTAGTCTGAATGGCCTATGATCTGAACTGACCAGAAGCAGATGCATGTTGCTGCACACTCCAACACTCGCACACATTCAGGAATTAACTGCTTTAATTGTGCTCTCTGTTTGACATTAGCCTGGGGCAAAGCTGCCCAAGTGACTGTGAAAACATAATGGAAAAGAGTCTATAGAATAATGGTGACCATGGCAACAGTCAGCGCGCCTCACCTTAATATCTGAATTGAAAGGTCAAATATTAATTCAAGTCTTTTCAGCTTCAGCTGTGGTTGAATTTGTTTCACAATAGAATGTAGTTTGTCGCTGGCGTTTTTATCAGACAGGTTAGCCGTGTTCTCGTCATGTTGCACTATTGGTGTTGCCATAGAAACCAGGGGGAGTATGTGCTTTGTCTATCTGGCAGTTTGTCAACTAACTCAAAAATATTTTGGTGGCACATTTGGTCAGGTGACTCGATCAAGATATTATAAAAAATAATCCCTCGGAAAGACAGTGTAAAGCTGTTATGAACAAATGAGACGTCTAACCAAACAAAGCTTGGGGAACCTTAAAGCATGTTGAAAAGTAAATAAGCTGCTCGGTTGTGAGAATAGGCAGGAGACTCGAACGTGTCGGGGTATTTAATGGCCACATTTTACCCAAACACACGCACACAGATGATGACAAAATACAGCGGACATCATGATCCAGACTAATATCCAGGTGAAGTGGCAGCAGTAATCCTCATAATTGTTCTGGCAGAAGTCACGACAGCTGTGAACACTCGAATGACAGGCCGAATAGAAAAATGGCCCTGTTCATCGAACACCTGCTGCGTGTGAGTGTGTGTTCCAGTGTGTGTGGTATATGCTTCATTCACGTTTTTTTAAGCCACTTTGTCTAATGTAGGTAAATGCCATACCTTTTAAAAGCGACAAGGCTTGCACATATATTTTCTGAACAGAGAGGATGTTACCATTCAAGATAAGGAGTGGTTGAACCGACTGACTTTTCATTTTCAGGAGACACTTACATATTTAATCTCTGGGTCTATTTATGCTTAAAGCACCCTTTGCTTTAAATATGAATGAATCATGTGCTGCTTTCATTTCACATGAAACTCTTATTGTTTCCACCTGCACCTGTGTATGACGGGCTCAACTTCATCTGTATTGCTGCGTTTATTTTCACATTTAACCTAACAATCTGCTTAGTCCTTGTGTGCGGCAGTGTTCTAGGTCTGGTCTCTCCTTGGTTTTCAGGTTGCACATGCATCTGCTTTTCATGTCTGGCTCCTGATCTGTTCTCGGTCTGGATCTCATACTGCTTGTGTAGGTTTCTTCTGAGTGGCTGTGTACTGTAGATGTAACTACCCTGTTATTGACTTGCTACCTTTCCAGGGAGTCCCCTAGATCTGTCTGAGTTTCTAAAGTGACACACACGCAACACTCAAAGCACCTCTTTGATCTGGCCTACATTTCTCAACGTTCTTTATTTGTGCTCAGTCGCTGTGCATTCTCTGCTGTAGTAGAAGTTATATATAAACCTCAGTAAATGATTCCCTGGAGGCAGCCGCAACACATTACTGTACCATGAACAACTTCCTGATGACCCTGAAGGCATCACGCGGCTTTACAGTGAAGCTAAGAGAAGTCACTCTCCATCTGCCTCAATGACTTTAATTTAGCTTGGAGAAGTTTTTTTATTTGCGCACTGTGTGCATAGCATATGTCTCTTTTTGATATTACCTTCAATCCCTTCCATTCCTCTTTGTGTATTGCTTTCTCTGGCTCCTTCACACGTCTAAACCTGGGTCGATGAAGAGGCAGAGAGAGTGTAGTCGACCTTTAAACCTCTCCTGTTGTGCCAGAGCAGAATCTCTCTGAGGGCACCGGAGGCATCAGAGCTCAAGATGTCTTTGTTCGTTTAGAATATGCTCTAAAAACATCATTTAAAATCACCATTTACTCCCCCACGTCCTTGGTCTTCATTTCCCTTCATCAGTCAACTGCATTCACTGGCTTTAGTGAGCAGTCGAAATGGTTGCGCTCATACTAGTGGTGGTGTCTGACTGCAGACTCAGAGTTCTCAGGGTAACATTGTCCTTTGCTCTTATCGGAACGCCAGAAGCCATATTACAGGAATGCAACCTTGTGTTCAAACGCCAGTGTATCAATAGACAGCTCTTACCTCTACCAGATGTGGCGTGGGGTTGAATCCACACAGGTTGCACACTTGGCTATGACATTGCGTGCAGGAGTTGTAGTTTGGCGGGTCCGAACTTCCAATGTTCAGCTCAGTCTTGCACAAAGGACAATTCACTTTTGGCTTGGGGGGCTCAGGAGCTGGCTCAGGTGCAGAAACTGGTTCTGGCTTGGGCTGTATTGTTTGTGACTGTGCAGGAGATTGCTGATGTTGCTGTCCATGCGTCTGCTGCGGCACCTTTTGGTGAGTCGCTGACTGTTGGGGTGTCCCTTGGGATTGTGGCGTGGTCTGCTGTTGCTGCTTCTGAACGGGCCCATGTGGACCTCCCATTTGGGCTGCCGATACTTGGCTAGGAGCATGAGGACCTCCCATCTGGGTACCAGAAACCTGGATAGGATCACGAGGACCCCCCATCTGGGTACCAGAAACTTGGCTAGGAGCATGAGGACCTCCCATGTGGCTTGGTGGATAGGCACCTCCCATTTGACTCTGTGCACTAGGACCCCCCATTTGGGTAGGAGCATGTCCGCCACCCATGCTGAATGGTTTGGTTCCTGGAGTACTTTGTTGTTTGGTGTCCGGCGTAGCATTGCTGAACACCACCTTGCCTCGTGCAGGGCTAGGCTGGGTGGATGCCGTGGATAGTGGGTCAACATTTATCAGAGTACTGGCCTGATTTAACAGTGATGCTCCAAAGCCAAATAACTTAGTCAGGCCATCCTGCGCAGGTGGAGGGGCATGGCTTTGCTGCTTGTGGGCCGGGGAAGAGCCGGCACTTCTTGTTTGGTCTTGACGCCGGGCCATAGATTGGTGCATTGGAGAACCCCTGCCCAAATCAGGTTGGGAAGGTGCCTTGGTCAAACCAGGAAGGGGCACAGCACCAGGGTGTGGAATCCTTGGGCCACCTGGTTGTGTGGCGCCTCCTGGTGGGCCTCCCATCCCTGATGCGCCGTGTCCTTTCTGGGAATATGGATCTGACATCATTCCTTGTTGAGACAGCCCTGTCTGCATCTGCTGGCTCGCAGGGCCTTGCTGTCTCTGTAAACCTGGCGAACTATGAGGCTGAACCTGGGGGCCGGGTTGGGATGAGGGGTAGGACTGGGGCTGGTGATACTGTTGAGATTGAGGGTACTGCTGGGACTGAGAATACTGTTGGGACTGGGGATACTGTTGGGGCTGGGGATACTGCTGGGGTTGCGTGTAGGGCTGGGACTGTGAGAAGGGTTGATTCTGGCCGTACTGCTGACTCTGGCCGTAGGGTTGATTCTGGTTGTAGGGTTGATTCTGATTGTATGATTGATTCTGGTCATACGGTTGATTCTGTCCATAGGGTTGATTCTGTCCGTATGGTTGATTCTGGCCATAGAGTTGACTTTGACCGTATGTTTGGGACTGGGGATACTGCTGTTGCTGCTGCGGCGGTAGCTGCTGCTGCTGCGGCGGTAGCTGCTGCTGCTGTGGTGGAAGTTGTTGCTGCTGCCTTGGTAGTTGTTGCTGCAGTGGTGGTTGTGGCTGTTGCTGCGGTTGATGCTGTTGCTGCTTCTGTACGGGTTGACTTTGGGCCAAAGGTTTGGGCTGCGATGCTGCCGTTGGCTGTGATGGCTGCTGGGACGGCTGAGGCTGGACAATAGGTTTGGCTTGGTGGGACGGTGAGTGAATCTGCTGCTGGCTCTTAGAGCGAGGCGTGGTCATGTCGATGCCAAGAGCTCTCTGCATCTGACAATTTAGGCACAGCCATTCCTGGACCTGAAAAAGGAAGACATTTTGGTCATTTTCATGCTGAAACATGCTTCCACATGGAACTCCTCTTGAATGAGGACCACAACCTTTTTATTAGTCAAGAATCTCACTGTTAATACCGTTCAGTGTTGAAGACAGCAACTTGACATCCATCTTGTGTTTCATGGTTATAACTTGAAATGTACTTGTTTTTCTTTCGTGATACTCTTTTTCTGACTCACACGTGTATGCAGTAGACATTTCAAAATGAAAACTCCTGGCAACCTCCAGATTGCCAGTCGGGAGCAATAAGACATCAAAAAAGAAGCTGGATTGAAGAAAGCATCACCGTGATTCATGCCAGCTAGTACTTTAAATGTGAACGCTGACTCAGACAAGGTGCTCCGCTGTCTGTCATCCAAACCACATGGACCTTAAATTCATTCTCAAAACTTCAAAGTGGAAGATATGAGCGCATTTCGATGGCACAGAGATTAAAGGACATTTTCCTTGTAATGGAAAGCACGAAGTGCAGCGAGAACGGTTGCAACCAGACTGAAATTTAAGGGGAACGCAGTAAATCAACCACAAATCGACTGCAGTGCTGAGTGAACGCTGAGCCGTAACCGCAACCTAAGTAAAAAGAATTACAGTTACATCTGCGACGGTCATGCGCATCAATCAACATATGCAGACAGCAGCACAAACGCAGACGATGGTGAAAATAGTGGCTAAAAAAGCATTACCCCTCATCATCATCCTCGCCTCATGTCCTCTTCCTCCAGCTGCTGATACTCCCTGGCGTCCAGACCTCGCTCTGCTCTTTAACGTTTCCCCGACCGAGATTAATTAAAGCGTTGCAGCTCTTCTGCGCTCTCTGGATCAAGCTGTTCTTGTGCCGTCCATCCCGCCAAAGCACCCACCAAGCTACCATAAATAAGAGGTACGTTAGCGTCTCTGCAACCGGAGAGAAACTAGTAAATCTATGCACGTTTCTCCCGTCTCTTCCCAGAATGCACTGCGCAAGCGTACAGTAGACTTACCCCTCCTTTTAGCCTTGCCTCAGGTTTTATTGCAGGGTGGCAGAAAATAGCTTTGTAGATTGTCGGGGCTGATGGACAATACAAGAGAAAAGCAAAGGCTTCTAAAGCTCCACAGATTATGTGTTCTGTTCACTCAGCTGCTACAAACCCTCCTGCAGTCTCTCATCCTAGCCTTAAATACTCCCTTTGTAGCCCCGTTCTAGTTCCTACTTCATATGTTCACTTGTCACAACCTCAATTTGCGCTGTTCGCTGCACATTCTGCCTGAAAAATGGCGGGATCTTCCCTAAATAGAAAGAGCAACACTTGTAGTTAGCAGTGCAAAGCGTTCCCTTCACTGTTGCGCCCAATTGTTTCTGGCAAAAAAATCAAAACAGGTTGTGTGTTTTTGCGCCGTCGAAGGATGGAGGGGATTGAGAAGAAAACAGGGAGCGGTGGGTGCAAATAAGGAGAGGAGAAAGAGTCAGCAGTTTTTCTAATCCCGGCAGCTCGGCGGCTCTCGTGGCGAGATTAATCAACAGCTCGGCAGCAAAATATTCACTTCCATGCTTTGCTTGATTCAAATACTTCTCGTCGAAAGAAAAGGAAAATCCAGCGACATCTAGTGGTGATCGAAGCGTTTGCATCAAATAAATAGCACGCTTTTTACAGCGATAAGTTATGCTCTGTAAGCTTGTTTGATGGACAGACTGAGCCATAATATTTGACTTTTAAAGGCAGACTATTATCATTATAGTAGGATTAGAATTCCGCTTGAGGTAAAGTCATTTGTTTCCCTCCCGAAAGTGGCACTTAAAGATCAGCGCTGCAAATCATCAGAGACAACAATTTCATTGTGCGTAGATAATACAGTGGACATTATTTAGGTCAAATGAATCAAGTTCCGTCAAAACAATCTTAAATCTGAATGTGGCCACGTGGCATCAGGAATAAATTTGATGAAAAAATGTGGCCGGTACAACTGTTATGGGAGCTTCAACTGTTGCAATGCCTTATGGGATTTGTAGTCGAGCAACGCAGCTGGAAAAGCTGCTTCAAGTGCTGCATAAAGTTCTGGTATTTAAAAAAAACGCAGTGATTGACGATAAAATACTATATATACTAGAAAAAATGTTGATATTTCTTGCATAAAACATGTAACATCATCAACTTAAGCCCCAAAATGTGTTCACTCCAAAAGAGGGATTAACAACAACATCTAGAGGTTTTAAAGAGCAAAGTTTTGGTGGCACTACATGCTAATTTGTTTAAAATGGGTGGTGAGATATAAAAAGATGAGCCGGGACAGGAAGTTAAAACAGTGTGGGGAGGACTTCTGAGCGTCTAAGCGTTCTTCATCCTCTCTCATTATCTCTCTGCTCCCTGCTGGTTTTATCTGCTCCTTAAAAGTCGCTCTCAGGTTCTCTGGGTAAACACCTCCTGTTAGTCTAGCGTGATTTATTATCTTTCATATCTGTCATCTGAGCTCAACAACACTCACAAACCTGCCGGAATCCTGTCAGGAATGAAGCTTTGTTTCTCGCAGAACGGTGGCAACACGCCTGCCAGCTGCTTGCCTGAATTATTAATGTCTCCAAAGGGTGCAAATTCAACCTTAACTATCCTCCCCACATGCCGTCGCAGATAGAGGCCACATTCTTCGCAGGTGAAAGTTGAACGCTCATGACTAATGCTCAGCTCAAGGGCCAAGTCCACCTGTAAGGAGGCTTTAATTGTTATTGCGAGGAGGCATCAGTCACGTTGTGACGTGTTTTAGCGGGACAATTTCACGACCTGGCTCGCACCGCATGTGAAATGATTGCAGAATTGACTTTGCATCGGACGCATGTCTTGGTCGGCGGGTGACTCATGAAAGTGGGAGGAGCCGTGAGAGGAAGCGCAGAGAAGTCTGTTTCAGTGTTATATTCATGTGTTACAATGTCTTTACCTCGACACGGCATACTGATAAATTCATTTCCGGTGAATTAATGATGAAAATACACGCGAGTCAATAAGCTTGGTTTGAAACGATGACGGTTTCAAGTGAGCGGCAGTGGTTCTGTGTTGAGGTCTCGTCCAGACAGACGTGGAAATCCATTAGCAGTGAACATGTGGACTCTATGAGTAAACACACTCAATGCTGTGGCTCCGTATGGACCTCACATTGTGACATGAACCCAGCATGTGCACTTAAAGACCTGCCCATCATCCTGGTGTTCATTATTTAAGGGAAACAAGAGGGAAGGCAGCTGAGAGCACCAAAGGAACACGACCGTCACAAAACAGTTCAGCTGAGATCAGCCTTCATTAACACGGACGGTCCACGTGACAAGTCCCTCAGATCAGACTGTCAGAAGCCACTAATGCACAGATCGATATTCTGGACATGTAGCGAGGACATTCCAGGAAGTATTCCTGGGATGAGGGTAGGGCTTTATCAGCTAACTCTGGAAACACACCATCAAGCACACACAATTATTGATACTTGAGGACACCTGGTGCGCAGCTTCGCAGCTTTCCAACATAGTTTGTTACCTTTTTGTGGCTGTCTGAAGGCTTTTGTGAATTGGTGGAAAGTTTTCTTTTGTTTCAGTGAGACAAGCGCTTGAAGAGAGCGTGGGTGTTTCGTTGACCTGCCTTCTGTCCAGAGCACACTTGTGTTGCGAACGTGTGGCGTGCACCACCGTGCTGAAGTCAATCATTTCCCGATTTGCAAAGAGCACTTTGGCCGTAGCTTATAAGAAGCAAGAAAGTCAAAGCAGATTCCTCTCTGTTCACTTGATCCTGATGAATACACAGGCCTTCCTCAGCATCGACTCACACCACTGAGACTAAGCCATAAAACACTCTCCTCGGCTGCTGGCTTGCGTTCATGCATCTTGTTTTCATCATGCCATCTCCACACACACACACACACACCCACACACACCTTTGCCATCTATTCTACGGCCTATTTTCACTGCATAACCCCAAAGGGTCGATGATATTGATCTCTATCAGACTATAATGCATGTTTCTTAATTAAATCTGCCTCAGCACTTTATGTCCAATCCAATATGATCACTGCCTTTCTGTGAACTTGTCTGGTGAATGGATGGACACTCTTTTTACACTATATAACACAAATGGAAAGGACTTGGGCAACAATTTCATTATTAAAAAAAAGACATCATATATATATATATATATATATATATATATATATATATATATATATATATATATATATATATATATACACAAATGGAAAGTACTTCCAAACCAACCGCAGCAACCACAGATATTTCCAGTCATTGCTAAAAAGTCATGAAAAATGCAATGCCAATAAGATAAGACTTTGAGCGTAAACATTTTTTTCATCATGTATATTGAATTTGTCGTGGTCACTTCAGTGTAATAACTGCTGTCTGTTTCTGCAGAATATCTCAAAAACAAATTTTCATCGTTTAATGACGTGAAGTGATCGAATTCGTTGGTGGTTTTCTCATTCACAAAACATCCGTCTGTGTTTGTAAAAGGAGCACGTCACTTCCACCTGATGTCTGATTGCGCTCGCGAATAATATAATAATATTGTTCAATTATGTATTATATTATATATTAAATGCAGAGTAAAAATGAGCATGGTGGAGTTACAGTATAAACTCTTTTAAGGACTCATTCTGTCTTTGAACTTGACTCCATTTGATTTTTTTCTGAAAGAAAAATCCTTAAAATTTGTAATAACAACACATGTTATTGGCACCTTTTCTGTTCAAGATTCTTCCATCTCTGGAATGCATCTCTGAATACGGCAATACAAGTACCACTTTGCTTCTTAGAAGACACCACCATCATCCAAAAATGCTGTGGAGCCCTTTTACTGTGACAGACTGAATCAATTATTCCCTTTTTTAACCAGCAGCTAATAGAACCAACATGTAACACACTGCAAATGTGTGAAGCTGTTCCATCACTGTCGGTGCTGGTGGGGCTCAATTTGCTCACATGTCCTGATAATTATTGAGAATCTGGAGGCGACGTGGAGGACCTCTCCAATGGGGAGGGGTGGAGGGTGGATTGACAAACTATCAGGCGACATTAAGTGATTCAATTTATTAATCTCCAGCTATGATCTGATTGTGGTTCTGACGGTGACAGAGACACAGAGAATACAAGACATTAAGTAGATGTTGAGACCAGAATCAGTCACTGGTTTCTTCAATATAGACATCAGCGTCGCCTGTTTTAAGTCCAAGTCACTTCCACAATATCAAATATGTGCCAGTCTGAGATCAGTGAGGCGGTGAGCATCAATATTTCAAGGCTGTCTTTGTGTCCTTAAAGATCCTTTCAAAAGAGCGACGCTGTTCTTCCTCCTGAAAACTCTCTGTAGGTGAGTTATGGCTCAGTTATGCTGCCCTAAAACACACAGAGAGGTGGCAAATATACATATATGATTTAGGACACTTGGAGTAATATCACACGATTTTACACTATATTTCAGTTCATGCAGTGTCAGAATTGTTTTGTTACTTTTAATTCATCCCAATTTGTTCGTCATCAGAGTGAAAGCTAAAGTCATTTATTATTCAAAGCGTGTGATTATAAATTCCTGGCAGCCCACTGCTGCTCTCATTACCCATCACTTTTAGGGCACATGTTTGGATTATACATTCTTGTGTCTTTCCCCCCAAAACATATCGGGTCGTTCCATGAGCAGCACTTGAGGTGTTTGCAGGGCTTCTCTCTGCAGCCGCTTATGTTTAATACATGTGGAGAGATTCCTTGTCACTTCTTCCCCCTTCCCCTCGACCCATCCTACTTTCCCAGAATAGACCCGAACCTCAGCGTTCAGAGGGAGATAACTGGCACTTTGCCCTGCAGTTCTGCTGCACCGCTTGGAAGCAGGGAAGAGACAAAGGATGAACCAGAAAGGGCAGGAAGATAAGCCGGTTGAGGATGAAGTGATGAAAAATGTTGGACAAATGAAGCAAACTTTTATGAATACTTGCTCATGGTGTCATGAACAAGGAACTTCAGAGGATAAATTGTTTTTAGAAACCAACCTTTGTTCTCCTGACTCTCAAGCTGCATTAAATGGCTTCTAATAATGATATTATTTCGTTCTTACTGGGATCAAGGACAAAATTATCATCAGTGTTATGCCACATGCATTTGGCAATGTCACTTGCCATGCACAGGATATTTAGTCTGGACACTATGGGACCTCACATTCAGCATGATGTTAAGTCCTCTCACCTTAGCTTTTATACATATCATGGAGGAGGTTGCAGTGACACTGAAGCCATGTTTGTCCTCAGAAAACCTTACATGAGAGATGAGTGAGTACTGACTCATTCAATAGCCACTATTGTGTTCTCCTCAGGTGACTCCACTCGACTTTATCCTGGTGACTCCTCGCTCCACCAAGACCCCGAGCAGCGACAGACACCCACCCAGGTATGTGTTTTTGAAGCTGACGCGGGTTCAAGCCTCTCTCCTCTGTCGTAATTGACTATATGCCTCGGCTATTGTAGGAGCGTTGCATTACTGTGTAATTGCAGCTGAAATCATGGTGATCATGATAATCTACTGCCTCAATGAAAGCTACCATTAGAAATCTCAACTGTGAGAGGTAATTATCAGAGTGCCATTCATTCGTGAACAAAACTATGGTTATGATCTCATGATATCACTGTGAAATGTTTCCGTGCTGCAAGAGTCTTAAAATACAGGTCTGACGTGAGGTTGAAGTGAAAACTGACACTGGTTGGCCCTTCGTTTTTGAAGATATAAGAGTGAAGAAGGGGAGTTTCCTTCAAGAAAAGGACCTGAAATACGACAACCTGTCTCGGTTATGATATTATGATGTAGCGTAAATCACACGTATTAAACTCAGGAGGAAAAAAAATCTATAAAGAAGAGCACATTCAATTTCAACAGCAAAACCTATGACACCCGTTCGCTCTCACAGTGATAGTTCCACTGAACTCTTCAGAGAACACACGCACGCAGTACGCACGCGCCCAATGTGACAGGAGGTTGTGAAGACTTGAGCGCAGAACACAGACAGCCAGTATGCAGATTTCTCCGGAAACTAATTAATCCACTTCACACACATGCGCGTGCACACACACATATACACACAGCCTTGCCTATTAGCAGCTCCAGGCGCCTGCTGAGTCCAAAATTAGAACGCAGTATGTTGAACAACAAGCTACCGGGAGAAAACACGAGCTGCCAATAGTCGATGAAAGCAATCGGGAAGCGAGACGTCACCAAGATGGAGGACTCTCTCTCAAGTTAGAGCTAAATATTTAGACATAAATGCATATTTTAGGTGATAGATTTGGGAGGTATAAAGTTTTCTGTGGGACTGGAATGGGTTTGTGAAGTGATGACTTCCTGCCTCTAGATGGCAGTGTTCCAGGTGAAAGACCTTTTAAGGGAATTGAAAAGGTGAATGTTCCATTTTCTCTTCCACCCAATTTGCATAAAAGCTTCCCTCAAGCGGCACACATCACTTTCCTTTCATTAGCCGTTAATCATGTCGATATCAGTGACCATGAAGCTCTTTGACTCCCTAAATGAACAGAAACATGAGTCAGATTTTAGCTCTGGAATTTATGCATCCATTACTTCCTGTCCTTTAGTCAGAAAAGCAGCATCCGGTATTTACCTGCCGACACAAAACATATTTCTCATTTGTGCTTCTCGGGGACTGATGAACTCCCAGGCGAGTTTGTGTCGGTGGGGGAGGGAGGGAGGGGTTTAAAATCCATCATACATATTCATGACTCCGGTTGATCCTTCAGAGGAGCTGGAGCAACGAGCAGCACACAAATCTTCAAGTTCTTTCGGTTGATTTGAAAATGTGACGAAGCTAATATAATAAAATGAAGCGTGGTTCACATGTGGACCTTTGCCTGTATCTATCCAGATGTAACCGGTGTGAACATGTTTAGCAGGAGACCAACTGCAGTTTCAAATTCTACTGTAAACTGTATTGTTATTTGTCCCCTTTGAACACATTGATGAATATATTCCATGTTTTCTCTTCAGGATAGAGGCGTTTTTAGTTACACGTCTATCAATTTATGCATAAAATATTTACGTGTCTAGTGTCATTCATTCTAAAACGTTCTGCCACACCTTTAGACTTTCTTATTTGCTGTATCTTATCTCCTGTTAGAACCTAAAATCTTCAATATATTTGGTTCATAAAACCTTCCACAACACAATTCTACCTTTATTTTTTTACAGTTTATTGTGTTTAGAACATAGCTTTATTGAAAGAAGTAATCTCTTATATAGTAAAAGAGTAATCTCTTATATATCTCTTATATATTATTATGTGAGTTATATCATGGTAATCATCAATATTTATCCAGAAACCGAATCCATTTATTTATTTTAATATTCAGAAAAAACATATTTTTTAATGAAGAGCAGCAAGCATTTTTGGAAGATTTTCCTGGCTGTTCATTGAAGTATATCACCCCTGTTTTGAGTGAAAACAATGATTCAAAAAACAAAGTCGCCCATCCTAACCACAGTTTCAATAGCAAGCCAGGTGAACCGTTTGACTTCTGCATGCGCATTCTAAGGGGAGTGAAACTGCCTTGTCAACGCAGCTGTATCATCTCATCCGAGCGTCTCTTCTGTGGGAGTCGCATACAACTTATCTCGCACAAAAAGGTCAAACGGCAGCAGCATGAAAGGCGTGTTTCAGAGAAATGCCACCCACCATGACTTCTGCCTCCGTAATCTCTCTCCCTGATCCCATTAATTGGTGTCACTCTCCCGCTTTACTCAGCTAAATGCTATCGGACGCAGAAGGCATCAGAATGTGACAAGATACGGGCGCCACGGGGGATTATTCGATTACCTGGGCACGAGGAGCATTGAGTAGCCTCAATAATGAAGAGGGACGTCAAACTGTAATCTCTTGTTTTTGTTCCATGAAACACATTCTGGTGGAGGAGTTTTTTTTTAGTCCACTGACACATCCATGTAAATATTTGATCGCCTACAACAGACTCTCAAAATGAATCCTTGAGGAAGGATGACGGCATATTTAGTGGTGCAGGTCTGTGTGAGTCGATGAGAAGTGCAGCAGGAATCCCTGAATCGAGGGATTATCCTCCGCATTTTGGCATTATTTATAAATGAGATTAAAAAATTACATTAATCACTTGCTGTTTTGTGAAATGTTTTTGAATTCTATGGCGTTTTGGAAGCCAAAAATTGACAATATAGATAAATAATAGGAATTATTTATTTTGTTGTCTTCTTTTTTTTCTTTACATATTTAGTAATTTTATCTCCCTTTTGCTAATTCTCAGTCGCTAAAACTGCTGGTATCATTTCAGCAAAAGTTCCCCGTCCAAAAAAAAACAAAAAAACAATTCAAATTCACCGACATGGAACAACAGCCCAAACGATCTGCCTGGTAAACATGGATCATCCTGAGACATTGTCCCCTGATGAGAACAAATGAGAAATGGGTCTTTGGTGTGTTTAATCCGGCGACGTGTTGATTTGTGTGTCTGCCAGTGAAAAAGCCTGAGGACCAAAAACATCTCGAGGAATCATTTAGGCATTAACATGGCTAATAAATCAAGTATAGCCTGATGGTGTTGTTCTTTGGCTTCGAGATGATCCTGTCTGGGAGCCCTGCGATCATGTTTATCTGCGCGAGCATTGATTTTGTTTGAGCAAGACACTTTAACTCCGTTTTCGCTCCTTCTGACCTCAACAAATCACTTCCTTTTACTTTTGCACCTCCTAAAAGCCTGGGATATCAGAGGGTTTGCCTTCTTCATATCACTCCAGGGTGGAATTATCTCACTAACTGGCACACTGGAACACGCTCAAAGAACATTAGCAGAGATTCTGTCGCCGCCTCGAGAAAGAACCACAGAGCCCAAACACTGTTCGTCCATCATGGCTACACTCTTTTCCAAATGCTTCATTGTATTGCGAAAATACACCAGAGCATCTGCCACTCATTTCTCTCCTTCAGCCAGATAGTGTCAGCTCAGTCTTTGTGGGGTTCATCGATTTTATGTGGGATTCTTGAGCTACAAAGTCAGTCAAACTGCAGTCCGTCAAAAGCAGAAACGTGTTGAAAGTAATCGTAAGTGTTGGACCTACCTCCGTCAGGTGTGGGTTCGGGTTGAAGCCGCACTGGTTGCACACGGTGGCCTTGCACTGGGTGCAGGTGTTGTAGTTAGGAACAGCCGGTGGGTTGGAGAGCTCAGTGGTGGTACACACCGGGCAGACTTTGCTGCTGGGCATGGGTGCAATCTGTGGCACTGAGTAGGGCGAGGTCGGTGTGATGCCACGGTCTGGGGACGCAGAAGGAGACCTGCCCGTCCTTGACCCGCCAAAGTCCACCTGGAGGTTTTTCCGGGAGGCGTGCTGACCTGGACTCTGGCCTCCGTGGACGCCCATAGCTGAGCCACCCTGAGACTGGCCCATCCCATGACTTGATCCAGTGCTCTGGCCCATGCCGGATCCCGTACCGGACTGCATGTGTCGGGGGGAGGTTGGGGTGTCATGAGTGGCCAGGCGATAAGGTTCGCCAGCTCTGGACCCAATTCCTCCTCCAGAGCCCATACCTACTCCTCGTCCACCTACCATTCCGCCTCCCATCCCTCCACCCCCCATTCCTCCTCCACCCATGCCACCTCCCATCCCTCCACCACTCATTCCACCGCCTCCCATGCCTCCTCCTCCCATTCCTCCCATACCACCCATCCCTCCTCCCATTCCTCCTCCCATACCACCCATCCCTCCTCCCATTCCTCCTCCCATCCCAGCCATCCCTCCTCCTTGCTGCATGCCTAGCTTTGGGCTGCCCATCTGACCCATTGGACCCCTGAAAGAGAAGAGCACAAAGACAGAAAGCAGGTTTAGAATAATCTTTTACCCTCAAGTGCTTTGACACAACAATGCATTGAGAGTCATTCACGGCAACACTAATATTGGCGTGCAAACTCAACACCTCCCTGTGGCTTCAGCTCTAACTGTTCAATGAAGTCAGCATCTAATGGAAAAGCATATTTGTTTGATGGAGCCATTTAAGGGAAATTGTATCTTTAAATTAAAGTTCTGAAGCAGAAACATTGGAATAAACAGAGTTAATTCCAGACACAGCTGGGGTTTGCATCCGCGCACAGGCAGTGAAGCATCAGATTTCATTCTATTTCTCTCTATTGACGGTGCTGGCGTTGAGTGATTGTGTCGGGAGGCTGAGGTCCAGCCGGCGTTAAATGCTTAGCGCCCACAGAAAATGGAATTGCTGATTTACTGAGGCTGGTGTCACGATGGAGAAAGAAAAACGTTCCACTCCACTTGGTCTTGCACTAAAAGTTTGGCTCTTGTTGACAGTCTGAGAGAAGCCTTTTCTTTTCCATACTGTCGTTGTCAACATCTCATCTTCATCTATTGTCTGACTCTACCACAACTTCATAATTTACAGGTACTTGGTGGCCAATTCTCAAAAGTGGAACTGAAACCTCTCCGAGGAACCATTCATTTGGCAAGAGACAAATTATTCTGTCAAACAAATAAAGCTGTAGTAAAGACTGAAGTGAACCAAGAGAGTCATCAAATAGCTCCGGGTGAACTTTATGAACCAAAACAAAAATGGCTTCATGTTCGTTAATGCACCATTTCACTCGCGCACCGACTCACGGAGCCACAGAAATGAGTGCAGCCATTAAGTCTGAGCACAATCTTAAAGAAATAGAGCGGATGGATGAGATCCCTGGTCTCTGCGCCGGGCTGTTTGGGGATGACTCAACAAAATCGTCGAAGCCTCACTGAACCATCTAGCCGTCAAAGGTACTTAGCATGGAAACAGAGGTGCTAGTAGAGCTGGGGATAGTATGAGTATCTACAGCTGACGCATGACAAGACATATTTTGTGGGAGTAAGGTTCATCCCAGTCACGCCCGCCGTTTGCTTGTTTCACAGACAGGCGTGGAGCTGAATTACCAGCTTGTTCTACGGTCCCACAATTCTCTGTGGATTCAGAACACGCTTTGAATCAAATCACCGCCTGGCCAGTAGGGGCACTGTGTGTGTGATTTGCCTTTAATGGTAGCAAACAACTCCAAACCAAAAGACCGTTGAGAGAATCCGGAAGACTTTCCTTCATGAGAGTTTAAACTTATTTTTAATGCACGAAACCCTGGGGACTCACACGGTCTGGGAACAGCCACATGGGATCCACGTGTGCTCAGTGAATTGTGCGGTTCGTTGCAATACCCTGCCCTAGTGTTTGTCTCATGTCGGCGTCTCTCAGTCAGCACCATGGACAGCTACTTGTAACTAAATCCTATTGGGGAGTTAAAAGGTTTTTAGTGGAGTCACTGTGCATATTTGTGTGAGGATATATGATCAACATGCTTTATTTCTGTGAACTCATAAGGCTGCAAACATCTCAGTGGACTTGATGTCAGAATTTTTTACACAAATAGTTCTTGATATCAGGAGTAGAGAGCGTGTGTACTGCCAAACTCAGATGTTTCATGGTGTTCCTGCATGTATGGCACTTTTTTAAAACATCCAAGAGTCATATTGTGACCTCAGAGTATTAAAGGCGACGTGAAATTAAATATTAAGTCATTCTGCCGCTGCCACAAAATCCAATCTGACCCGTCTCTGACAATTAAGTTGCCAACTTTACTCCACCGCTCGACTTTTCCGCTCACAATCCCAGAAAGTCCCCAGAGGAGGCGCTTTCACATCTTAATCGACCTCCACCCGAGTATCCGTCTCCTCCTGTTGATGCACTGAGCTGAGCTTTAAGTGATCTCGTCCCTCTAGACAGCTGTAGCCTTACTCATACTCTGACCTGCAGCGAAACAAACAACTCCAGTGTGCTGCTTTGTGAAATAAACATCACCTGATGCTTCTCTCTTGCAAGGATTCTCTATATATTCTCACCTCCTCCCACTTCTTTCACTGCTCTGCGCACCAAACTTTGTTTTTCACTCGCTGTGTAGAAAAAGCTGTGACATTTGTGCACACTGTTGGAGAACAATGCTGCGACAAACAGCACCATTGTTTTCAGAAGTTCTTGTCGTGAAGTGGAAGTACTTAATCCACCGCCCCTGCTGGTGCGTTAGTTCTCAATATAAATGTTGTATCTTGAGATTAAATGCAGGATAGGTTTGATATTTGCTCATTCCTACTTTTATTCCAATTATGACCTTTCATTCTGTCGAGGAACTGTCTCCAAAGATGCGACTAACTTTGCAGATACTTACAGTTTTCTGTTCACAGACGAGACCTTGCGATGCTCGTGTCCTGCTTTTCCTCTTTATTAATAATCGCTGACCTTTCCACTTGACTCACAACAGCACGAGTCACTCACACGCTCCGGCAGTAAACTCATCCTCTGTAACAATCGCATTAAAAAATCTGAATCATCTTTCTCTTGTTCCCCCGCTGTTTGCCGTGTTGATGATCCACTTTTGACTCCTGCAGCAGCTCATAACTGTTACTATGGCCGCTGGCTCTGCTGGGTATATACTCCAGCAGAAAGGAGGTGGAGCTCTGGATGTATTGAATAAGGATTCAATGTGAAATGGAGGTGCTACATGAAGCCTCTTGTATAGATGCTCACAAGCCCACACAGCCACATCTACCTGATGCTGTTTTAAGAAAGCTGTGGGCAGATTCCGCTTGTGACTAAACAGCTTTCAGTAATTGCAGTTGTGTCTCACCAAAAAAAGTTATTTACTTATTACGCTGGTGTCAAACTCAAGGTCGCGGGGCCAAATCTGGCCCGCCCAGTTGCTTTATGGGTCCTTGTGTTGTTATCTTGAAGTCACAATGTACATTTTATTTGTCCCTAGCGTGTCAACTGTTGCCGTGCATCATGGCACATTTTAGCATAACACTTGTCTCTTTATGTTGTGTATTCTGCTCATTTGATGAAGCTCAAAGTCTTGTGTAATGTGGAGCTGAACTTGCAGCTGTGCTACATCCACGCACACATATGGACATAAATATGCTGCTGTACTTACATGTGCGTGCACAGATGTGTGTGCAGCAGAAGTCCTAGCAGCATGTGACTGATATTGTGGTGTGTTGTAAGAAGCTTTGCTGCGAACGACCGCCTAATGACCCCATATGGTGCTGAGTAAACACCGCCGTCGCCGCCATAGACGCGCTAGCTTTGATGCGTTTTCTCTTCTCAAAACTATTTGGCTGGAGGTGTGTGAGGTTTTCCAAAATCTGACCAAGGGATGAGTGATGTGTGGGTTTTGCGGATGGGTGTGGTGAAAGCCGTGCCGTGGTCACTGCTAGATTTACAGCCTCAGTTACAGTTGTGTGTCCCACTCTCATGTGCGCTAGCAACATAAACTTGACCGACGAATGTGCGATTCAGCTGGATTGAGTTGTTATCAGGATGATTGATGACTCATTGATTTAACCTGCGAGTTCGCTGAGTGACTGTGGTCAACTAGATTATCGCCCACTTGTGTTTTGGCTGCCTGTGTCGGTTGTGTTATTGAGCAGAAGAAACAGAAAAGCATCTGTTATATTCCGCTTTTGCTTTTCTATGAAATGGCTTTAATGTTTCAAGACTTGATTTATGCTTGTAAAATGTGACGCATATTTAATCCTTTCTCCTTTCAATGCAGTTTTAACTGAGCAACAGATGGAGGAAAAACAACATTTTGGAAGCCATATATCTGAACCGTCACGTCCAAAGCATTCAGAGGATATTATCTCAAACTAAATAAGTTGTTCTTCTTGTGACGTTGAATTAGAACTATCTGATAAGTAGTTATCACAACAGCTGTTTTGAGAACAAACATACTGCTGACTCAGCATCACATTTCCTAACCCACACCTTTTATTGTGAAGGGGTGAAGACACAAAATGGAGAGCGCAGTTTGCATTAGCATTCCAGGCCGCTCTCTCCCTCTCTGACAACATGTTTAAACATATACGGAGATCCGACACGGTTGGAAATCCATCTGGAGGTATTTCACTGAATTCAATCAGACCCGATGGCACCTCGGATCGATATCAAGCGATCGCCTGCCTTAGTAGTCAGGAAGAGTGCTGTGGTTTCGTTCAAGAACATGGCTGAAGAGGGGCATGACCTTGAGCGTCAAACGACCAGAAGAAGCATGCTAGTTTAAGTATGAGGTTCAGAGGTTTGCCTCAGCTTTCTTCAGCTCTCAGATTACCTGAACACATCTTGAAACAATTTCATATAAAGTATACTAAATGTTAGTGGTGAGACTTTTAACTTTTAATTGAACAGTTTGCTCTCCAGACAACAGGGAACCTTTGTAAGTGCAGGAGTTCCTGGTCCACTGATCACACTGATGCACAAGACAGGTGGCAGCTAGGATGATAACAACAACAACAAACATGGAGGAATCCCTGAACAAAAGTATCTGTTTGCTTTTGTTCAGGGTGGTTTTTCACTACACAATGGTCAGGGTTTCCACTACTCTGAATGGACTTGAAATGCTTATAAATTTGAAATTCTTATCCTAATATTTTCAAGACATTAAAAGAGCTTTAGTCTAAATAAGGTGATATAAAAACTTGAATGTAGCCACCATTGCGATATTGTCAAACTGACGCAAAAGAAACAATATTTTGTTCTTTAAATGTATGTATGGGTCCATAATTTGATTCAGTAATATACCAAATTCATTCAAATTGGAAAATGTGGTGTCTTGTGGCAAATATTCTTATATTATATAGTCGATTTATCACGTACAAACTTTATAATCTGATGCATTGCTCACTCATTACTCAACGTTCAGTGAAAACACTTCAGTCTAGTTGGGCCTCTTAAGAGTGACATTGGAGCGACTAATGCAGAAGAAAAAAATCTGGAGTTGAGCCACGAGAAACTGGGTTGTTTGTCCTCAAGCCCGTTCATAATTACTCTCATTTATCAACCGAATAAACACGAAATGCTGTTGAATCCAAACACATGTGTGGTAAGAAAAAAAAGGTCAAATTCTGCCTTTAAAAGTTTGGCAAATTAAGTTAAGACAAAGCCAAGCGCTCTCCCACACGCCCGTCTGAAGTGAGTCAGCAAAGCAGCTGCGTCCTTCAACAAGATAAAACTATTTAATCTGCCAGTGAGAGCGGAGCTGCATCTTATCGTTATTAAACATTGTTTTAGTCATTTTCAGCAGACGGCCGTTTATCTCCGCGTTACTCGCGACTCCTGCCTCACATCCGGCTTGTTTCTCTCGCCAGCGAGGCTCCTTCAGCGGCAGGAAAGGGCTCTTTCATGCTTTGTGTGTAATAAAAGGATTAATTTATGCCGCTCCGACTCAGGATGGGCAGAAAATGGAACACAGAGTTATAAATAGAGACTACCTAACAGGACAGTTTCCACCTTCTGTCACACACTGCTGCTAAAGAGCCGGGTATCTTTTATTTCGCGGAGCCGTGACTTGCTAACAGCTCCGCGATGATACACTATTATCGGTCAAATTGGGCTTCTGAAGACTTTTAAAGGGGCCTCTGGCCTCATTCATTTGCCCCCAGTCAGGTCAGAAAGTATTTTTCTGGACCACAGGTAAGACAGTTTATGTTGACACCACCCCCCCTTACTGTCGCCTTTTAAAATGAATAGCTCCACAGATGCTTTTAGGGAGATAATCCTGGCTTATAATTGAAGAGGGATTGAGCATGCGTCTCTTCAGGAGATCAATAATCAGGAGTGGAGTGGAGCGTGTGCGCGAGAGGAGACGTAAACAAACACAGCTTGTCCTTGGACAGCACGAGAACTGCTGAGCCACAATTTGTCGACCTGGATTTACATCCTCCCAAACCTCTACCTCTTCCCTCTCGCCTGGACTCTGGACTTCCTTGCGCGTTACCCTGCTTGTTGAGAGTCATGCAGGACTGTCACACACGATCAGGGACGAGCAGGCAGACCTCTGGAACACCAAGGTGTTTCCTCCAAACTGCAGGCAGCTGCTCAGTTTAAGACGAGGCACGTTGCTGATTTGTCACTTGTAATTCTTCATGACTCGTTTGGTTGACAACCTCCACAAAGGTGCTGTTTCTTTAATGTTTTGGGAGTTTATTTGGCACGGCAAGGAAATACTTCAGGTTGGAAGTTCATGTTTTTGACAGGGCTGAATTCACCATCTCGACCTCAGGTTACCTGCAAGGGTTCACCCTTGTTTTACACTCATTGAGTTTAGTTTTACTTCAAACTTTAGGTAGGTTCAAACTCTGCCGATCTAGTGCCAAAGTCACCACAAGGGATGAAACCAAATGAAATACACTGTCATGGGTTTGCCAATATATAGATTGGCGACTCTTAAATGTGTCAAACTCAAGGCCTCGGGGCCAAATTCAGTCCACCTGGTCATTCTATGTGGCCTGAGTCAATTTTATATGGTTGAGGTTTCTTACTTGTTGATACCATGACGGGCTTCAGTCTGTACTTCAAGGAGAACAACTGCTCTGAGTCGAAAATTATCCTCCAATCGTTTGAATTGAGACTGAGTCTTTTTTTCATTCTGTTTACACTCTTATTTACTGTGACAAATGCCTACATTTTGTTGGGTATTGTGTAAAAAGTTTTCGGTTCAACACCCCTGGTTCAGATAGATTAGGGAATAAGAAGGAGAAAATGAATGAATTGTGTCGGCTGGAATATAAGAAATGAATGGGATGTTGTGGCAATGTTGGCTTTTGTTAAACTTTTGAATGGTCGGGGGAAAAAAAGTACGACTTAAAAAGTATTGATGGAATAACCTCAATAGTTCTTTGACACAAGAGAGCTATTTTGGTTTGTTTGAGATGACTGCTTCCCTTTGTTCTCTCGTAAGCACAGCTGACCCATTTGATTCTTTGAGGTAAAAAGAAAATCCATAAATCTTACAGAAGGGTTCTGAATCGAGTCTGCATAAGCACAGAAAAACACCGCTAGCACACTTCTCACCTACACAAACACACAAGCGCGACATCAATATGAGCACCATTAACTGTCAGGTGCTGGCGACATAATGAGGAAACACAGCGTGACCTTCACAGGTGCAGCCGCAAGAAAATGGCAGAGCGCAGCATAATATTCTGAGACAAACAAATGAAAGTCGATGTGGATATACTCCCACATGAATGGAACACACGAGAGGCCGTGTACCTGCTGGAGACATCACAGCAGCGTGATATTTATACACACTCAAACATGTGACTCATTCACAGTGTGAGTGAACCAGAGGAAAATGAAAACGCTATTATACATTCGAGTCCATTAATTTAGATGATTTCACGGCTGGAGAGTGAGTTTTCTCCTCTCAGTATTAAGGAGGGGAAGCTGGAGAGTGTGACTTTGCTCTACAAAGAATGAAGTACTATATTCGCTTGTGGATCGCATTATCAAATTTCATTCATGGTTCTGTTAGAGTCCAAGATTCTTTGCTGAAAACAAGCGCTAACTGCAAGAGGTCTGTTTATTAGAACACAGGTTTTCATTTCTAAGGTATGTTTGGGTGGACTGTGAGAGGTACAGACTGCAGCGCCACCATGTGGATGGTATTTCCGCCCGGTCAAAGTAGAGGGAAAAGATCGTGATTTATGTTCCAATGCTTTGGTTTAGACTCTAAAAAGCATGCTTCAAGCAGGGTGTTTGGACTCTTTTTTGCATGTGTCATCCAGGAGAGACTCTGAGTAGAGCAGTGAGAAAGGTTGCCAAGGACTCTCTGATATGAAGTCAGTAGGCTTGGTGGGTTTCCCTGGCACCTGGGTGGAGGTCTCAGGTCAAACCCAAGACATGCCTGATGTTGGAACGCTCTGTATTCCTGTCGGGAAAGAGGGAAGTCTCGGGTTCTTGGTCGGACTATAGTAGGGCTGGCTGAAGGTGTGTGGGAAGGAGACAACAAAACGATAGAACAGCAGCAATCTCACTTAAAAGCGATAATGAGCCCTCCTGTCAAACTGCCTGTCACAGTGTCTGTGGACGTAGTTGGGAGCCGAGTCAGCACAGTGCCCCTGTCGAGTCTTTTCCCTGGCAGAGACGACAACTACTGCACCGCGCTCTTGTTGACCCTGCTGATATTCAGTCCAGGTCACAGCTACCTGCAGAGCCACTCTGCCTGTGAGAGGAGCCATTCACCTAAAAAGCTTTTATTGTTGCGTCGCGTTGACCTCTTGACCCAGAATTACATCACACAGCAAAAGTGACAAGTGCGTCCCTCCGACACCACAGGAAGCTGGAGGGAAACTTTCGGAGAATCAATCTCCTCTCTAGTCTCTGAGCTCTGTTTGAATCGAGTCCTGGTATCTTTCATCTGGAACTACTTCTACTCCTCACACGTTGACAGTGAAGAAGGTGGCTTTGGGCCAAGTGCTTCTGCGGCCTTCTGTTTGAGAACATATGGTGTCTCTAAAGAATGAACGCATCTTAACAATGGCGCTTGTTCATAAAGTCCTGGCAAGTTAGACGCTCCCAAAACTCATGATGATAAAAATGAGCTTGAGTAAATAGATGGTCTGAAATGTCAACTTACTGGCCGGAAAGCTCAGTTATGTCGCGATGTTTCCCCCCAGTATTGTTGTCTGTTTCACTTGGTAGATAGGTAATTTCACTTGTTGGTCCTTGATAACCAATATCACGACCCCAAAATATCAATTGACTTAAGTCAAACATTGACCAACAGGTGGCGCCACATCATCCCCAGTACGTCACGAAGTAGATCAGATCTTTGATGAACACAGATTTCACCTCGTCTGGCTCAGATAACTCGCCGTATCATCTCTGTTATTTATTTTCGGGTTTCACTCATAAACCCCAGCCACAGCATCTGTTTGCCGAAACCTAATACTGTCTGCTGCTGAGATATTGTGCTTATTGCCTCCTTATCTCCCGACACAGCCACCCAAACACATTTACTGTTCGCGGGCTCCGACAAATATGGCTTCACTTCACAAGAGGAGGGTAAATATATGAAGAGCCTCTGTCTGCGCGTCGCCCCCGTACCAAAACGCACAATCTGACGCACTGAACTGCGTTTTGACACAGTCGTTTTAAAGGTAATCTAAAGGGTGACTCATCTGAAAATGGAGGGGGCTCCACTTTGAAGTTGAGTCGTGTTATGCGTCCACCACACATCCAACATTAGGACTTTCAAGCTTGATTTTCTTCAGACATACGATCAGCTGAGACCGTGATATATGCTACATTGAAAAGTATGATGCGTTTGTTTCTGTGGCTCAAGTCTTGCACGACTGAATCTGTTGGGGATGAA
Organism: Synchiropus splendidus; assembly: GCF_027744825.2. Lineage (NCBI taxonomy): Eukaryota > Metazoa > Chordata > Actinopteri > Syngnathiformes > Callionymidae > Synchiropus > Synchiropus splendidus. Next base: position 8,136,779 of record NC_071351.1, read on the forward strand.
TGACACCGCCGGCGACTCCTGCTGTGAATGCGCTTCTACGCTGAACAGTCTATATGTCCCAATATGTGTGAGTTGACTCAGATGAGATGTGAGCGTGAGACGCCGCTGAACGTTCTGCTCCAAATGTGCCGCCGAGCTCTCTACATTTCCCTGCCTTTCCTTGAGCCATCTGGGCGACCATCTTATCAGCACTCACCTGCCGTTTCTGATGATCAAAAAAGTGTTTCTTCTCTACTCTTCCCTGTCTTTATTATCTGTTCTCTGTCCCTTGCATGAATATAGCGTGTTGTCCTGGTGTGATCTCTGGACTGGAGGGTTTTATCCACCCTGTGATTTATCGCTACTCCATCACTCCCCCTTCCCCCATCCTCTATTCCCAGTCCCATCACATTCCTTCCCATTGTGAGGAACACTTGATCTATTTCCAGCTTCCATCCGCTCCTTCTGCGCTTCCCTCCCATTCCCGCTGCAGCTTTATCTCCGTCTTCTCCTCCATCACATTATTCCTGTCTCCTTATCTGGACCAGGGTTGTATCTCATATCTCGAGGCGGTGTCAGTTAAAGGCAGCTGGTTATTGGTGGAAAAGGGGGCGGGGGCTTGAGCCAACGACTGGAGGCTGCCTGTCTTCACAGGTGCATATTACAGTCCTCCAGGGAGAGCTGGGTGCATGCGTCATAAAATAGTGTGTGTACTGTCTCATGTACCTTCAGAGCGGGTGTCACTAGTGTCTTCACACCCCCCGCTCTTCTCACCCCAGCTACCCTGGGTGAGAGGCAGGTCGGCATTTAGAGTGGGAGGCAATCAGAGTGCCAGGAGAAGTGGATAAAGAGGCTAAAATTGAAGAGTCTTGAAAGCCAGATGATCTGTGATCCTTGGTTCGGTCAGTAACAGAGTTTCCCTGGAAAGGGTGATTTGCTTTGGAAGATTTTCCTGACGTTCTTCCATTTCTTTGACATCGCCTTGGACGCACGTCTTATTAAAAACCCAGTTATGTCTGTCTTCATTAGACCACGTATAAAAAAAAGAGGGTGAATTGAATGAGAGGAATGAAATTAATAAATGAAAAGCAAGGCTGGAGGAAATAGAATGAGGCTGAGCAGCGTCTTCTTTATTTAAGGGAGGAAGCATTGAAAGGGGAGAGAAAAGAGGAGCGGGAGGAGAGAAGCATTTGCAGGGGAGATGCAGAGCGGCCAAGAGAGATATGAGCAGGCAGTCAGGCAGAGCAGTGCAGAAGAGGGAGTGGAGAGTGAGCCGGGTGGGAGGGGGCTGAGCAAACACACTCTGCACGTGATTCAATCTGTTCACATGGCCTTGTATTACAGCATTATAAATACTTAATGTGAGTGACTGCCGCTGCATTTTACTTAAAAACCTGCTCAAAGACCGAATTTTGGATCAAAGCTTCAAAGACAGTCCTCAAAACTGGGCGAGAATCATGGCATCGCAGCAGCTTTTGTTCATCAGAGCTTAAGCTGTCATCTGTGCTGTAAGACCCCCGGTTACATAAGAGTGGATATACATTCTTCACAAGCATGAACCTGCGATGTGTCCTAAATAGAACATGCCCTACGTGTGAGTGTGTCAGGGTGTGTGTGGCTGCAGTTGCTCTTCATTTGCTTCATAAATCCCATGCAGCTGGATGGATGATGCACGACTATTAAGTACCAAGATAAGATGAAATATTCTCTCAGGGTTTACTGGAAGTGAGATGCAATGTTGATACACATAAATTTGCTTACTTATTGACGTGTAGTTACATTATAGATATAGAGGTATGGTGTTGCATAGTCATGTAGATTTTTCAAATATAAAAATTATATAAATTGTATAAAAGTATGCATATTATTTATTGATATGATGTTGTATTTTTTTCAAGTTATGTGTCTCCTTAATTCTTTCAGAGGCCTCAGCTAACTTAACTTTGAATAACTTATTTAGTTATTTTATATGGATCCACTTTTCTTAATTTTGTGGCAGTCAATTATGTGTTTCACTTCGTATTGTAAAGAAAAATATTTTTTAAGAAAAGTTTTAAAATAAATAATATATTTGAGAACTACGAATGAAATTAACAAGTCCTCTTTTTCATAATATTACATTACATTAAAATAATTAATACTCAAAACTGGTATATTCTCATTAATTCACTGAATGCCTTACTTTTTTTTTTATTATTTAGATGATACAAATGTAAAGCAAGCTCCAGAGGACTTCAAGATGAATGAGTTTTAGTCATGTTTGTGAGGTACTTCTGTCAATGAGTCATGTTTTACACCACAACACTATTCTAAACATAATAGGAACTTTAAGTAATAGCAATAGCAGCCACAATGAAGATTGAATATTTTGCTCCATAATGTAGCAAGATAAGGTGTAATAAAAATGTTAAATACATCCTTAATCTTCTAAATGACAATGTTAAATATTAATAGGGTAAATCATCTTGACTTTGTTGACTGTATATTGAGTGTAAAAATACAGATAGTGTTGATCGTGTCTGAGGAAATCTGATAGTATTACTGGTAGTACTAGAGCAGACACGCATCATCATCATCATCATCATCATCATCATGAAACACACGCCTGCAGATCTAGGCGAGCCCACTACAGACATGAAAACACTCACGCCTCCGCTATCCTCGGCCACTCTCAAGAAACAAAGATAGCATTTGAAATCATGTTGTGCTGAGAAACATCCAGTTATGATGAAATGTCTCCAGATGGAAGTATTGACGTTCCTGTCGATAGTGCTCGAAGAGCATCCTCCACCTGGACCAGGCGCAGAGGAAATACTATCGCACATGTAGTGGTGCGGTTTAAATAGCGTTTGGGAGGGATAAAGATTCTATTTCGGCTGAACGTCACCATCCAAACAGGGATGAATTCGAGTGCCTTATACGTGCAATCCGTTTTGGGACGGCGAGATTCAGTCGGTGGTGGCTTCAGCACCACGGACAGCACCCTCGTCGTCAAATCCCGCGTCATGATCGCTGTCGACTGAACTATGACGGATGGGCGGTAAGTGGGTTACTAGCGGACCTGCAACATTCACCTGCTTCCACCCCCGCCCCCCAAAACCGCAGCTCGTCCTACCTTGTCATCCCCATCCCGGGGCCTCCGAGTCCCATCCCGGCCCCAGCAGCCGAGCCGTTGACGGGCTTCATGTGCTGTCCGGCCATCGGCCCGCTCGTGGGTCCACCAGGCATCACCGAACCCATCATCCCGGTGGCTCCGGGCTCACCGGGCTGCCCGCCGCCCTCCATGCTCGCCTCGTTCCCCATCTCGGTGTGAGAGACGTGGGGGAGGAGACCTGAAGCGTCCGCTTAAATCTGCGCCGCGGATGTCGGTGTCGCAGGCTCGTCGTCTTCCCCAGGCTCTGATCAAGTGAAGAGGAAAAATAAGAAGAGCGAACTCAGCGTTGCTCCTCCATCACCGCCATCATCTTCATCTTCCTCGTCAGCTTCGGCGGCAGCGGGCTGGCGTTTGGCGGGGGCGCGCGGCGCGGTCACGGTTACTACACGGCATGTAAACGATGACTGAAATCGTTCAACAAGACGCGCGTATTTATATTAAAAACTTGTTGAGATCCTACTATAATCGGTTAGACTCGGGATGACTGCAAAAAGCTTTAAAAATACGCTGTTTTTATAAATACGCTATTAGATCGGTAAGATAATGTAAACAAAGTAGCAATAATTTAACAGATGACAACCGCCAATCATGTAGACAAACTTCAAGATTTCAACTTATCAGTCATTTAAATCTCATTTGAAACGCAATTGTTAAATCACTAACGTTTTAATGTGAAAATATTCATGTTTTAGCGATTGTGAATGACGAGGTGCGCAGACCCGCACATTGGCGGCGCGCTTTCGATGCTGAGCAAACGAGGGAGCGAGCGCGAGAATACGTGCGCGTCCACGTTTCAATTTCACACCCCCCCGGAGGGCAAGGCGAGTAACGTGAACGAGCAGAGGCGTCAGAGAGCACTGCACCGGAAATTCATGAATAGAAATGTTGTTGATGTGAGTCACAACTCCAAAGTTTGTTGTCGCCCATTCAAGTTCCTCTGAACGACAACAATGACTCAGAGATTTTAAAACTTGCTTTAACAGACTTTAATAGAAGAGAGTTATTTAGTTCTACTTGAGATGCTCGCGGTGTCAATATATATCATCTGACAAATAAACAGTGAATGATGTCCAATTGCGGCCCATTATATCCAGAGCAGACTGCCAGACATCCAAAATGGCAGCAAGTTATGGCACCACTTCGGCCCTGGCCAAAAAAGGAAACTTCCATTTAGTGCATTTATCTTCTCATACATTTGTCATGAAGGAGTGAAAGGCAGAACACTTGTTGCTCTCTCCCCAGGACTATAATTACAGCCTGCCGCTGTGTTGCACTCTTGTGCTTTTGGGCAGAAAACAAGGACTGACAAGTTAAAAGAAAGCAAAATAGAGATGAAGATAAAGACTTTGGGGGGGGGGGAAGCTTTGATTTCAGTACTCAGAGGCGGGGGAAGAACACAATCTGTGATGGTTGGGGTCCAAGTCATACGTCCAATGTGTTACCAGGAAGTGGGCGATGAGTTGTGGAGTCCCGGCAGCATGGAGGCCAGAATTGATCGTTTTGACAGAGTGAAGCGAGGGGCTACTTACAGTGATTAAAATGAGCTGCATGCCAACATCCCACTTCACTCGGGGAAGGTGAGCAAGGGAACCCGATTGGTCAACCCGAGCTGTTTGAGTGAATCATTGATAGGAAGCCACGACTTTAGTCAGCGCTTTTATTGCGCCGGTCCCACAGCGACGACAGCCTCAGCCATTTACCCGGCTCCACAGCTCCAGTTTATATTTGCCTTCTCTCCAAATAACAGTTAAAACAAGTCAAGTGTGCTTTAACCGAAGATGTTTCATCAGAGGTCAAAGAGGTCACTCCCACATGACTTTTTAACAACAAATATCTATATTTTATAAATATCTATATTAAATATAATATTTTAACATATATCATGACCTTTAAAAGAAAATGTGATTTATTTTATTTAAAAAAAAAAACTTATTGGCATTATAGAAATAAAGCAGGGCAATTTATTCTGGAATAAGGAATGAAAATATGGTTAGTAGAGTGCTTATTATATTCAGTTGGTTACAGTGATTGATTACAAATGCGCACACATAATTAAATATAAATAAATATTTTTATTTTCTAATTTTGCAAAGGGTACTGATCACTGGCGAATAAAACAATGCTTCTTGTGGCCAGAGGATACATTAATTTTGAAGGGGTATTTTCTTTCACATTCTGACATTTGAGACAGAGAACATTCTTTTTTGTTTTGTTCAGTATAGTTGCAAAAATATGAGGGAAAACATTTACATAAAATATTCACAATATAATAACCCCAATTGTCGAGGGAGAATTCATAATTTAGAATGAAAAAAATGAAACAATTTCATATATTACGGCATATTTTGGTGAAGGACATGACGGAATATGAAAACGTAATTTCTATGTAAATGCTATCCTAACCATTGCTACGCCTGCAGGGAACAGTTTTTAATAACCACTAGAGAGACTCCAGACAAGGTAAACAACAAACTTGGGTGCGGACACCGTTGACTGCGCAAACCCGAACTAAGGCGTGGACAATGGCGACATCTTGTGGCAATAAGCATACACCGCATATAGTTGATTTTCTGATGCACTAAATAATAAAATAATCCGATTTATCTGATACCTGGCTCCAGCAAACGTGTTGGAATTAATTGTAATAATTATGAGGATTTAAACACTTGTGAAAATAATTCAATGTAATGTTTTCTGGCTTCATGGAGGCAAACCGTCCATATATTTGTTATATATTAGTCCCTTGTTTTCCAGAAGAGAGTTGTGTCTTGTATAGCTGACAGCAATATTGAAGTTTGGATGCATGGATACACGTTCTGTATGTTTAAGATGCTGCTGTTTTTCAATGTCTTCAGCCCTTGCTGGAAAGAGACCTGCAACAGAGATTAGAAAGAGGAAGGAGGCGGTCAACACCCGCTTCAATTTCCTCATCCTTCTGTGTCCCTCTGAAATCAATCACAGAGGAGCACAAACAATCGTGGCTACACACTCTGCAGTGCTTAATCTAGCCTGACCCGCATGCTATTTTCTGATCAACATCCGGCAGCTGGACATGCGGATGAGAAAGGGAGATGTTGGAGACAGAGTCAGGGGCAACAACAAAAGCGATGAACGTGAGAGAATAAGTGGAAGAAGAGGCTGGAGGATGAAGGCCCTATTGACAGGTTGAGGGATGGAAAATGTAAGATGGGCGGAAAATCATGAATAAATTAAACGCAGCTGCTTCTTTTTGTTTGTGGAAAATTCCAGGGTGATGCTGCGGAGGGTATTTGTAGCTCCTTGAATCAATGTGTCTGAGAGGATCTGCCAATAAGCAGCAACACAACCCCGACAGATACTACACTCGCCGCCTGGCTCTATTTAAAATCAGCTCATATTTCTCCTCAGTCACGCCTGACTGTGATCGGTGGCGCTGCTCGGCTTGAATGCAGCATCTAAGTCACAACTGAATACAGTCTCATGGATTAAAGAGGAAGTAGAAGAGTTAGTGCCTCTCCATTGAGACATCTTTATGTAAACACTTGTGGCTACTACTTATAAAAGGAAGCTGTTATTACAGCCTTTTTAAATTGTTTTTTAATTTTTATTAAAGTTGGAGTGATCATAATAAGTGGATCTGGCTCAAGAGGATTTGTGTTTACTTCAAATGAGCCCCCACCCTTTTAAAGGCAGGGCATGAATACTGCAGTTGGGAAATGTGAAAGTCTTCTGTTTGACCGATAGAGGGCGGCATTTGAAAGCCAGACAGAAGCCACCGCGTTGAATAACAACAGAGCCTGTCACCATCATTCCAATCCACCTGCTGATCAGTTTCATAACGCATTTGAGGTTTCTTGTGTAACAGGATAGACACATGTGACACTTTGTCACATCCAGATAAATTAAACGGAAGAAATGTTGATTGATGGGTTTATATAAGCTTGTTCTGATGCTGGTGTGTGTGACTGGATCAGATCATGGGTGTGATAGTGAACTTCTGACCTTATGTTGCAACCTAAACAAACTTTTATGACCATTACATGCGTTTTATTATGCACATTTGCATGCGTTTCAAATGCTAGAAGATCGTTCTCCAAAATTGGTGTCAGCGTGATGAATAAGAACTTGAGCAATGATGTGCATGAGTATGACTGGTCCTCAGTGGGCCCTCGTGTCCACTGCCTGTAAGCCAAAAGAAGCGAGTGAACCGACAATTATAAATGAATCTAACTGCATATTTATATGAATTTATTCCTATCGATGATTTCAAATCTACAATTCTATTATACCTGCTGATGTTTACCTTTTTAAATGCTATATTTAGCATCCTTTTCGCTACACATAGCAAAGAAAAAGTATTATTACTTTTCATTTATTATAAAATAAACGAAATATATTTATTGACTATCCAATGCTCAATAGTCTATTCAGATCTTTATATTTTTTAAATAAAAGCTCAAGATGGGGGGGGGGACAGTCTGAGACGCTGACCGTTGTCCCATGACCTCGGGTGACCCCCAGCAGTTCGGGTGCTTGAGCACTTCCGGAACTTTCGTAATGGCTTTTCGCGCAGGGCTCCGGGACCTTCAGGAGCGACCCTCCACACTCACACTCAGCTAAAAACTGGTGAATGAGTGAGAGCCGGCAACAGTCCCGCATGGACGGAAGGTGAGAGTTTAACGCGGGGTTACACATGTTTGTGTTGTGTTTCGCTCCTTCCCGGTGCGAAGCGTCAGTTTGGCTGCAGACAATAGAGGAGCTCGCTGCACCTCCTCTTCCTCCCGTCTGCAGCTCCCCCGCTCGCTTCCGCGTTACGAAACAAGCAGACATGCCGCTTTATTTACCTTTTTAAAACGTACATGAAAGGACAAAAACAAAACTTTCTCCTTGAAGAAACCTGGCAGTTCAACATGACTTGCGCCGCTATAGGGTGTATTACGACTTAATTTGTTGGGAGTTATGCAACCAAGTGATGTTGACGCTAACGAGAACAGTTTGCTTGTTTTACGTGGAATTTTCTGTTTTTCTGCGGCGTTTTAATGGGGCTAACTGGTCGGTAGACATGAGCCAGTAACCAAACGTTTTGTTTATCTTTTTTATTTAGTTAATTTTTATTTTATTTATTCTTTTTGCCACCCTAAGTGAGAGTCTGTGCGCACCCAGGACAGTAAACCTATATATCGTCACACTTCTGTATTCTTTTGGGTTTCTGGAGGAAACTGGAGTACCTTGAGAACACCCATACAAGCACAGCCCGAACATAAGCACACTTAAATAATGGTTTAATTGTTATATCACCGACTTCTACACCATCCATCTCTGAAACATATAAATCTCAAATTGTGCTTTTAATTTCTACTGAAAAACAAACATTATTATCGTATTATGAATACAATGTTGTTGTTTTGATGCTGCTTTTGTGTCTCTTTATAGATAGTAACTACAGAACAGCGGTCTGTCGTGCACAATTATGAACTCAGCCAATGACTTGCAACAGGAATGCAAACAAGTTTAGTGTGTGAACTTCATGCTGATGTTCCAGAGCTGCCTCCCCTGAAAAGACAGGCCCATCCTCTTTCTCTCACTTGTAGCAACTTCTGTGATTCGTCATCACTGTGTCTGGTTGAAAATGGAACAGAAAAAACGTCTCTAACTCGTCATGTTCTCTCTCTGTGTCCAGCCACTGATGCCGGTGATCTTCCAGAGAAGAGTCTTCTGGGACTCAGCACCATCAAAGGAAAAGAAAGGTACACAACACATTCCAATATTTGCACCTCTAAACTTGAGTTCTGGTGGACACAACTGAGACAAAGACCCTATTGAGAACACTTTCCCTAGAAATGTGTGCATTGTTGTCTGTGCATGATTCTTGGGATTTGGTTACACGAGACTTGCCTCATCCTGATGTAACCGGAGCGCTTGCCTTCATTCCTCTGTCCATTCTTCTCCTTGCTTTCACTGAACTCTCAATTCTTCACAGGTTTATGTTATTCTGCACTGAGTGTAGAGTATAATTGATCAATAGAGCAATACAATAACCGACATGGTACACCTTTGAATGCTATGAAGAGAGCTTCTAAAATAATAGGTAGATAAACAAGAACAACTGAAGAGAAGTGCTGATTTATAAATATGTTCTTTACTGTCAAAGTGGATTTGTGTGCTGTGTTGTTATTATACATTCTCAGGGTTGGTGTGTGTGAGTTTCATGAGGTCCTGCCAGGTTATTTAAGGTCCCTGACTGTTGATGTTTTCCATGTGCGGAGCACTAACCCAAGCTTACCTCAACTCTCGCTCACTCTTTCCTTTTTCATCATCAAAGAAGCAGAAGGCTTTCAGAAACAGATTTCTGAAGCATCTTCAGTTTAATTGCTGCAGATATATTGACTCTAACCTAAAGTTAAAACTTGACTTGAGGTTACGCTGTTAATAAAGGTGTATTTAAATATAAAGATCTCTCTGCAGTATCATCAGCTGAAGGCATGTTATATCAGAAAACACTCTAAAATGACTGCACGGATTCACAAAAGCATGTGAGTGGTTGTGTTTCAGTTTAATAATCGACTTCCTCTGTCCTCTGGAAATGAATAAAGTTCGATCCATTTATTCAAATGATTCTAAAGATCCTAAAGATAGCTGCTTCTCTCTCCATCGTGTCATTATCTCTGAGTACTTTTGTTGCATAAAGGCTGCTATTTTCAGAATGTTGCACACAGCCCTGAACCTCTTTGCTCAGAAAACATCATGTTCTTATCTAGATTTCGTTAGGGTTTTGCTGGTAAGAAAGCACGAAATGAAAGCCATTTGTGACAGAAATAAATGTATTTTAGCCAACGTCTAATGGTAAAATGGCGGGTGGAGAGGGTTCCATTCTCCATGGAGTTTGCATGTTAGGTTTCCTCCGGCCTCCTGACTCTACTGTGCATGAGTAGATTACTTCATGTACTCCTTATGAGAGTAAGCGTAGGACCAATGACTTTATTATCCCTATGTTTGTTAGTGTTGCAAAGCTTGTGGAAGTCAGAATTCAATTATTCAGCTCTCTCTTAAAGGCAGGCGTGAATACAATAGGTGTCTTATCTTCGCAGTGCAGTTCATTAACACTGTAGTTTGCACAAAGGAAGCAGAGACTTTTAATTAAAAATCACGGTTGATTTTTGCTGAAATCCACAAGCTTGAACAAAAGCTCCAAAATCCTCTATTGTTTTTGTTTTTTTCTGCCCATGGCTGACCCTGATAAACATGCAAATCCTTCATTTATGACATCACTCAGTGAGTGGTAGTGGAAAGCTATGATCACAATTTGAACCAACACACAAGCTAAATCATGAATCTTTATTTGAATATCGTACACATCATATTCCTCGGCTTTGAATTCTACCGTTTTAGTTTTTTTTAATGCCATTTCACATATCTTTTTATTGACCTGAGCCTTCACTTAAACCTCCTCCAATTTCTGATTCACCTTTCACTCCAATGACGGGGTCTTAACACGTCCAACCAGTTGAGGGTGTCAGACATGACTCCATTGCTCTACTCATATAATCCAAAATATAAACTGTTGCTCAAAAAGTCCCATTATTATCGTCATATAAGTAAAACCTGAAAAAAAACCAAATCAAAAGCACCTTTTTTTTATTCTTAATGCCACTTTCTGGTGCTGTTGTTTCCGTCAGGGCCTTGACTTTCTCACTGAGATGAATCAAGTGTGTTATTTATGAGATAATAACAACAGATCTTCTTCTTAACTGAGCTGGTTTGAATTCCATTTGTAAAATAAAAAGTCTTCAACTGCCGCTCCAACATCCTTTTACCCATATAGCTTCCCCTGGCTGGTATATAGAGCAAGCCCTTCCCCCATGTGTCCCTATGTAAGCCTGAAACGACCCCCATGAACCTGCTCAGTCTCTTCCTATTGGTTAGGGAACATAGCCAATGGAGTCCACTGAGAGCACAAGCCCATACATTGTTGACCCTCCCCCACTTTGCTCGCCAACTCGACTGATGAAGTCAATGGTGTTGCCCCTCCTCCAGCTCTGCTTCCTATATGATGAGATGAAACATTTAAGTGTGATGTGGGGTCAGTGACTAGTTCTAGTCACCGTGACCTGCTCTTATTTTGTTTTGCGTCATTTAGACTTTGGAGTCGAAGGTAGAGTTTGACACCTGAGAGTCTTAAATTATTTAAAATATCCCTGGAAGCAGTCAGTGCTGGTCAGCTTTGTGTGTGTTTGTGTGTGTGTGTGTGTCCAGGCATGTCTCCATAAGCCCAAGTATTACACAATCTAATCTGAAATACACTTGCAGGTGCTCAACACTCCAAGACGGAAATAGAAAGCAGGTTCTTTCCCAAATTAGAACCAGATGAAGGATTGTTACAAGAATAATTTCCAGGCCAGCCACTTCTAAATGTGTTCTATTTAAGATTTGTGAGGAAGGTTATCGATTATTTGTCCGAATCATTATTCGTTGAGTTTTACAGGAGTCACTCAGATCACTACACAGCATGAGATTTGTGTGATGTCTATCCTCCTTGGAGGCTCCATTATCTGTGGGACTGGATCCTTCAATTGATGTTTGTTTTTTAATATTGCTTCTGTTAGAGCCTATTTTCAGAGAAGTTTCTGAGAGGCTGCAGACTTGACCCCACAGAGGTTCACATTCTGCTTCTGAATTCCTCCTGCGGTAACATTAATTGTGTTTGTTTGTTTTTTTTTAGGAGGGCAAATAGTGAGTTTTCAGATTGGCGAGTTGAGTTTTGTCTCCTCAAGGACATGGTCACCCGCACCCCCCTTCCTGTGCTGAGCTTCACTGTTGTATAATTCTGTTTCACAAGCTCGAGGATGTGATGTGCTTCATCCCGGTCTGTATTCAAGACGAAGGAGATGGTGTTACGCAATTTTCCCTTTCAACGCTATCATTTCATATTGACTGCTTTTGTAAGCCTCACAACGAACCAGGGGAATTTATTCAGAAAATCATTTCTCATTTCATGTTGTTATGACATGTACACAACGCCCATCTTAAATGTGACTTTTATTATGTACAACCACCCTGTAATGGAGCTTTTTTTTTAATGTTCATAGCTGCATAGGACGGCCCGGGTTTGTGAAACTGTTATTGTTATTATGGCATTTAAAAACAGGACTATCATTTGGCTTTCAGCACTGACTGACTGAATGAATATTCATCTTTGGCTTTCGGCGTTTCTCACCAGGGGTTGTCTTGGCATGTCTACCTTCTTAGCTGCCTCCCGCGGTCACACCTATCAGCGCCACCATGAAACTCATTAGACTTTTATCACCGCACCTTTTTTACTTTCATGCTGTGCCAAATTACCCAGCACAAAGTGGTTTGAAATATAGCATGTACAGTTGGTGATTTATTTGCATTTTTCTCAGGTGTCCCTCAGTCATTTTCGTCCATTATGTGAAGTACGATTGTGTCAGTGTCCAAATCTTGACATACATCTTATATAACTTTATTTTCTCGTAAGCTGAACAGCAGGATTATTAGCCAGAACTTATGTAAGGTGGCTTATGCAAGCAGCAGTCTTCACGCTTCCCCCCTTCTTGATCATTTGTTTCATTTCGCATCTCCTGCCTTTCATTTCCACTCCTCCCTCTTCTCTCCTCTTTGTGGTTGAAGGACTCCGGTGTCTGCGAAGGTAAAGGTTGTTAGCCAGACTGCTGTCGTAACCGAGTGATGTCTGGGATTAATGTGGAGGTAATAAAAATGTAGCCGGACCTCTCAGGCTTGTTACACAAAAGCCAAGTGCATCATTATTCAGTGTAGATGGAAGAGCATGTAATAGCGTCAAGGAAACTGATTTTCAAGGAACTGGATTCGTAGAAAAGTCTAATGGTTTCTTTTATGGACTTCCTCTTTTCATATTCAGTGATTTATTGATGCGTGTTACTCAATGTTCAAGGGTGAGAGGGTTTTGTGCTGCAGTACTCCCCGTGTAGTCGAAACAGTACCCCCCAACTTCAAGAGAATTTAAATCGAGTTGTTCAAATTTTGAACTGTAAACTGTTCCCCATTTGTTTGCTGAACTACTGAGTAACATGAAAAAGAGGTTGTGAAAGAAATGCTTGCTGATTCTATGATGAGTCAACAGTGGGCATCAGATAGAAGGTGGCGCCTCCTGCTTTAACCCAATTAATTACGACTCCCCTCCATGTCACGGTCATGTTTTTAGGTTTTTGGGACACCAGACAGTCCAGTCTGCTCCCCCTCCCCCCTCCATCGTAACTCCCTAAACTCCTCTTCCTCCGTCAGCCGAGCCCATCCTCTCTTTTTGACCATTCATTTACAAGCCATTTCAGCCTCTCCTCACCCTCCGGAGAGTTTAATTTTCCACGGTAATGACCTTAATTTGCCTCTTGCGCTAGCCCAGACCGTTAAAAGTAAGACTACACCTCAGAATGCGATGTTGGCTGACTCAGATTTCTTGGCTCGCTCTGAGGGGTTATGTAAGGTAAGACGCTGTGTCAATCGTAAAACAGGAATCTTTTTCTTCTGTTTCTACACAGAGAGTAAGTTCATCACGCCTCTTGTTTTCTGGATTATTTGCAGCGTTTTACTCTTCTTATCTTCAGTGAGGTGCCCTCATATTGGAGTCATCGAGCTACACTCGTCCTCAGAGTTTCTGACAGTTGTGTCAACAGTGGGGCTCCTTACTGGCTCATAGATGTCCTCATATGCTCTGTTCAGTGTTTCTGTTGCAGTCAACTGTTGAGAGTTAATCTTCACATGCTCCATTTAAGTGACTCCTGTTCTAAAGTTGTCTATGTCTCTCGCTGTAACGAAAGAGTTAAAGCAGTTCAGACATGCACCTGACAAATGACTTTCAAAGTCACTTCATGTGCTCCAGACAGACTTGTAGTTCACTGGGAGTAGTTTGTTTTCATCATGCACTAATATTTGTTCATTATATTTTATTCACTCATTATTGCACCACAGCTTTCCTTTCATCTGGATCCCAGATGCAAACATCAGTCAGTAATAGTCAGCTTCATTGGTTTGTAGCTTCTTTTGTTGCCGGTTGCCTGGGATTGGTCACGCAAGTTCCCTTCAGTCTTCAGGGCACATTCTTGGAAACGATACCTGGGTTAACTCGAAGGTGTGACTGTGGCTTGAGAGTGTTGCTACAGTTCCTCACTTTTTCTTTTTTAAATGCACCTTTGGGGTCAGACAGTTAGCGGAAGCACTGTGGAAGTAAGAAGCAAGAACTCTACATGTGCCTCCCTGTTGCTTCTTCTCAGCGCTTGACTTTTGAATGCCGCTGTCAGCACGGCTATTTTTTAATGTCTCATTTGAACCTGGTTGGGTTGTGTCCTCTGATGCCTGTCCACCCTTTAATGTGGACCCTTTAACACCGCAAACGTACATGCGGTGTCCTCTTGTGCAACAACTTCTTCACAGCCTTTAGGTTGTGATATGAGTGAAACAGGTAGGCCTGTTTTACACGCCTTTATAAAGTTACATAATTCTCTATGACTGTAAATCAAATCCCTTTTTAACTCCCCCGTAATTATGGATGATAAAAGGCTGCACTGCAAGACTTTTCTGCGACCTAGTTTAAGATCAAAGTCACTGGGATTGTGTATTTACACTCTGCATGCTCGCTCTTGTGCATTATGTAAGGATGATATGGATGCAGCATTATTTAACTTGGCAAATGGGCAGATGCCATGTCGTGTTTGTTTTCCCTGCAGTGGTTTGTCTGTGGTCTGGTGGAACCAGTTTTAAATACAAGTGTGGCCATTGTCTCTGATGTGTCCCGAGGAAAAAAACATTTTGTACTCATCTTTGATTTCATTCTCGAAGAAAGTCTCCCATCTGGCTGTGACTTATGCGACCAATGTTAAATGGTGCATCATACTTAAATGTCATAAATATATTTACAAAAAAAAAGGTATTCAACAATGGACTTCCACTTGCTTTTATTTCAGAGTCGAATAAACCATGGTGAGAATTTGAAAGCCGCTCTGATCCAAGTCATCCTCCAATATTTCCGTTATAGTTCTCAACTTCAAAAACTTTCCATCTACTTTGGTAGGATTTCAAGCCTTCTTCACTTGAGCTTCCTGTGGTATAATAACACTTTTACAAGTCTCAGGCTTCACATGTAAGGAGTTGTTCTTGGCGTCGAGCAGGATGTTGCTGTTCTCTGGCGGCAGATGGGGGAGACCTTATTGCCTCGGCCTCTAATGAACGGCACGACAGCAGAATGTTGTACCAGTTTACGACTCGGAATGAGAGTGTAATTTCCCTTCTGTTGAGAGTTCGACGTGAAAGAAGAAACGCAGTACACTACTCGCTTGTCAGTGCAATGCTTTCAATCATGTCCTCTGGCTGTTGCAGTGTTTACTCTTGCATGTTTCACCATGCTCGTAAACAGAGTGATTCTTGGTGAACGCCAGACTTTTTGATGCCTCTGGCAAACATTCACTCTCCCTGTACTTACAGGGATCTATTGTTTTAACCTATTGTCTTCAGATTTCTTCTCTTATCATAAAACTTTCATTGCTGAGATTTGTTTTCGACTGCTGGTCTATTATATCAGCTACCAAATAGTGTCCCTGATCCCGCATGATCCGAAATCCTGGAGGTTCTAAATTGTACCAGTGGTCATGTGTCCTGTCCATCACCATTTGAATAAACACTCAGCTTCTTGTTTTTGTGTTCCAGGTGTGTGGTGTGTCGTCATGTTGAGGTAGCAGGATGTCTGGCGAAGACGAGCGGCGTCTGAATGGATGGAAAAGTGGGGTGGACTACATCACTGATGTTGAGAGTGATGACGCCGATGACGTGGGGTGGATGAATTGTGAGTATGAAACAGCATCTTTATTTACTTCCCCTGAGGAAGAACCTCTTGCCTGTCCGACTAAAGTATAAAAATATCTTCAGGGTCATTCAGAAAATGTGTCTCAGATAATGAGAAAAAGTCATTTTATTTTTAAAATATTTGATAAAAGCACTCATCACATGTTTCTATGACCGACTAAATAAAGTTAAAGCAAGCAGAAAAGGAGGGCATTGGTCTGTGTAGACTCTCGTCGACTCTCCTTTTGGAGCGAACTCACTCCACTCCCGCGTCCTTCTTCCTTTGCCAGCTTCAGTTATGTAAGTCAAAGAGTCAACTCTTGGTAGTATTAGAAACGTCTTGCCTTACTTAGGAGCTTGTGTCTGGCCTGGATATATTGGTGAATGAGGCATGACTCACTCAATGGAGCTGACATTTGATTGATCAAGTTTCGTGTTCAGCATTATTTCTGGGGATGAAAACATTAACTGCAACGCTTCAGACGCTCACTTCCTACTTTGTACTGAATTACATAAGCATTAACTCAGCATTATAGAATTATCAGAAGTATGCTGGAGATAGAAGTGCTCACTCTTTTTCTGAGGATCAATTCCTTAGAGCTTCAGTGTCAGAGCTTGTGTGTGGAGTCTGGAGATAAAATGTGGGAGGCCAGACACATGTTGAGGAGAGATACTGGGCATAGTGGACAGACAATGGTGGATATACAAGGAAAAATAGAGGTCAAACACATCCCATAGATTATTATTTTTAACCCATTTAACACATTTCTCGATTCATGAAAGTTGTTGTATAGATTTCATTGAATAATGAGTGAAAATCCCTGTGAAATGAGCTCACTGGTGGAGGTCCAGCCCACACTCGCCATAGTGAATCTTGAGTTTGGACAAAGACGTCTTCAATCATGCCACACCAGAAGGAGTGTGATCAGTGCGGCAAGCGTAGGCTCAGGTGCACAAGCAAAGGTGGAAAAAAAATATTCTCTGCGCCCCGTTGCTGTGTAATGTCATAAATTGGGAGTGGGTGGAAAGAAAGTGTGAAATCTCCAGACTAGAGAGCAGCAGGTTTCTCATGAGTGTGATTCAGCGTTGGATAACCCTTTAATGTGACAGATTGCTTGTTATGTTTGTGCAGAGGGACTTGTGAAGATCTGGCTGGCTCCTACTCACCAACAGACTGTACATGTTGTTCTACTTATGTGCTCTCTGAGGTTTCATGCCTTCAGCTCCACAGGTTGGTTGTAGATGCATGGATGGAGGAGGGTGCTGAAACAGTCGGGGGCTTCAGGAAGGGCATCAGTCCCCGGTGGTTAGATTCATGCAGACGAAAGCTTTATCGAAATGAGATCAGCTGTGACTTGAAAATGAATGATGAAAGATTGATCACCCCACAAAAACAGGCTTTTCTTGATCAAAGACAAGAAAAATCTACTGAGTAGGAAAGTGTCTCATTTTCCTGCAGGAAATAGGGAAGACGCACTTAACCTAGAAAAGCAAGAGGAAAGGCTATTAGTCAAAAATGACATTGACAAATGGACTTGCTGGGACGAGAGCTGTGGAACCCTAAAATAAGCTTGCAGCAGCACATCTGCTGGGAGGACCATTCCAGGTCAGGCTATGGTGCCTCCACTGTTAGTTTTTCACTTCTGTAGTTGCGGCGACATGAGAACGGAGCTGATGGTTATCTGCGCTGGAGGTCGACGGCAGGTTTCATAAGATGTATGCGCGCACATACAGGACACACATCGCTTTGACACTTACACAAGAGAGCAGGAGGAGGGTTGTCTGTTAATTAGCCCCTGCCAGTGCGGAGGCGGCGAGCAGAGAACTCGCGCTCTCCATCTCAAGTTCAGGCCCAAGGAAAAACAACTAAGCATGTTTACAGCCACTAATGCGGTATATGAGCGCTGCTGTCATCAGCCAATGAATCGTCCATCCTGTTTTTGTGATCTGCTTCAGAACTTCACCAGTATCGCAGTAACAGGTGACAAGCAAGTGATTGGCTCAGCATTTTTGGTATTTCCCTCCCACTTGACACCACAACAGACCCTCACCCCATTTCCTGCATTCAGTTTTTGAAGTAAGTGGCAGTTTTCTCACAGCTGCCAACTTGGTCAGCTCGGACTGATCCCGGGCCAAAAGCTGCTATGGACCTATTTCCAGCAACTTGGGCCTGTGATCGCCTCCTTTTGGCCGTGAACCCCACAACTTGACCTTTTGGCTCAGCTCTTCTCTCATACCCAAAATTGCCTCTCATCATTGAAAACTATTTCATTTTAGAATCTTTCTGTAAAAATGCTGTCACCCCAATTTCTGCCCCGCCCGTTCGCCCCCGCCCCCTATTGATGAATTGAGGTTATGTAAACAGTGAAATGTGAGCTCTTCCTTCTCGGAGGGGGCGGCCCTGACTGCCAGAACTGTGGCAGTGTGTGAAAGGTGAACGTGTTCTAGAACACTATACACTTTTACCACTGACTCCCGTGAACACACACACACACACACTGCTTTAACCCTCTCCTCTGCTTCTCCACATCTCCCCTTCCCCCAATGGCTAAAGCAGTGTGGGCTGCTGCGTGTAGACATAAGAAGTCCAAACAGCTTTTTTCTCTTCTCCTCCTTTCATCTCCTCATTAGCATGTCCATCTTTTGTTGTGTTTGCATCATATGCTTTTCCTAGGATGCATTTAGCCCATCGTCTCTCCATAACAATTGAACAGGCCCATTTGTTGGCCTTGTCAACATACATCATAATTTCTCAGCTGGTGTGTGGCAGAGCCCGTTGTCATAGCAACCAGTGTCTTATCAGTGGGTTTTTATTTGTTCTATTAATCATTCTTTTGGAGTTATCTTGGCATTATTCTATTGTGGTATTTATATAACGTATAAGAACTGCTATAGTGTTGTCATGCTTTTTTATTTCCTCCTGAAGTGTGCAGATTATTATTTTTTTTCTCTTTTTTTTTAAGAAAATGAGGAGACTTTTTGTTCTCCTTTGTCACCTCACAACGACAACCTGTCATTTTCCAGCCTTTCTTGGCTTGACATCTCTGTTTGCCGATCTCTGTTTGGCACAGCCTGAACTTGCTCATCCAGTTCTCACTGAATTTCCCTATTGACAGCCAACTTGATGATAGCATTGTGTCGACATTTCAGTTTCAGGAATAGGATAGAAGAGACCACCACCAAAAGGTCATGAATTTAAGTTACAAGATGTCAGCATGTTGGACGATTCTGAAGTTTTTATTTTGCGACTTTGCTGAAAGCTTATTTAGAGAGAGAAAGAAATCAAAATGATCTTCATAAGTAGATACAGTTAATGTATTACCTCATAATTCATGTACAATGAAGCTGTCATTTTGTCTGTGATCTTAAGTCGGGGTCGTGCTCTTGACAATTATGACTGGAATCCTCCAGCTCACCATGAACCTTGTAAAGAGAGCAGAAATCATTCAATCTTCTGCATCTACATTTGACATTGACGCTTTTATTTCCACTCATAATTTTCCTCATAAGCGTTCCCTTCATTTGAACCCAATAGCCCTGTTACCTAAGTCAGCCTCTCCGGAGTGGGCGTGGCTTGGTGACATCATGCTCCTGTGTCAGTGGGCCAGTGGGAGGAGAAAAGGGGGGCATGTAGTGGAGGACGGCTTCAAGGAAGAGCGCGAGGGGGGGTTTCCGACGTACAAGAGGCCACGGCCGCTTTCAGTGCCGCATTGTTTTGTAATTGTCCCGATGGCCTTCTGTCCCCACTGGAGAGCAGTTGAAGCGGCCTGTCTGACTCACACACTCAGAGTTGGATATAGTTCAGTGTGGAGACTGCAGGTGGGACGGGAGTTGGATGTTTTCAAAGCTGAGATGGATGTTTATTTTTGACGGGGAGCTGAAACTCATGACATGGGTGAGCACAGAGCTTCTGCTGCTCGTCCCTTCCTTTTCAAACTGCTTGTGTGATCTGCCTTTATCTGTGGCGTGAGCAGCTGCCGACTCATTGACTGAGAGAAGTTTCTAGATTTCAACCTTATCTTTGAAGCATCTCGCTGCTGTTTCCTTTTGTCTCATTTTATTTTTGAAGCAGTACATTTTTTTGAGTCGTATTGTGATGCCATGTTCAGTTCTGCTAACTTGTTTATGTTTATTGCATACTGCCTATCTTCTCCTTCGACAGGTAAATATGTTGTCATTGGTGGTCATATCAATTTCAAGGACAATTTGCATAGTTGGGTCATAACAGTGGGAAGTATTCTGGCAGCATTCTTAAATATAACTAGTTATAGTTATACAATTGTTCTGGATTGACCATGGCAAAGCAACTTCCACTCAACTACAGGCGGAACGTTCGCACTCACTCCATGTTATTGGGGAGAGTTTAACAACTGAATGAGATTCAAGTTCAGCAACAGGCATGTAGTTATATTTTCTCTGAACCAAGCTGGCCGCAGATTAACTGTCTTGAATACAAATAAATGTCAAGGGAAATGTTCGTGGTTTTCATTGGTGAGCCAGCGGGCTGTTGACCAGATTGGTGAGAGAGGTCATAGCATCAAATCATTCTGCATCAGCCAAACATATATAATAATATCTAATAATTTGAGGGAAGACATTTTTATCCCAGTTTGATATTGCTATAAAGTAAAACAGTGATTGTTCGTCTGACGCACTTTTTTTCTTCCCAAACTGTGTAAAATTAGCTTTTTAAATTTAATTTAATTTAAACTTTAAAACTCATTATTACGTCACATTAAATTTGTCGCAGTAATAATAACTATTATAATAGTATTTACTTGGATTTCTTGCTAACCGTGTCCGATAGTCAAGTGCTTATACGCTATATTTGTTTAAGGGCTGTGGGTCATGTGAGTGTTAAACTTGTGGGGGGTTTGTGTGGCCTTGATTCCGGCTCAGGGTTCCAGTTACATGTGTAAACTCTCCGTCCCACTGACACCTATTTGACTGCTGGCTATTCAAGGCAGCCATGGACCTTTATTAGAAATGCATTCAGGTGGCTGTGAGGGGAAGGTTGAAGGAGTGGGTCAAGTTCTTGCGGATCTTTGTGTTGTTGGCTGTGTGCTGCTCTATATTGCGGGCTGTGTTACGGAATGTATTTATGTCTGGAGAATGATTGTCGTCTCTAAAGGTGGGTCGGAGCAGTCCCCCCTGGGCGGGGCCCTGCTTCAGCATGCAGGGTTATGTAAGTTTTCAGCAGCCAGCCTTCTTCCTCTCCTCCTCTGCTTCATCATGTTATTGGGACTCAGCACAGCGATCAGACCAGTCAGTCAGTAGTTCCAAGCTCCGAAGACCTTTACCGAGAAATATAAACAACCAGTGGAGGCGAGCCAGAATACTGAGTGAGCGTCGGAAAAGAGGACAGGGCCAGGACGAGGTCTTGTCTTTAGTCGAGAAACATGCTGCTCCTGGACGAGTCCGAGTCATACGCAGGTCAGTGCTTATTTTCTGCTGTTCAGTCAAACTTGCTGACACTTCTTTTATAGACCGCCCATTTGTGCTGGCAGGGAGGAACAGACAGAGGCAGCAGTGATGAGTTCTAGATCGATGCTATGTTGTGACTCGATTATCGATCCGGTGAAAGAGTCAACTCAAGCGTTCGTTATGAGTGTGAAATGACTTGTGGTTAAAGTGCTGTTGTTGTCCGGAATGCTATGACTGATGTTCTGCAGCGGTAGAGTTACTTAACCTGGTTGTGTAACACTGATCCATACACATTAAACATGCAGCGGCTCCTCTTCACTTCACTTTCTTCCTTGAAGTCTCCCCCTTTGCTCACTAGCTCTCCTGTGTGTTCGGTGTGATCTGTTTTTTTTATGTTGGAAAATCATCTGCGGTCAAATTTCAACCTGAAAATCCTCCGTCGGCTTGCCGGTTCCACGTGTAGCAGCCTGGCTCAGGCTTGTTGTCATCCCTCAGCTGCTCTCTGATTGGCTGCTGACACAGCCCTTGAATCAGAACTGGCCTGTGATTGGTGGACGCAGCAGGATCGAGCCACGCTGGATGTGTGAGCGTGTGGAGGCTGGAAAACATATGGTTCATCAGCGCACTGGGTTACCAGGGTAAACGTGCGAGGCGGAGGCAGGGAGCGCTGCTGCAGTCTGGATGAGTGGGAGACATTTGACTCACATCAGATGGCTTTTCAAACTTTGTGGTCTGGACAACCAATGTTTTCAGCCTCATATTATGATGCTGAGTCGGCTAAGGCTCTCATAACCTCTATAGAGGGAGGATTTCAGGCATTCTTGTGTTTTCAATTCCAACAGATTAGCTTCTTTTTACACATTACAAACATGTTTTCTAGAAAAGCACTAATAAGCAGTTGAAGAAGAACAGTTATTTTGAGCTACTGTTGGCAGACCCACAGAAAGATGGCCTGCTTTCCTGTTGAAAATGGATTTTATCCGAGGCAATAGCTCCCACCACACCTGAGAATGCTAAGGTTGTGCTCGCTGAGGGGTAAAGGCTGAATGGAACACCATGTCCTTCCTGTGGTTTCAAAGTCTGCCAGTGCACATCCGACTGTGGGCAGAATCGGTCATAAATGTCCTTCAGAAAACCACACAGATCTACACTCTGTCGGAGCGAGAGTTGAGTACAGTTGAATATTATCAGATTTCCGTCTGCGCTGGTAATTGGTGTCAGCAGACTGCGAGGGAACAACCTGTTCTTGTTCAAAGCCACTTGCAGCACGTGGAGGCTGATGCTTTCATAACAGCATGCGGTCGGGGATATAAGCTTTGCTGAGCAGGCTACTGAGCTTTCAGTGTTGTCTTAGCTAAACGCCGGGTTTCATCATCCCTCCTCTTCCTCCTGTCAGATCGGCTCTTCTCACCACATTGTTTTCTCTTGCCTTCCCTTTCTGAGTTTCTTCTTGCCAGAAATTGAAATCAGTTTTCATAGCAATTGTAATCGCAAAAGATGCCCAGCATCTTTTTAGAAGTACAGTTTGAATTAAGTGTAAACATCATGTGATTTATTAAATTTGCAAGGAAAAGCAGACTTAGATCAGCAATATTTTCAGTTTACAAGCACAGTATATTAAATGTCATAAACACTGAAGAATGTCTATGTTATATATGTGTGTGTTCAATGTCATAAACACTTACAAATTAAATGTCATAAATACTTTGAAGTAAAAACTTTTACAAGCTTTTAATGGCTCATAGAAGATCCAGTGAGAACACGTTTAACACAGCTGTTGAGACCTCCTCTCTGTGTGGTCTTCTTCTGGGGCGGTTTCTCTGTCTGCAGCCCTCAGGAGCAGTCATCTTCACCCTAGTTTACTGAAGCCACGCATACTTTGTCTTGTATCTGTCTTTTATCATGGAACTTGCTGGTAATTATCTGATCTTCTTCACTCGTGCTTTATTGTCCCTAACACACTGGCCTACTGTCCGTCCTACCACTCTCTCTTAAACTCCCTTATCTTATCTGTCCAGCTCTTCATGACTTGTCATCTCAGCCTCAGGGTGGGTTTCATTATATTTCTCACGACTGCACTACTGGCGACCCCTTTCATATTCATGCATAAGCTCATGTGACCTCTCCGAAACTACATGACAGTTCTGTCAGTGTCCCTTCTGTCCTAATCTAATTCAGTGTGGAATTAGTGTGTCAGATATGCTTTTCCGGTACGGTTTCTTGGAAAATTATTTTTTGTTAGACCAATCAATTTCTGCAGCCGTGAGATGACACACACGGCTGTAAAAACATTCCAGTGTTGTGCCTATATTTTGCTGCTTTTTCTTGGCTTGTGAATTCTTTTGGGGTGACTGTGATGCAGCGCATCTTTATGTGTGTCGTTTTTTTTTGTGTGTGTGGTCAGGATGTGAGCTTCTTATGAACATGCTGGTTGTGTAACAGCCAAAGGCAGCACTTACATAAGCGTCCCCACTCGTCTGACCGAACTCAGTGCCGGTGGCCCGTCTGATAAAGAGCAACTTTCTGTCCGACTGCGTGTGGATCAAGCACCTTCTTGGGCTTTTCAACCACATGAGGAGAAGTTGTACTCGCACCACGTCACTCCCTCCATTCATCATTCAGGTTGTCTCTTCAATTAGGCGGCCATAATTGATGTCGTGAATGAGATGGTACTTAATGTATTTCAGCATATTCGCCTTACTCTGACAAAACATAAGGCAAACCTCACTGTCACAAAGCCGCCAGATGATGACTTAATTGGGCATAATTGCGCCTGAAGATGACATCTGAGTGATGAAAGCCTGTCCACTCTGGGTGGAGCTGTTCCCGGTTTTGTAACTGTACTACAGCAGGAGACATTTATGTAACAACTTGGGTCAGGCGGCCTAATAAGCGAGCTGGAACATGTACCTGGTCCACAGGGAGGTGGGAAAGGTGTTGCTAAGATGGTGCTGAGCCAGAGGGCCATGTGGGAACAGATGATGGAAAACTCAACAGCAGAAAGCTCAGTCAAATCTGAGGTCATCCATGAGTTTTTATCAAGTCCTCCATATAGAACAGTGGTCAGTAGCTATGATGAAATCATGTGTGAATGTACAGCATGTATACATGTGGTCCACTCCGCATACGACTCAAAGCAAGGCAGTTTCGTACTTATTTTACTCTTCTTCATCCCAACACGAAGACACATCTGTAACCCATGAAGTTTTTCCAAAGTTGCACAAGTCACATTTGAAAGTGGACATTTTGTAATTCTGGGTAAAGGTACCGATTGACAAAGAGATTCGCCGTCTCCATCGGGACTGATGTCAGCGTTGCCCTACTGACTATAAATCCCTCGCATAGTTATATAAAGGGAAGCTTGTGTCTGTCCGGCGGGGTGTATGTGTGTAATGGCAGGGATTCTCCACCACTTTGTAGTAAATGGCTGCGTCATTTGTAAGCTGCTTATGAAGCCCAGGGACAAGAGGTCATGACACAGGCTGTCTGTTTTGGGCTGTTTTATTCTCTTTTCAGGACGGCATCATGGAGAGATTTAGAACAAGGAAATATCATTTCAGTTTTGTGTTTATATTTTCTGAAAGTGGGAGTAAACCATTTTGTAGATTCAATTTTAGTTTTAAGGCGTGAAAACTCATGCTGTCTCAAGTGCTGAAGTTTTGCTGTCTGATGGGGAACCCCTGATTTTATTTTCTCCAGTAAAAGAATGTAACACTAAAGCACTTTATATTAATAGACCTCCAAACTATGGGCACTCCCATATTTGGCTTAAACATTTCCACTCTGTTTTTTAATTTGAATGTTTTGAGTGTGAGAGGCTTTGACCAAATGTAACTCTTCTTATGTAACTTGTTTGCTAACGTCTTCCAGCAACTATTTTTATAGTGACACTTCGACAAAATATGTGTGCTTCAAGTTTGAGCTTTTCCCTGCTTGACTGTGTGTCATGTGGTCAAAAATTTTTGATGTTGTGTTGTGTAACTGCCATGATGTGGCTTTTTTTTCTACATTGATAATTCAGAAGAAACTGTTGGAGTTAGATAATGAACGCGTCCGACAGCTCACGCATGCTGCACACGCCGGCCCATTTTCTGGGTCACGGCACTCGCCGAACCGCTCGATTATAGCGATGTGATTACTGATGTCATTGAAAGCGATCTGACGACTGAATCTTTTTTTTTCATGGACATAATGTGTCGACGTGTTGACCTGATCATTTATTCTTCTCGCACTCAGGGTTTTCTTTCTTGAGCTGCTTCTCCCACCGACGGCCATATGCTTTTTTTTTCATAAATTGACCTCACTTCTCCCTCACTTTTTCTTTATGTTTGAGCCTTTTGCAGTGTTTGTGTAGGTCGTGCTTTTTCTTGTGTGAGGCTGTGTTGAAAGGGAGCAGAGGGTTTGATATGAGTGTGTGTTGCTTGTGGCTCTTTCGACATCTCGACTGAAGTACAAGCATAAACAAGTGAAGGAGTAGAGTTTCTTAATGTGTTAGTGAAGCGGTGTGATACAGTGAGTGACAGCAGGTGGTCCAAAGTCATCACATCATGGCTGAAACCATGTGTGTAGGTGGTGTGATCTCACATGTCCAGTCAAACAGGAGAGAAACCTGGCAGGATGGTCTCCTTCAGAATCTGTTTTGGGCGTTGAGTGTAAATTTATTTGTGTGCGCCAGAGTGTGTGTGTGTCCTGTTTTTTTTTTTTGTGTGTTTCATAAGCGGTACATATTTATGATCCAGCTCTTACATAAGCTTCAAATCTGGTTCAGTGTGTCTCTGGCTGAGCAGCTGAGAGAGGGAAACAGGAGGAGGAGGAGGAGAAGACAGACGAGGTGTGGGTGAAGGAGCTGAGGAGAAAACATGAGTGGAAAATGAGATGTGGATAGAGTAGAAAAAGTGGGAGCCAACTATCTTGAAATGAAAATGCAGTGTTGTTTAGTGACGTACTGGGATCCATCATTGTGGAAGACTTGCTTGTATCATTGGTGTTCCTTCGCTTGACCCCTCTTCCTCTCTTGTGCTCACAGATCAATCGCACAGCGCCCCCTTCAGCTCTGAAAATGAAGCACAGGGAGGCGACCCCGCTGTATGGCAGTGCACGCCGCCCCCATCTACCTCACCATCCGGGGAAATGGCCGCCAACACTCCTACTCCCCAGCCGGCACCCGGGCCTCGCTCCAGAGCGGACAGCCGAAGCCCTTCGCCTTCCCACGACCTGCCAGGAACAAAGAAAAGGAGCTCCAAACCTGCACACCTGAGACGCAACATCAGGTAAACACATTTAACTAGGAGTAGTTTTCTATTTCAGTCCCGGATCAAACAGTAACCAGTCTTGTTCCCCATCGTCTGAAATTCTTCTTTGTATCCGACCTTCTCTTTGATTCTCTGCGAAGAGTCCGAGTTCATCAGCTTCCATGCCTTCTGGCACTGAGTAGATCATCATGTTGTAGGGTTTTGTGATGGCCTCCAAGTGGGCGACTCTCTGCTCCGTCTCTGCCACTGCTTTCTTGATTTCTTCAACTTGTGTCACCGTGGTTCTGCTTGTGGACGCATTGCTTTCACACCGAACCTTTAATGTTTAGTTTTCCATTTCACTTACTTTGATGTCTGCCCTTATTTTGTCATTGTCCTTTGTTTCTTTTGTGACTTTTTCAGCTTGGCACTGACCTGTTGTTAACTTTCAACATGGCGTATCACTGTTCCCATCTTTGATTCCACTTAATCATTTTGGGATCAAATGAGTTTTTCTAAACCATCCATCCATCTTCTCTGTGATAAGCTTCGCGATGAGCGTTATTATCGCGAACTCCCCTTTAGAACTCAGTGTAGTTTGTTCCACCAGGTCAGTGTGCACCCTAGCGGAGTCGCTGCTTTTTCGCGATTTACCCACCATAATTTTGGTTACATTCGTCTGTGACTTTTACAGTTTGATGTTTCATTGTTTCTTTCTTTTCTGTCAACACCATGGTTGCAATAACCTATGTAATATATTTCAAACTTTCCTCTGCCTGTCGTAGGAAATTATTCAGGGAGCATCAGTTGGAGGCAGGGACCAAAGCTGCCCAGCAGGAGGAGCTGGAGAGAAGGCGACGCCTGGAGCAGCAGAGAAAATCAGATTTCCCTGTACCATTGCTGCCTGAATATCAGACTGGTAAGAGTTTGCTAACCTCCATATGATATGGGTTCATTTGGATAAATGGCTTGCCAGTAATGAGTCACTCTGCCCGCAGGTGAAGTGACCAAACATGCATCACAGCAGGACTTGGGCTCCATCAGGCGCGAAGTGATCTGCGTGGACTCGAGCAGCGCTGATATCGGCCAGAATGAACGCTGTGTCTCTGCTTTCCCTGCAAAGGAACACACTCGTAAAACAGGTGAGACTCGTCTGGTCTCCTGTCGGGTGGTGTCGACAAAAGTAAAATAATACTGTACTGGAACAAGACGGCCACATTTGTTGTCTTTCTGTTAATGTTAGCGGATGGTGATTCAATTGGGGTGGCACCTGTTTAAGGCCATGATTCAATTGAACAATATGTTTTGTTCGAAGAACTGACCGTAAATATCTGTTCAAACAACTGCTGTTTTACGTTGCCTCTGGTTGTGATCCATTTTTAAATACAATGCATTATTGATAGCGAACGGTTGTGTAAACCAGCAGGACCCTTCTGAGTGATTGAAGTAACTTTTTCCGCTTCTAATTATGGGATGTACGACACTTAAAACCACTTCACTGTTGGGGTTTTTCAGGAATCAATGCTCTAAAACCTCTAAGGGGTACATGGTGTTCTCTCATCACCCTTGCAGATGCACTTCTGCTCCACTGTTTAAAAAACAAAATATTCACGCTGGTTAAACACACGACTGCTAGCATGAATGAGCAAGATAAGGGACGCAGAGCAGTGTGGCGGGGTGGAGGGCGGGGCGAGAAAGTGCCGCAGATAGTTGCTATAAAGTGGGCCAATTCTGGTTGTGAGCCAGAAAACACAAGGAAGGCAAACCCGCACACCACAGTGGCACAGTGACATTTCTGGTTAGGGTTGCGTAACCCGTCTCCCCCCGTCGCTCTAATCCTCCTTGTATAACCAGCCATTCACTGCCGTTATATAAGGTCTCTCACACCAGGGTACACACACACACTCACACACACACGTCTCTTCTTCCTCTTGTGCCCTGGCAGGCTGCCAGCTTGTGTAACTTTCAACACTTGATAGCCTTGACACACGGTCATCCAAAACAGAATTTATGGTTCTCAAGTTTCCGTCTGACAAAAGTCTTACCCGTTTCCCTCTTCCTGTGTGGTAGATTTGAGGTCTGGCGAAGATGACGCCACCATTCCAGTCAACTGCCAGTTCAAAAATGTGCAAGGTGAGAGCGAGCCCCGAGGTACCCACACCACTGACGCCATCAACCTGCGGGACCAGCAGGGCCGGGTGCTGGTCAACGTCAACCACCCGGACACTGACGTTGACATGTTCCTGTTGCCTCAGCTCGCACGGGCAGTCAAGCCCCACCAGGTAAGACACGCACAAGTCCACTCTAGTGGGTGCAAAGCCTCCTTCAGGTGCCTCCAAAGGTGGCTAGATGGAGGCTCAGCACACAGCAGACCTGATTTCCGTGCTGTTTCTGCTCCTCAGATTAGCGGGATCCGTTTCCTTTACGACAACCTGGTGGAGTCTCTGGAGCGCTTTGAGAAGAGCAGCGGCCTGGGCTGCATCCTGGCTCACAGCATGGGCCTCGGAAAAACCCTGCAGGTCATCTCCTTCATCGACGTGCTCTTCAGGCACACGCAGGCTCACACAGTTCTGGCCATCGTGCCGGTGAGCATCAGCCATATCTGTGATGATGAGACTGAAGCAAGTCGTTTGTGTGAACGTCAATGTGAAATGTCTCCACAGGTCAACACATTACAAAACTGGCTCGCTGAGTTCAACACATGGACGCCACCTCCTGAGATGTTGCCACCGAATGCCTCACCTGAACTGGTGAAACCTCGCACCTTTAAAGTGCACATCCTCAATGATGAACACAAGTAAGATTCGTGATCCCGACCTGAGCGTTGCCACACTGTGTTCATCCCTCTATTTACTCATTTTACTACCTCCTTATCAGGAAGATTCCCACTGCTCTTTATCATGTGCTCTCTGCATCTGCTGCTACCGTCATGCTCCTCCACAGCTGTTTCTGTTGGAAAGATTTAAGATTTTCCGTTGAGTGGGATTTAGGAGCAAAGCAGGGAAGGAATGCCGTTACATGAGCGCGTGTTTCCAGGAAGCTGGGGAGCAAGAATGTGACCCAGTAACCTAGTAATCCCGTCATCTCTCTGTCCGACGTCAGACACACATCAAAATTCACGGGTGGAGATACTGATGATTGACATATAAGACGTAAAATGTAGTGTAAAGTTGGTTCCTCTCTGGGGCAGATGAAAGTGATACATTTGTTGTGGATGCAAAGAGTCCGTGTAAATAAAACCCCTGAATCTTTTTCACCAGAACCACAGCCACAAGAGCTAAGGTGGTCCAGGACTGGGCCCAGACCGGAGGTGTCCTTCTGATGGGCTACGAGATGTATCGCCTCCTCTCTCTGAAGAAGAAATTTGCCGGGGGGAGGAAGAAGAAGAACAAGAAAGCAGGTCCAGTTGTTGTCGACCTAGATGAGGAGGACAGACAGAAGGAGCTGCTCATCGGTGAGTCAGGAGACGACCATCTGGATTTGTCTTGTTGAACATCAAAGTTAAACTATGTCTTGACCCGCCCACAGGAATCGAGAGAGCTCTGTCCCGACCGGGCCCCGACATTGTGATTTGTGATGAGGGCCATCGTATTAAGAACTGTCACGCCAGCACGTCCAAAGCCCTGAAGAGCATCAGAACCAGACGCCGCGTCGTCCTCACAGGCTACCCGCTCCAGAACAACCTCATTGAATACTGGTGCATGGTGGACTTTGTCCGGCCCAACTTCTTAGGTGCTGCCTCGCCTTCCTCTTTTGAGAGTCAACATTCAAATGTAGCATCCTAACAGAGCGGTTCTTGTACTTCAGGTACGAGGCAGGAGTTCAGCAACATGTTCGAGCGTCCCATTCTGAACGGTCAGTGCGTGGACAGCACCGCTCCAGACATTCAGCTGATGAGGTACCGGAGTCACGTCCTGCACAGTCTTCTGGAAGGCTTTGTTCAGAGGTGAGTGATATTTTTGGGTGGGAACTTTTACGGCAAGTCAGTTTTCTGAAGTGTGCTCTTTTGTCTGCAGGCGGGGTCACGATGTCCTGAAGGACCATCTGCCCCCCAAGGAGGAGCATGTGATCCTGGTGCGCCTGTCTCCTCTGCAGAGGGCGCTCTATAAAGAGTTCATGAACCGCTTCACAGAGGCAGGAAACACAGGATGGCTCAGCCTAAATCCACTCAAGGCCTTCTGCATCTGCTGCAAGGTGAGGAGGAGGAGGAGGAGTCTTTGAAATACGAGTATATGCCAGTTCTGAAGTGACCGCAGCAAATCTTGTTGGTTTTAAGGTGTGGAACCATCCAGACGTACTGTACGAGGCCTTACAAAAGGAAAACATGGCCACTGACCAGGACTTGGACCTGGATGACATCACGTCTACAGCACCAGCACAATGTCCAACAGGGCCCACTCAAACCTCAAAGCCCTCAGAGACCCCGACCCCCGTGGGTGGCCTGAGTCTCAGCCAGCTGCAGGAAAAAGCCAACCAAGTCATCACCAATGAATGGGTGAGTCCTCCTCTCCTGGATTATGGACTGAGATTGAAGCTGACACTGCAGCTAAACCAATGTCTCACAGGCCAGAGAGATCATGAGTGACTACAAACCCGGGGTGCTGGAGAACTCCGCCAAGATGGTCCTGCTCTTCCACCTCATCGACGAGAGCGTCAGAAAGGGAGACAAGATCCTGGTGTTCAGGTGAAAGTCTTGTCTAGGAGTCGGCTCTGCTTTAATCCATGAATGTTCTGAACGTTGTTTCCTCCTCTTCCTGCAGTCAGAGTTTGTCAACACTGACCGTGATTGAGGACTTCCTGGCCAACAGACCAGTTCCTCCTTCACCTAATACGTCCAGCAGAGACAAGACAAGTCACCACTGGATCAGAAATCTCAACTACTACAGTAAGTGTTGATATGTTTCATTCAGCAATGTCTTGGAATCGATAGGAGAAATGAATCTGAACTTGTATTTCCCCTCCCCAGGACTGGATGGAAGCACAACGGCTTCAGAACGTGAGAAGCTTATCAATAACTTCAATGACCCTTCCAACACGTCAGCATGGGTCTTCCTCTTGTCCACTAGGTAACACACTCACATGAGCTGTCAGTCATCATCCTGAGTGCATATTGACAGCAGCATATTTCTTCGTCTCAGAGCTGGATCTTTGGGGGTGAACCTGATCGGGGCCAACAGAGTGGTGGTGTTGGATGCCTCGTGGAACCCGTGTCACGACGCTCAGGCTGTGTGTCGCGTCTACCGCTACGGGCAGAAGAAGCCGTGTCACATCTACCGGCTGGTGTGCGACTTCACGCTGGAGAAGAAAATCTACGACCGGCAGATCTCCAAGCAGGGCATGTCTGGTGAGTACTGCTCGGCATGACCTGGAAATGTGCTGAGATTCGGTTTGAAATTTCCTCTCCTCCTGTCTCCAGACCGGGTGGTGGATGATCTGAACCCTGTGCTGACCTTCACGCGCAGAGAGGTGGAGTCTCTGCTGCACTTCGTGGAGGAGGAGCCGAACGCCTCAGAAGTGCAGCTCAATTCTCAGGACAACTTGGAGAGCGTCCTCAGGAGGGCGCTGCATCTCTACCCTCACCTCATTACAAAGGTACATCAGGAGAGTTCAGACATTATTTCTCTATAAGCAGTGTGATCACCACGTGATAACCCCAGTGCTCCGGTCTCCGCAGCAACCGTTCTCCCATGAATCTCTGTTGATGGACCGCAAGGAGTTTAAGCTGAGCGCGGCCGAGAAGAAAGAGGCGAGGAAAGGTTACGAAGATGAGAAGCGAGCATCTGTGCCGTACACTCGGCCCTCCTACGCACACTTCTACCCGGCCAGCGACCAGAGCCTCACAAACATCCCCGCCTTCAGCGTGAGGAACTGGTCAGTCTGGTTTCTGTCGGCTCATGATGTTGCCACTGCGGTATGTTGAATCACATTCATTCCATCAGGCGCCCACCGACGTGCATGAAGGAGAAGCCAGTGGCCAGTGTCCACCCAGTTCAGTCCACCCCAGCTCCCATGCTCCCTCGCCAGGCCGAGGCCAGCGCCACGCCAGGGAACGACCCACCAGGCAGCAGCCTCGGCGGGTTTCCTGTCAACTGCCTGCAAAAAGTTGGTGTGTTTGTCCAGAAGATCATCACCACCACAGGTCAGACAGCAATGCAGACAGAACCTTTCAGTGATAAGTTCTGATTTAGCTGATCGACAATGTGTTTTCCTCTGCAGACATCGTGATTCCAGGCACCAACAGCTCGACGGACGTCCAGGCCCGGATCCCAGCTGGGCAGAGCATCCATGTGATCAGAGGCTCCAAAGGTACCAGCACGATCCCACTCCTTAGCTGCAATATTAGATGGCTTTCTAACGTGAAACTGTTTGCTAGGGTCATATATCAGGACTTCAGATGGACGCATCTTTGCTGTGAGAGCAGCCAATAAGACCAAGACAGAGAAAACTGAAGATGGTGGAACAGCGCCACCCAATGGTGAGATGATGAACACTGTCGATTAAAACATTACTTCTCAGTTTGTTTGTTGTTGTAACAAGTTGCTCTTATTAAAATGTCTTTGATGCTAGCAGAGTCTCTGGTCCAGGCTGAAGTGCCCACCAACGGCACCAATGGTTCCCTCTCCCCAGAGCGGAAGACCTTCAGCGGCTTCCATCGCCCTCCCTCACCTGACGGTCAGGAAATCACGGAGGAGCTGCAGAACTACACGTCAGGGGCCGCCACCCAGCCGGAGGGAGAGCCGGGTGACAGCAACGTGCCTTCTGCGAAACTGGGTCAGAGCAACGGCACCAGTTTAACAAGTGGAAGTGTGAGCCATCAGGATGTGATCCAGCCCTGCATGGACGCCACGGTGGCCCAGGACCTGAGGACATGCGTCAAGCGCAAGGCCTCCACTCCCTCCCTCGACGAGGTCCCTAGTAAGCAGATGTCCCCCGGCAAACACTCCGCAGCCTCTCAGGCCTTCGGCTTCCCTGGGGGCTACAACCTTCCTCTGGCCATGATGGGAGGGTCCCTTGGGCACCCCCTCCTGGTTGGTGCAGGCTCGCCTTACTTCCACCCCTCCCACGCTCAGCTCAGGGAGGCCAAGTACATGTATCCAGACCTGTTTGGTGCAGCTGCCAGCTCCACCTCCTCCGCGGCACTCTCCACAACCACTGCTGTCACCTCTTCATCATCGTCTTCATCACCTCCCGGTGCTGTGCCTCAGTTCCCCCTGAGCACCTGCATGTCGGGCAGGCTTCCCACCGGCTTCCCGCTCACCTACAGCCCATCG
Organism: Synchiropus splendidus; assembly: GCF_027744825.2. Taxonomy (NCBI): domain Eukaryota; kingdom Metazoa; phylum Chordata; class Actinopteri; order Syngnathiformes; family Callionymidae; genus Synchiropus; species Synchiropus splendidus. The sequence continues at coordinate 8,170,648 of NC_071351.1, forward strand.
CTCACAGGGCTCTACACCGGATCCATGCTGCCTGGAGGGCTTCCGGGTCCGGCCGCCACTCCTGGGCCGGCCGGCGCCAGCTTCCTTTCGCAGTACCCGTCGATTTCTTCCTCCAGCTCTTCCTCATCCTCCCCGTCCTCCTTCTCTCCGATGGCTCCGCAGCAGCCTCTGGTGATGAACGGTGATGACAAAGATGATGATGTCATAGAAGTGAAAGGCCAGTGAAAAGTCACACTCAGCTTGAGTTGTTTCAAAAAGGATGAGATCCTACGACGGGGTCAGCACCATGAGTCTGAGGGAGACACGATGAGCAGTGAGCCTCTCTGCTGCCGTGACGTCTGACGGAACTCAGTCCAGGGGCAGAGTCTCTTTCAAGGTAGAAACCCCCGGGAGGATTTGCTTCAGGAGAACCTGCTTCCTCTCCAAAAATGGCATTTAACTTTGACGGGTGTCGACCGAGTGTCGCCCGCCGGGACCACCGACGGTCCTCAGCTTCACCTTTGTCTGGACTCTTGCTTCTTCTAGCCTCTTCTTAAAGGACTTGATGATGGATTGAAATGAGTCAGTGGGTGGAATCGCTCGGTGTTTGTGAACGCTGTTGTTTTATTTGGGTTGTTTGTTAGTGCTAAAAAAGTTTAAAAAAAGGTCAAACAGAAGCGATTTGATTGAATGGAATCATTCACTGCCAGGACGAGATTGTTTCTCCTCCTTCGCTGTAAAAAAAGGTGAATTACGGAAAGAATGTAAACTCTTGCCTTGAACACCGGCCTTCTTTGGAAACTCAAGGCCTCAAATGTGGGAATATCTCTGTTGTCTTTTATAATCTATGTCAACTCTTGGCCTGAAAAAGACAGCCAGGAGTAAATGAGGAAAAAAAAAACTGTGAGGTGACCTTGTAGCGGAGAAACACCGACAGCTGATGCCTTTTTGCCTCCGTCTTTCTGAATGTGAACCGTGAGAGAGGAGCAGTGACAGAGACCCTCGTGCTCTGGAGCCACGTTCACACACCCACAGTGGCAGCTCAGTTGCCAGGTTGCACCACCCTCTTCACTCCAGCTGTGCACCCCTTCTTAAATCACAGTGAAGGAGTTGCCACTCAAATATGAAACAGTCAAGTACAGAAGCAAATGCCAGTTTATTCATGTAAATAATGGCACGTCAGTGTCCAGTATTGTGAGATTTTCATTTTCAAAGGTTGACTTTAGAAGAATGTTAGTGGAATGCCGTGATAGTGAAGTGTAGACAAATGTCAGGTCAATATTTAACTATAAATTGAGTTATATTCAAGTCTCAAATAGACAAAATGAGTGACGAAATAAAATGAGTGCAGTCTTTTTTATATACTGATCAGCTGCCGTGCTTGAACCTGGCTTCACTGTGGTGGTGTGAAGGTGGCTCAAATCTCACCCGCAGTCTTACTGTAGCCTAGCGACGAACGATGCAAAACACTCAAGCCTATACGCTGTATTCTTAAAACTCCCAGAGGAATTAAGCTTGCCAGAACTACCGTTTTGGTTCGTGGCGTTACTGTCTGTCGTGTTCCTGCAGGGCCTCAGATGTGTTGGGTCAGAGATTCCACCTCCGCTGCTGTTTTTGTTTCATCTCATCCTGTGAATAGGCGTCACACAGTTTGTGGGGAAGATGAACAAACATGTCTGGCGTCCGGAGACCAAACAATCAGGCGAGAGAAAGCCCCTCAAAGACTTTGATCCCTCACTGTACGACTGCACTGTAAAGACTGGATGAACACACAATGACCACCCTGCTTTCTGTTCGAGACTCATCGCTGATTCGTGACCTACAAAAAAAAAATTCTCGTCCTCGTTTTCATACTGAAATCTCAAGTTTACTGTTTTTCTTTACATTGTTTGAATTTACCAAAATTAATTTATTTATGACATTGCATATTTATTCACTTGTATTTTTTATTTTTGTATTTTCATCTTTCTTTTTCCTCATCAGTTTTTATATTTTTGTTGTTAAATACACGTGTTAAGAAAAAAAAAAACATCTGCCAGTCTGATCCAGCTTCTGCAACAATCATTGTCCATTTGTGATTTTGGCTTAGATGGCATATCCTGCTGACAGCTGTCCACTTTTACCTTCATCGACTTTCAACGACAGCTGAAGTTCAGCTTTGAGTCGATTTAAAAAAAAAAAAATGCTTTTTTTTGCTTTTTTTTCCATATCGTAAAAGAAATACCTGTGCTGCTGTCAGCTTGGCGTCTTGATCCTTCAAGCTTCACGGGTTTCTACTTGAATTTTCATATTTATTTATTCGAATTGACAGAGTTGGACGACGCGAACCAACTGTGCAAGTGATGTAGATGAAGAGGAGGAGCTGCTTTTTCTGTGACGACCAGCTGTCGGGTCTCGGCCTGTTCATCCGTGGATACATGTCTGTTGAATTACTTTTCAGTCCTTTTATAAATAAAAAGAAACATTTTCCAAATTATACTATTCTTTAGTAGCATTTGTCTTGCATCTGTTGTCCATCGCAGCTGAGAGCGAGATCTGTGATGCAATATAGTCGCAATGCATTTAAAAATGGCCTTAGACTTTGGAAACAAATGAGTATTTAATAAAATACATTCATCAATGAGTAGATTTAATAGCCAGCATTGCTTTGACGGTGCTGTCAATCTGTGTTATAGGCAGTAAATTTAAGAAATATTTCATTCATAATGTATGATTATTATGTATAAATACATGGCAAATAAAAATGATTTTTTTTTTTTATGAAAGAGAATTACCTTTTTTATTTTAAATAAATTCCATACCAAAAAAAATACTTAAAAATACTTCTCTTTTGTGGACATTTTAAGGTAATCTCTGAAGTTGTTATTAAACTTTTATATTTTAGATCATAAAACATCATCTTGTTCAAGAGGAAAACGGCTATTTTGTCCATTCATTTCACCAACCGTCACATTTCAAATAACATGGCTTCCATATTTGTGTTTTCCAACCGTGTTTACATGTGTACAATCGCATTTAAAGACCGTTGTCACGTTACATTCTCACTTAAAACAAAAGCAGTGCCTCATAAAACACACAAAAACAATGTGTCGATAAGTGATCTGTCTTGCTGCATGCTGCGTTTTGTACAGTGTTGTGTGTCTCTGTTGTGTTTGGAACCTACACGACCAAGGAAGCACAAGTTAAAACAAACATGTCCTCTTTAAAAGATTTGTTCTCAAGTGTTGTTCTGTGGTTCGTTTTGTGCTTGTTCTGTTGAGAAGGTACAAATAAAATCCCTGACCAGTGTTGGTTTGCTTCATTCTGAGAAGAACAATTCAGACTTCAAAAACAATATGCAATCTACGATCTTAAAAATGAAATGCATGCAATTATTGAAGAAGTCTAGTTGTAGGAGTACAAGTTCCCGCTGATGTAGTGGAACCAACGCATCTAAAAACAAAATTTATATTCCAAACAAACCTGCTTTTTTTAAAAGACGGGTGCTTACGTTGCGCTGTTTATTTACATACGCGTGGATCACTCGATTTCCCAGAATGCATTGCCACTTTATGACGTGACGTTTTGACGTTTGTACACGGACTGTTGATGACGTTGGCAGGCGGCGCAGGTCAGTAGCTGATAGCCGCTCACGGGAGCAGTAGTTCGGCTGCTTAATAACGCTGCTCTGAAAGACGCCCAAACTCAGGGGCAAGCGACTGAAGTCAGCGCAGGACGCAACCGCGACTCCCGGCGGCAGTTTCGCAGCCGCCCCGCGGATTGTTTGGAAGGCCTGTTGCTGGTGCGAGGAAATCCTCGGGCTATCCCAGCGAGCACTGGGCCGACAGGGAGCGCCGAGGACCGGGGAACCGACGCTCTGTAGCTCGCTCCACACGCACCCAGGTTCAACAGAATCCCCACGTTTTCTCGTATAAACAGACCACAGAACAATTCCTAGTCCGTGGCGGAGCAACGCGTCTCCGGGAGGCTTGAAGTTGACAGCCAGCTAACACTAGCTCCTCCGTGTTTACATGCTAACGACAGCTAGGAAGTTCACCGCTTCTGTTCCCGAGGGTTTTGCTGCTTCTCTTCTGTTATGCGTTTGATGTAACGCAGTAAATGTGGACGCCTCGCAGAGAAGCTCGTTGTTTCCCCCCGTTGTTCGTAGCGAACCGCACCGATGGTCAGGTGTTGTGGTAGGTGAGGTGTTGCAATGGAGTCAGGTCTCCTGTGTGTCAGCTAAGCTAAGCCGCCCGTCAGACGAGTGTTCCTGCCTGCTCTGAAAATGAATCGCTACCTGCCCGTGGCTCGACAGCACTTCCTCGCTGCCCTGGCCAGCACCAGCGTGGTGGTCAAATCCATCAGCGCCGTCGTGGTCCTGCTCTACCTGCTGTCTTGGCCTGTTTACACTCCGTACGCGCTGGGGGTGACGCCCGGGTACCTCTTCCCTCCGAACTTCTGGGTGTGGACGCTGGTGACCCACGGGGTTGTCGAGCAGCACCTGTGGGGCGTGGTGGCCAACGTTGGCATCGTCATGACCTGTGGGCGCCTGCTGGAGCCTCTGTGGGGGGCACTGGAGCTCCTCATCTTTTTCGCCGTGGTGAACGTATCTGCTGGGCTCCTGGTCGGTCTCTCCTACTTCCTCACCTACGTGGCTACTTTCGACCTGGACTACCTGTTCGATGTGCATGTTCATGGAGTGGCTGGATTCCTTGGGGGCGTCCTTGTGGCGTTGAAGCAAACCATGGGGGACACCGCGGTGCTCAGGGTTCCACAGGTAAGACCCGCAAACCCCTTACATAGAAGCTGCTGTTGTAAAGCTGAGATCTGTGAAAGGTGCTGCGGCACACAACCTGAACTCAAGTTCTCCGAGATAGTACATTATTCCAGTTTCATTCTTTCTTCTCAATATGACTTGATCAGTGACTAAATCAATCCGGAGGATTGTCTTTCAGTCCAGACAGGTCCAGTTTTCAGGTCCTATCTGCAGTGTTTGAGTACAAAAGTTGTTGTCTTCTTCATAGCAGGTCCAAAGTTCAACACACGTTTCTCTCAAAATTCACTCTTATTTGCCATCTTTTTTCTGTCTGGAGCTACAAATAATAGGTGCAGGAACAAGCTGATGGAATTATTAATGAATGATTAGATTAAAGAGTCTTTATTTACATTCTTCTTTTGATCCTCAGATCAGACTGAAGGCAGCACCAGCTCTGGTTCTTCTCCTCCTGGCTCTCCTGCGCCTCTCCAGGCTGCTCTCTCACTCTGGCCCTCTAGCTGCGTATAGCTACGGGGCGCTGTCCGGCTGGATCTACCTGCGCTTCTACCAGAGACACAGCCGAGGCCGCGGAGACATGTCGGACCACTTTGCCTTCGCAAGCTTCTTCCCTGAGGCGGTGCAGCCTGTCGTGGGCCTGCTGGCTGGGCTGGTACATGCGGCTCTGGTGAAGGTGAAGGTCTGCAGGAAGATGGTGAAGCGATACGATGTCGGGGCACCGTCCTCCATCACCATCAGTCTCCCTGGGACTGACCCCCAAGATGCAGAGAGAAGAAGGTGGGTCTGAGATTTTGTGGTGGAACGAGAAGAACTAGTTTCAGACAGAGTTGTAAAACGACTTCTTGAAGAGGAAGCTTCATTTCTGAAAGGATTTATGCTTTCACATTTAAACTAGAAACAGGTTTATTGAGAAGCTACTCATGGAATGCTGGACTGAAATAGATAAATAATGTCTGAGGAAAACCATTACAAGGAAAGGATGTAAAAAATATGTAAAATTCCATTGACTTTCAAGACACATTTTTGCGCTCTAATTTTCTGTTTACATTTCTTCTTTTCTCTTCAAGGCAACTGGCTCTCAAAGCCCTGAACGAGCGGCTAAAGCGTGTGGAGGATCAGTCTGCGTGGCCCAGCATGGACGACGAGGAGGACGACGACGAAGACGAGGTCAGAACGGACACGCAGCCGCTTCTTCCAGGCGGCCGTGACACTTCCTCCTCCACGGCACGACCAGCAGGAGGCCACACCGCCGTCTCCCTCTCTTCCACCTCCTCGTCCTCACAAAGCAGCGGAGTCCAGTCCACAGGCGGAGCGCAGCATCCAGAATCCAGCATCATCAGCTTTGAAGACGCACCATCTAGATCTTAAACCGTAGAGGCTCTCTCCAGGTGCAGCTGCTCGGGTTTACTAGCGCAGAATATTGTCACCAGTGGTATCTCTCACACTCAAATTAACTGTACAGTCATTTTATTTCAGAGGTGCGTTTCATCTGCAGTGTAGTACAACTCTCTCTCCAATCCAGAAACCTTAGAACTTTCCCCTCTGCATCATGTCTCTCTTTTTCTGGCTTTTTAAATAAATGAAAAACTGGGTGTATGATATTTTTGTATGTTTTGTCATCTTCTTCTCCGAGCACTTTGTGATTGCTTGCCAAAAAAAAAAGAGACTGAGCTTGAATTGAAAGCAGGTCGGGGGGGGGTGAGGTTACGTAAAAGCTGGTGCCGTATCAGCCTGCTGATGAACTTTGATGCTGCGCTCCACTGAAGTGCCAGACGTTTTCATGGACTGGGTCGGAGAAGGAACCTTTTCTATTAAAGTCTCTGAATGAAGATGCAACAGAGCTATTTCCTCTCTGCTGCACGAGACCTCTCTGTTCTTTTCCTCCTGCAGGATTGTTTTGATGATTCTTTTTTGTGTTCTGAGTCTACAAAACTATTAAATGGTGACAACTTGGCAGTCCTCCAGTGTCTTACTCTGTTTGGCTGGGATTCATCATTTGATATGGATGACAATTGTTTTTCAACTGGAGCAATATAACGGGGGAAAAAAAGAAAAAAATATATTTATATATAATATAAAATAAACATATATATAATATATATATTTTATTTTTTTCCCGTTATATTGCTCCAGTTGAAAAACAATTGTCATCCATGTTATATATATATATATATATATATATATATATTTATTTTTTTTTTTAATATTTTATATATATATATATATATTTTTTTTTTAAAGCTGAATTTGCAGTGCAAGAATACTTCAAGAATAGTTTTTTTTTTATTCCATGAATTAGCGAGGAAAAAATGTTGAGCTCCAACCTTTGTGTCGTTTAAGCTTTATATTTTAATAGCGCTCAGTGAATTTCCCCACTTTCCACAAAGTTAATTCATACTCAGTGGCGTTTATGTGTTACACCTCAACAACCGCTAGATGGCAGAGTAAGTACAGGCTTCCACTTCAACAGTCAGCAATAAGTTCCAACGCCGATGATGCGGCAATTACGTTTATAGGTATTTGCATTTCCATCGAACAATAAAGCTTTAATGTGTTTGTCTTCCAAATTCTGCTCTAAACAATGATGTTTTCATTCGCTAGATACGTATGATCGGCGCAGTTCAGTTAGTTCCACCTCTGCGTTGGGTTCAAAACTGAATAATTCACACGCAAACTTGAAACAAACCGTTTAATCGCCGCATTAAAGAGTTAAAAATGCCGTTTAAAGGAACCCGCAGCGTCGGCGTCGTGCCCGCGCAGGTGTGGCTCTCATGCTCGTGCCCGCCACCCCTCCCCCTGCAGCGACAGTCTACAAACCCGGCTGCGCGCCCCCGTGAAGCAGAGCATTGTATGAACCAGAGGCTGTTGAAACGCTGACCGACTCTCCTCCGCGAAAAACACCGATTAACCCCGCTGCAAGCCGCAAAAACTGCAGGTAAACTACTTCGACGATTGCCTGGAAGTTTTCCTCACCCCGCTGCCGTTTGTTGTCCAGTTTTTAAACGAGCTAAAGTGTTATTTTTAAGTTACCCGGAGCTTTGCGAGGCCGCGCTGCTAACAAGCTAACGAGGCTAACGTCCTCCTCACCAAGCCTCATTTCTGTACCGCTTCCGCACTTGACTCTCACTTGCAGCCGGACGAAAAACGGCCCAAACGTGTCTGTAACGACGCCCTTGTGGGTCTCAAGAACGACACAGACACCTACGCTGTTGTCAAATAATAGCAAACTTAATATAACTTGCGATTAAAGCGCACTGACCGCTCTGGATTAGTGTATTAGCCCTGGCTAAACAATGAGCCTCGACGGTTCAATAAAAAATAAAACTGCATATGAATAATTTCCACACGATTGAATATCTACGAACTTAAACTCCGCGTCATGACCGTGAAATATGATGGGTGCGATACTTGAATCGACATGTTTTGTGGTTTGGGTTAGTCGTCTGTATTTGTATATATATGTATGTGTAAGCGTGTGTAAATAGTGTTTTGTGTGTCGACTTTTGAGTTAGAAGTGAGGCCACCCGCCCATTCTTCCACTGCGGACACACTAGCCATCTGTTGCCTGTGTGATGACGCCATCTTTCTGGTGACCCACCCAGTGGCAGAGCTGGTTCAAAAACACACAGCTCTACTGGCAGAGCTTGCTCGAAACTTTTCTTCTGCCACATAGATGGTGTGATGGCGCATCAACTTGACTGGACACTGAGTTATTGGCTGTCTATTTTCGGAGACCTTGGTTGGCAGTAATAACCCTGTTTTAACGTCAACTTGAGTCTTCTTAATGCTTGAGTTCTTTTAATTTGCAAGGTTGTTAAAGAAGCTTTACAATTGAACTCTAAAACAGAATCCTAATAAAGCCAATACTCATATTTTATGAAGACATTACAGCAACTTGTTTATTTTTCGGACTCCTCCTACTGAGCTGGGACTTTGATCTGTAAAATCTACTTTTTTAAAAATCTTTTTTAACTTGATCAGCAAAAGGTGCTTCATGCCCAAAGTTTACTGTGCATTTTTTATGCATTTGGTGTCTCATATTTGGCCTTTTCCCCTCTCTTTTTTAAGTGCACCAGCTCCATTCAAGCTGGTGTCTATATTTGTTTAAAAAACTGAATCAGTATGGTGCTTTGCCGGCATCAATGAGTCGCAGCCAAATCATTTCCTGTCCTATTCATCCTGTAATAGGAAAATGCAGTCGTTGCTCATCTGTAACGGTTCTCAACACTGATCATGAAGCTTATCTTTCCAGAAAAACAGTTTCACTTTAGTCGGGTTTGACATGTTTACCCGAGAGACTGTGATCAGATGACTGAATTACCTCAAACTTTATCAAAATATTTCAATGCCAGTGCACTTTTTAAATATTTTGCTGTGTTTTTGTAAGTCACTGTTGTGCAGGTGCTCCAGACATGAGTCTGATATTTTTATAGCCTTTTTGGAGTTGCATGGAGCAAATGTTCTGTCGGGCAGAAGTGAACTGAATATTAAACAGAATGACACGTATGATGTTCCTTTTGAGGCGCTGAAGTTTCACCGCCCACACAGAGCATGTCATGTGGCTATAGACAAACACCATTATTTGATGGGCAAATGAAGCCTCATTAAACTGTCTCTGAATCTTCACTGCCAGGTGTCGATCAAAATAAGAATTCAAAGCGTTGAACAGTTTGAAGCCCAACCGTCTGTGCATGGTAAGATGCTCAGAGGTGACCATTGTTGTGTCTTGTTCTCATTTAGATGGAGCAAATTTTCATTCTGAATTCAGAGGTGGTTCTAGCATGTAGAAGTTCCAGGACAGATTATTTCCAAAATGCAATAGAATGTTTCATATTGGCAGCGTCCGTATAACTGTTAAGTGTGTTGATAATGGTGGATACGGATGTGACAGACAGCTTGAGTTGTTGCATGACAACACGTGTGCCCGCATTAGCCTGTGCTTGCAGTCCATTTCGTGTTCAGTGGATTATCTCCTCAAAATCTGAGCAGGAGGACTGCTGTGTCCGAAAGTCAATAAGAAGTGATTGGTGATTGATTCAATAACGTATATCTCTTCGATGCAGCCTTGGAAATGTGTTGCTTTGTGAGATAAAATGTCATCGCAGTGTCAGGTGGAAAAAGAGAAGAGTCAGACCTTGGATACTGGTGACCCCTGGAAGGAGACGAGCCAGAGGTGGTTGTTTCAATGTAAGCAACTAAAATGGTTCCAAAAAGTGATCATGTCATGGTTATTTCAAGACCATGACTTGATACAGTTTGACTGTGGCCATGCCACTGAAAATTGTTAAAAAGTAACATCCATTTTTTTTTAACCAATGCTCGACTCAGCCGGTAGCTTTTTCATCGACAACAAAGCAGTTTGGACTTTCAATTCCTTCTGGGTGCTTAAATGGCCTCTTGTTAAAAAGGAGGACACATTAATGGGAAGTGTTTTAACCCGCTGGCAGTTTCAGAAGTCGTATACAAGGCCCCAGGCTCCAGCTGCCCCCGTTTTTTTTCTTCAAAAGTCATTGAACGAGTGCACTAATATTTCCTGACATCACTGTACTACTTAGGTTTTCCACCAATCTGAGCGCATTTTGATGAAAATGACCCTGATGTCTGCAATTGATCCGACAAAGGAGCAGTGTAAGAGCCTATGTCTAGACTTTAACCTGCGCATTATACAACCATGTTTGCTTTATTGCATCGCCGGATATTACCGGATGATCCGAGTGATGTTGCTGTTGAAATAAATTAACAGAGCTTGTGTTTATGTATCATTTGTTAGACTCGAGGACATATTTTTTTCTGGTGCATTTATGGCATATGGGCGTGACTTTACTGGAAGGTGGCTATAGGATGGTCACTGAGCAAAGGTTGTGTGTCTTTATATCAGCTCTTTGACATCAACTTACTCAGCACGGTTGCAGAATAGCCCACTCCCACATCCGGCCTCAGAGATCAAAGGTCATGCCTGTCGATGGTTTTCGAACAAAGTGATAGCAAGTGTGCTTGCTCAGGGGTTGCTACAGGCAGTTCCCCAACACACCTCCTGGTTCTTCAGTATTGTCTTGTGAGGTGTGATGTTGGTCTTTGTGAAGTGTGATGGGTTCTGCTCGGGTCTCCTGCTGCCTCGCTGAAAAAATGGCAGTGTAGCAACACTGAATGGTCCTTCTGTCTCTCAGGGAGGAAACCTCCACTCTGTTTTATTGTCTGCTTCATGTGAGGTCAAGATGCGCGCGAGTACAATGTGTGGACTGTGATCTTGGAATTTTCAATCTCCGCAGTGGTGTGATAACTGTCATGGTCAGAGGTGCGTGGAATGAGTTATGAGAGTGTGGCGGCAGCCGAGTTCCCAGAGATTGAACTCTCTTATTCCAATAGTTCATGGTCTTAAATGGAAATCTTGTTTTGTGTCCTCGCTAATTGAAAACAAAGAATGTTGAAATCTGCTTCGTTCCATTTCCTGTCTTTCCTCATCGTGTCCGTAACATTCATTGAGCAAGAGCGTTCAGCCTCCCTCCTGCACTGGTGCCTCTGTCACATCATCTTAGCCTGCTCTGTAGATTCTGTAGAGTTTGAACCCTTACTACACCTGCAATTCTGAACAAATGTAACAGAAATGCAAGTCGAATGTCTGTTGCTGTGTGTTTTCTGCTCTTGTACACCACCTAAACACCCAATTTTTCAGATATCGTTCCTGCTAAATCATTTTTTACCAACAGTGGGGAGTCTTGACGTGTTTAACACAAAACGGTTTTTCTTACGGAGTTGACACTCCACGCCGCCTCAGCGCTTAATAAAATAATCTGAGTCCAAAGTGCTCCTCTCCCACCCACGCTCATCGATGTGCTGAATTTTGTCGTCGCATGGTGCCTCTTCACGCCGCTCCGCTTTGAATGTCACATTGGCTTCATGCAGGCTTTTGCCTTTGGCTTCAGCCTTGATCACTTGATCCTTCAACAATCACGGCGAGATGATGTATTGATCTGACCAACCTCTAGGCGACACCTATTTCATCTTAATCTACTCAAACCGTAATATAGCTGTCTTTTTTTTTTTCCCCTCCTCTCCTGCAGGGATGGCAGCCATCCGTAAGAAGCTAGTGATCGTTGGAGATGGAGCTTGTGGGAAAACCTGCCTCCTGATCGTCTTCAGCAAAGACCAGTTCCCAGAGGTGTACGTGCCCACTGTGTTTGAGAACTACGTGGCTGACATTGAGGTGGATGGCAAGCAGGTGGGTGATTTGCAACCTCTCTGTCACCGGGCTGAAATGTCATGGAATGATTGATCCCTACCTCCTGCACCATCCGGCTACGTGACTGCTTTTCAGAATTGAGAGTGTGATGGAAAGAAAAGCAAATTTAGTGCCAATGCGTCTTCCTCATTCCAACGTATTTTAGCCTGATATGTGGTTCACCTGCATCAGGTGTATGACTTTACACTTTCTGAAAGCTAGTTTCTTAGAGCACTGAGCCAGCCATACTTGGTTTTTGGCTCTTGAGAATGAGCCAATATGACACATATGGTTATGAGTTCACTAACAAACTTCCCCACTAAGTTATCTTGATGTTGGATTGACTTAAAATTCCCCTGAAAAGTCGTTTGTCTGTGGAAAACACCCAAGAGACTGAATAATACATGGTTTTCATTTCTTGACATCACAGCAGATTGTCATTCCTACATCAACACGCAGTCAGGTGTTAATATCAAGTCTCTCTGCCAACCTGGTTCATTACAACACTGTTTTGGTCTCTTTCTAAGCACTGTTGGAACTCCAGCACTAGTCTGTGGCTTTAATGTATTAAGAGCTGTTGCACAACTGCACTGACCTAATTTTGCATAACACCATTTCGTGCTGTCAAAATCTTCAGCGCCCTTTTAAAGTTCCGATCGAGAACTCCATCTGTACTTTTGTATTTTATCACAGAATCTTCTTGTTTCAGGTGGAGCTGGCTCTGTGGGATACAGCTGGTCAGGAGGACTACGACAGACTGAGACCCCTCTCTTATCCAGACACAGACGTCATTCTCATGTGCTTCTCCATCGACAGCCCCGACAGCTTGGGTGAGTGGAAGCATACACACTCCATCCAATGTGACGGAAAGTTCCTCCCTCCCCCACAATTCCATAAGAAGAGATTTCTGCAGTGTCTAGAATTTGTTAATCCGCCTGTGACACTGAGCACCGGCTATGGAAGACGTGCTAGTTTTTGCTGCAGGAGGGAAAGAGAGGGCTGGAAAGTGGGAAGTCAGTAGCTTCGCTGAGTTGATAGGAGTGAATCCAGTCCTGTTTACAGTTCTGTCTTGTTTGTGATAAAAATGAAACATGCAAATTCTGACCCCTGGCTTCTTTGTAATCCAGAGAACATTCCAGAAAAGTGGACCCCAGAGGTCAAACACTTTTGCCCCAACGTTCCCATCATCCTGGTTGGAAACAAGAAAGACCTGCGCAACGATGACCACACACGCCGGGAGCTGGCCAAGATGAAGCAGGTGAGGGCAGAAAAATGATGAAGTCATGGTGTCTGTACTTGTATAAAATGAGGAAACATATATTTTTAGATTCATTTTTTTTACTTGAAATATACAACCACAGTCAAGTCAGGCATCTTCCTTTTTCTCTGCAGAAGTGGTTCGAGCTGTTAGTCGTGTTCTCATGCGATGTGTTTTATTGAGTTCATGCAGCTGTCTGGGTGATACTGTAACTCATCTCTGCTCCGTCCTCCAACAGGAGCCAGTCAAGTCCGAGGAGGGCAGAGAGATGGCTGGCAGAATCTCTGCGTTCGGTTACATGGAGTGCTCCGCCAAAACCAAGGATGGCGTGCGGGAAGTCTTTGAAATGGCCACCAGAGCGGCGCTCCAGGCCCGCCGCGGAAAGAAGAGCAATAAATGTGTACTGCTGTAATATGGCAGATATTCCTTGGACTGTTTTTACCCCGGGCCACGACTACTGTGCCCAGGATGAGGGCTTGGGTGGGGCGGGAATACTAGACAGGAGCGGGAGGGAGCGGGAGGAGACTGCAGCAGAATGACGACCGCGGGAAAACGGACTGATTTTTACATTGTGACTTGGGATGGGGAAGCTCCGGCGCTGGGACGTGGGCGGGCCAGAAGGAAGCACAGGACATGACTACCGCTGTAAACTATCAAGCTCCTAACAGGTCCACCGTGGACGGCGGGAAATCAAACCAGCTTCCCGCCCGAAACGGCCATTTCTTAACCAAGACAAATATCTCCCTCGCATCTGGGGGGGCTTTTGCAAACAGCCAGTGAAGGTGTAGCTGGTGGCGTGGTCGGGAGGCGAATGAGCGGCAGCAAAAACAAAGAGGCCGGGAGGGGGGGAGCTGACACTTCCTTGTTGAAGTGGTCACATGATCAGTCCACAGAGCTCAGTGGCTTCAAGAAATGCTCTGTATTGAAACCACTTGGAATTGCAGACTCCTCAAGCCCTAATGTATTATTCTAACTAATCCCATCGCCCGGTTTCTGCTTGAAGAATTGAATGTCCCTGCTCGAGTGCTGGAGAAGCCTTAGTGCAGCTGGCTTCTCATTTAAACAGGTTAATTAAAAATAGCTGTGGAGGGGAAAAAAAAAGTAACTTCCTGCTCTGCGTGGCTCCATTTCTGTCCTACATAGCCGACTGCCTGCGCTCGTCGTCCTCTAGTTCCACCAGGTCAAAGAACACCAAGAGTTCTGTGCTCACAGGCGCATCACTGACGTCCATATTTGGTAGAAATATCCTTTGGGTCTCCAGAGAGGTGCTTATTAGCTCCATCTTTGCGGATCAGAACCAGAGGCCCATGCCTCACTTGGAGATTGTCATCTTATATTGGATTTAAGCTAATGAAAGCAACATTCCTCAGCCCAATCTGAATGCTGTTTTTCTAGAGACCCCAGTTTTTGCTTTCTCCCCTTGTTGTCATAATCATGTCCTTCAGTATTTATAAGTGAAATTGGAGGTGAGAGACGAGGCGGCTGCTCATGTGTCCGAGAATCCCTTTGTTGCTTTGATTTCCTGGTGCGGACAATCGCTGCCCGGCGCTGTAGCGAGGCAGTGAGGAGAAAGGCTGGCCTCTCGACCACCTTCACTGACTTTCTGTAACACAAACTCGGCTGAGACTAAACGGAAGAAGAAGAAAAAAAAATGCCTCATGTAAAAATCATTTTTATTTCTTGTTTTATTGTTTTTAGAATCTTAAGTTTGGAAGGGGCGACTATAAAAAAAAGGAAAACCAAGCTGTACGCAAAGTCTGTAAATATGAATTGTGGGTTTGTTCATACTAGACTACACACATACACAACACACACACGCACATGACTGGAAGTTGTATTTGTAAACTTGCTTTGGTTTGTGTAATAAATTACTTTCTATAACACTCCCATTGTGGTCTCATTCAGGAGGGGTTGGGTTTATGACAACAACTGCTTTATTGTATGTTGTAATCTGACCTACATTCGGGTCGTGTGAGTGCGTGCTGTGGTTGGTTTAACTTCCTGTTGATCATGCAGTTGAAGGCCGCAGAGCTGAGACGGTCATCAGCAAGGGAGCCTTGGATGTTCAGATACTCTGTATAAACATCTGTGTCGCTGTTCTGTTTAGTTCCCAACTTCCTGTCCACTCATGAGAAGCTCCCAAGCCAAGTGGAGACCAGTGTATATGTTATATCTAGCGGCACAAAACATGAAACACCCGGCACGCACACACACGCACATCTGAGCCTTGAAGGGGCAGTGTGTGTGTGGGATGCAGATGAGAGGTGATATCAGTCTGTGTGGGATGGAGCTGGATGTTCAGTAGCTCAGAACATTCTCGACAGAAAATAGAACTGCGCTTGTGTAAGGCACAGTAGAAGAGGAGGCAGGAAGAGCCTACAGGTGCTCGCAAACCAGAGGTGCCACTCATCTACCGACATTCTCACAAACCTCTGGCTGATCAAGTGGTCAGCGAAATAAACTATTGCAGTTGGTGGTGATGTTGGACTTCATTGTACAGTGCGTTTGTCTAAGATAAGTGTGGGTGTGAGTCCGTTGGTGTGTCAAAGGTCACCGGATATACTGCTACAATAAAATAATGAAGGTGTTTAATGACAAAAAATATGGAAAATCATAGCGACTATTATGCAGCGACGAGTTTATCCAGTTCTGCCTCAGATAGCATCGTCTCCGTGGTTTCCCCAGTCACTTTGGCGTCACGCAAAGAAGCACGGTTTTCGGAACCTGCATTGACAGGGGTCATCGTGTGTGGGCGATGGCAGGAAGAAGAGAACCTTGATGTGGAGGAGAGGCCTGGATGGTAGGAGGAAGCCTCCAGTAAGGGATTGCATAACAGCAGTGGGAGGACGAGGATGGGTGCAAGAAGTTTGCCTGAAAGCATCAGGGATTCTGATGTGTCACTTTTCATGGAAGTTCAGGCACCTGGTTTGGCCCTCTATGTTTTACTGTCAACTGAGTTCTACACACCGGTATTTCCTCAGCATTCACCTGGATGATGGACATTCCGATCACAAGCTAACCTTATTTTCTAGACTCACATCCTGATGTTAGTTGACGTCAGCTGGTTTGCGGAAATGACTGGGGGCTTTTCGGAAAAAAAAATAAAGTGCGCGAGAACGGAAAGGAAGGAAGTCCGTCACAGCCTGGTTCAGCTGAAGTCAGACGGACGTTCCTCGCCACAGCAGAGGCGGTGAGCTGGGGGGAGACTGCAGAGCTGGTGGATGGAGGCGCTCCCCGCCTCCCAGGCGGGTCCACCGCCGACCATGCCTCAGCCGAGTGCGGCGCTGCAGCAGCGCCTCCGCCGGCTTATATACCGCTCTATTTTTAGCCTCTCGCGAGCCCAACTATTTTTAACCAATATGAGCTCATCGCTGATTGACTTGTCCAATCACAGGGGAGGAAGCGTGAGCGACTCATCCAATAGGGGAGGAGGGAATTGAATAGGGGCGGGCCGTGAAAGCGCCTATTATCTGCATTGAGGAACGTAACTTGACAGTAAGAGCACTCACTCTGATGCTTTTCACGGAATATTGAAGAATATGACAACCGTTTCACCAAGACTAATCATTCACATAATAAGGAGCTTTATGTATGTATGACGTCACACAATAAACTTCAATCATGATGACTGACGTGTCGGATTCAATATAAAGTACTTTAGATTGTTTTTAATCACATAAAATATCACAGTGAAGGGGATAATCTCAGCATTATTACTATGTTATATATATTTTTAATCCACCAATATTTACCAGTAAACAATGGCAAATGCTCTTAGTTTAAGTTACTTTTTTTTTTTTTTTTTTTTTTAGCACCGCTCTATAACTCATCTTTCCAGTAGGCGATCTTTGCCGGTGACTTTGGACTCCGGTTCTGCCCGCTCACTTTAGTCTGGGATGTATTTTGTGTCTGACTTTGGCTGTGACAAGTATCGCCTCATGATCATGAGTCATCCACACGCCCACCTTTATCTGTTGTTTCTTCAAGTTTTATTTTTAGGCCCTTGACAGCGGAACCGCCGGGTGACTGATCGGTTTCTCTTTTTGTGGTTGTGACGGGAGTTCGGAAGACTCCGGTGTTGCCCCAATTATGAGTCACACCAGTCCCGATTCCCCACGAATCGAAATGTGACTGATCTTTTTCAAATGTGTCTAAATTTGTTGCTGATGATCGTAATCCAAAAACTGCTGGAAAAGAGTAGGCGCGTCACCGCCAGGCGCGTCCTCGAGTCAAAGGTTCCAACGCATCAGGTCGAGTGCGCGCACCAGACAAATCCACTTCCGCTTTACCCAAACTCACATTAATTTAAATTTTCTGCCGTGTAACCTGTAAACGAGTAAAGGTATTATTTATTTATATAGTCATAATTGTTTATGTTGCGCTTAACCTTCTTTGCTACTACAGATGGGGACATAATAGCAGAACTTATGTAAGATATCAGTGGCAATAACCCGGTTTAATGGATATAGATTGATGTGCTTTACTTACGGCATAAAAATCTAATAAATGGGACCAAAAACAGGAACGTAATGCCGTAATTATATACACTTTCAATGGCTTTTTTGTTTGTTTCTCTTTGGTAACCATGGGAGGCATTGCTTTGACACGTTTCCCTGAAGATCTTTGTGCATAAAAATGAACAATGATCTCCAAAATGTTTCTCCAGGAAATATAAACTGCTTGAAAAACGCTTTTCGACCTTCAACTTGCAAATCTGTCTTACACTGACATCTAGTGGTGAAATATATATTACAAATCACAGTAAAGTGTTTTTTTTTTAAAACAAAATAAATGAATGTAGTAAAAGTGGGTTCCCTCGCCTGATTTTATGCGTATAACTGGCTCGTCGCTATTTGAATCAATTTAAATAACGTTTAAGGAATTGATTTATATTCTCGCGAGATTTACCGGTTAAAATCTCGGACCAGTTTCTCGCCAGCGACACGAAGAAGCACAAGATGGCAGCAGTGCTCCACCTGTTGGTGCCACACCGCCTGAAGTCGCTCGGTAAGTTTCATAGTTCCAGCTTTTGTGTGAAGATACTCAAAAATAAGCAGTATAAGCACAAGGCCAGTTAATATGTTGCTAGGTCTGAAAGGTTTGTAACGGCTAGCTCAAGTATCACGGAATATTACGCTGCGATATATAATTCATCGTTCTATATTTTCAGAATCTTACATAATGTAAGGTCTTTTTATTATGAATAGTATTGTCTCAAGGGGTTTATCCACCTACCGTTTAGACATACAGTTTATTTGGGGCGTTCTGCAGTGTCGTTAGGGGCAGTTCAGTCTGTTGAAATGCCATTATAAACATTGGAGCAACCAGGGAAAAAAACGTATTTTTTCCTTTCATACATTGACTAATGCCTTTATCCTGAAAGACACAACATTTACATGGAAACTGTTCCTGTTGTCGTTCCCATATTTTCTGTTTTTACCTGGAATATGTGAAGTAAAGGATGTCCAACTGTATATATTATAATAATAGCAAACACCATAGGTGAATGGGAAATCAATTGTCCTCACACATTCTATATATTTTGTCATCAACAGACTGCTTCTTGGTTGTGGTTTTGCAGTTCAGGTATGTGCCTTTCACTTCAAAATACAACCTCCATACTCCATACGCAAAGTTTTTGCTTCACGACATGAATAAGGGACGATAGGTTTGATATCTGCTCAACCGAACTACATTGATATTATCAGAGCTCATTCTCTGGAGCATTTTCATCGAGGCCATGGAAACCTGCCGATGAGTTAGTGGATCTGTGTGTGTGGTTCTGTGTCTTTGTGGTTGATCCGGAACATGCCGGTAACCTCTGAGGGCAGTAATGAGTTCAGCAGCCGGAGAGTTCGCTGGCTAATTGAATAACAGACGTCTCTTGTCAGTGAGAAAATCAGAGGCTTTTTGTTCGGGGTCATACGTTGGAATTAACCAAGAGAGCTTTCGATGATCCGGATGACCCAAAACTTTGGGAGGTCCAAGGTGTGGAGTGAGACTCTCAAGCTATGACTTTAGGGACCGTGAAGTTCAAATAGTGTAGTGTGAAAATAGTTTTCTTATCTGCATGTTTCAACCAAGTTTCAGCAAAAGTCAGTATATAGAGACTCGCACTCTAAGTTTAGATGGAAATGTTTCACACAATTTAAGATCGACACAAACAGGATATATATTTGTAACATGACCGATCCTTTGTTCACAGTGCTTACAATGTTTGTAAAAAGTAAACTCACACTTGGAATGGGGAACAACATCTACCACTCGCACTACTATTATTTTTCGGACGATGATGTGTTTTTTAAAATTCATAATGGAGGATATTGAAGCAGGAATGCTTCAGAGCTGGGGATGTTATTCAACTTACCTGAATGCACCATGTTAGTTCCTTAAAAGGTATGGTTTTTATTATTTGAGTTGCCAACTGTATGAGGAGTTTTAACAACAAATGACACCAATTACAAACAAGCCCAGAGAATGAATGATTTACGTATCAGAAATCCTTAGAGGGAATATCTACACGTTCATTTGCACGCAACCTAAATTCATTATTTATCCCAGCGAATGAATAAATTGTCCCTGCTAGCCTGTGATTGAACTTGCGCTTGTGAAAAATTCAGCCGGCGCTTCCATCCACACCCCCGTGAGCTGCGATCTAATGAAAGTAACTGTGCAGCGCGAGAAGGAGCAGGCTTGTAATGATTGCATTTGGGGCAGAAGAGGAAGAGAAAATAACAAGAATGACTAAAAAGGAAAAAGTTGATAAACATCTATGTTGAGTTTCTACAGGCAGCAAGCGAGAGTCAGTGGGTTTGTTGATGTGAGTCAAAATAATGCATCATTAAAACAACTGACCTGGGTGTTTTATTTATTCTCCAAACCATGTCTGGGGCAGAAAAAAGCTGACTCAGGCTTAGCCTCGCATCCAGACATTACACAAACAAGATAACAATGTGAATATGAATGAAGGCATAAGAAAAGAAGGAATAACTTGACAGGAGTCGATTTTTTTCCGGCGAACAATGGTCCACAGCACCTGCCAATACAATCCTACATGTTGGTTGCAGGACTTTGTCGTTGTTTGGTAATACTTTTATTACCTAAAGAAAGTGTCAAAACAGAGCATGAAGACAATACACAAGGAATATCTCTCAAACTACATTAATATTTGTGTTTGTTTGCTGTGAATAAATATGATCATGTTAAATTGAAGCATTGTTTCTCCTGCAGTGAGATCATTTCAGGCCCTACTGAAACCTGAATTTTTGGGATTGTTGAAAGATAGGAAGTTCCTTTTCATAGATTTGTTTATAGAGATTAAATTATGGTGTGAAAATCGCTAGTATTGCTATAGAGGACAGAGTGTCTGCACATGATAGTCCTGCGATGGTTCTATTAGAAATAGCTGTCTGAAGACACACTGTTTTTCTTGGATTCTTCTTCTTTCTTATCTTCTGTTTCTACTTTTATTAAATGGTTATATAAAATAAAACTTCAAAAAACTAGTTCTACTTTATCATGTCGACATTCAGAAGACAATAACTTTTGAACAGATCTTCTGTGATTTTGTAAGTTTGGAAATGGATATGTGATGTTTGAGCAATACCTGACCATTTTGAGTGGATGAAAGGATGTGCAGGTCTACATGAGTGTGTCTATGTGTGCGTGTGTGTGTGTGTGGCCACAATGATTTGGGATTGAGTTCCCTCCGCCTCCTTAGACGATGAGGGAGCGGGAGCGAGAGAGCACAGTCACATGCAGAGCGGAGCCGGGTGGAGAAAGAGAACAGAGAGAGCTGTCAAGCAGCGCGAGGAGGAAGAAGAGACACTACTGACTTTTTCTATCTTGGAATAGACACACACACACACACACACGCATCTTCTCCAACATTATAAACACAGCAGCACACTGATGGTGAAGTGAGTGCAGCTCCAGGATCTGAAAAACTCAGGCTCACATTTGGACTGTTCTGGTGTTCAGCATCATTTGGATTGGGATTGATACTTGAGTGTATGCTGGTGCGCACA
This sequence comes from Synchiropus splendidus, assembly GCF_027744825.2. NCBI lineage: Eukaryota > Metazoa > Chordata > Actinopteri > Syngnathiformes > Callionymidae > Synchiropus > Synchiropus splendidus. The sequence goes on from NC_071351.1 coordinate 8,191,884, forward strand.
CCTCCTCACCTGCCACACATATTTGGAGCTGCTTTGGAGCCTTAAATAGTCAGGTCTGTTCTTACACTCACTGTTTGTGTTTAGACAAGAAGGATGTGCTGGACTGTAGCAGTCGTCCTGCTAGCCCACTTTGGAGCCACCTTAACAGGAGCATGGAGAGCATCTCAGCCAAGACTGCAGTTCACACACACTGGTAAGACATGTGACTTTATACCTGCTATTTGTATGTGTTTATTCGATCCAGAATTATAACACTTGAAAACGCCTGCTTTGTAATTCAATGTTTGACTGGAAGCAGCACATCTTTAAGTGTGAAGTTTGTATGTGTCTCTGGAAAGCAACTCTCATGGCCACAAACAGTTATGACAGTCAAAACATTCCAAGTGGAACAACTTTTTTCCTGACAGAAGCAGCAGCCATAATCAATCACCATGGGCTCGATTCATTTTCCACTTGATCTGGTTTTGTCCACCAGTGAGAATTTCATGCAGAGGTTGCTGGAAAAAACCTGCTAACATCTCACTCCCCTCTAATAGGGCCGGGGGATGCTGTAGCTCAGCAAAGTCAACACATTCGATGTTTTTACTCATGCATGCAAATATTCAAGCGAGACAGTGTGAGGGTGAATTTTGCTCCTGTGGAAGTGATGCTGCGTGGTCGTGTGAATTAATGACACTTTGGTGACATGATGGTGGCTGTGGGGAACAGATGGAAGGTTAAACAGAGACAGTTCACCAATAGATGTATAACTGAGTGACTATATAAAAGTTTTCAAGCCTTTAGTTTGAACAAACATAAAACCCTTTGCCTAAAATGTTAGCTTTGTGGTCACAGAAAAGTGAAAACTGACTGCATGTTGTCCAAGAACCAGCATGAAGTCGGAGTGGTGGAGATGATAAACAATGACCTAGAATGTGGAGCGCGAAGGAGAAACCCCGGTCAGTCTCCCAGGTGGGAATTTAACCTTAATATGCTCTGAATGCGAAAACATGTGGGCGCTGCTAGAAGAAATAAGTGAGTGTGTTGACGTCTTTGTGCATGCATGTTGTATGCATTTCAGCGAGGGTGTGTGTTAGCGCCCCTGACTGTACGGTTTGCCTTCCACTTTGAAGGGTTGCGCATGTGAGTGTTCCCTTAAAGTGACTGATTCAGTTCCAGGATCTCTGCCCACCAAGTGCTTTGTTGTGTACTCTGTTGAGGCGAGTCCCTGTGCCTTTGAACAGCCCTTCTGCCTGGGTCTGTGTGTTTATTCTGCATCTGTGGAGGTCACTATGGTTGAATTTGGAAGAGAAGAAAACAGAAGACAAAACCCTATGGTTGGTGTGTGTCGGTGCACCATGCTGTGGTTACTTGTCTTCCCATCACTACTGAGGTTCCAGCTCATTCTGACGTTGGCTCTTTTGCTGTAAATAGAGAAGGGTTTTAGATTCAGGTCACCATGGAAAATGTATTGTTGTTTATTTATATACACATATTTTGTTTTGATTCAAAAGGTTTTCAACCTTTTTAAAATGTTGTACATAGAAATTGTCTTTTCAAATGAATGCATAGTTTTTCAAACAGCATGTCTGAGAAATCAAAAGATGATCTCAGCATTAAAAGCATCTCCTTGTCACTGGTCAGAAACTGTCCTGCTCCTACTTAGCCCAATTGTTTGGACACTTTTGGTTTGAATAACTGTGAGTTGTGATATCATGTTTCTATGGTCCATACTTTCTTAGCTCATTGCCACTGAATAATCTGTTTTTTTTCAGTTCTCTGCAGACAGACATTGATATATTTGTTCACTGGAATTATTGAAGAAGTCATAGCAAAGTTGAAATCTCAGTATTTTTAAAAGCTGTTCAGCTCCTGGCTTGGTCAAGACCAGAGTGTACCCTCACACACAGTATGTGTACCAAAATTAAATCTGAATAAGTGACTAACTCTGAGCGTATTCTGTCAGTGAAACACCGCATGTGCTTTTGCTTCTCATAAAGTAGATGACTTGGCATCTATTGTGCAAGTGAGGTCACATTTCCATCTTCACGATCTGCAGAATGGTGAGTAAGAGTTGGTGACTGAGGTCTTGTGTTGGTGGAGATGATGCATCGGCCACCATCAGAATGTCCAACTGTTTTGCCAGTTGACTTCAGGATTTGAGCTGTGACTTGACAAGAACCTTCTTTCTTTGCCTGAGACGTGTGTCCTGATTTGCTGAGTGACCAGACAGCTCCGTGTTCCTGAGCCAAACAACATCTTTAAATACTTACATTTCTGCCTGATTACCCCTAATCCCTTATCTGTTTTTTTAAATGACCAAATTATCCTTGTTATTCTCTCAAGTCAGGTCCCCCGCAGGGCTGGACACACACAGTCTGTACTGAAGTCCCCACAATGGGACTGCGTAAACAGCTTTATGTCCTCCCAAGATAAGCTTTACATAGACACACATGCAGATTTCAACAGAATGATCCCATTATCTTTGCTATTCAGTTAATAGTATTGTGGTTATCTCAACGATAGACAGCAGCTGGAGATTCCACTGCTGTGCCACACACACACACACACACTCCAGAGGAGGGACACAGTCTTTTAACAACTCGCACACACACTCAGAAGGTAATGAGCAACATGTTCATTTGCTCAGGACAGACCAGAAACAACCATCGACACAAGTCCATCTGGCTTGGGTTGCATCTTATTACCTGTTAAAAATAAACAACAAAAACTTTACTGTTTGTTGTACGCACTTTTCTGACGAAAATGAAAGTGATGTTTAATTCAATAGCGGCGTGAAGCTGTCGCCTAAGACAAATGATAATTGTTTCTGAAGCTTGTTTGTGGAGATTGAAGACATCAGCTTTGACCTGTGACCTCTTGACTCCAGATTGCTGTAATCCAGAGACTCAACCTAATCCTGCTGTCTTTCTGAGAAAAGGCCTGGATTGTGATGTAAATGAAAACAGCTCTCTGTCGTGATCGAAGCTTTTCGCATGCAAATGTCATTGCCACAACTCATGTGATCAATTTCCAGATGGATTTTTCTTTCTGCTCATGATCGGTGAATTTACTGCAGATTCGTTCTCCTCAGTGCACCTCAGGATTTTAATGACCGACCCGCTGGAGAGGATCCCTGTTCTGTTACCAAATGCTGAAGACATTTTAGGAATCCTAAACAGCTGTTGCCTCACTAAAGCCCGTCCAAGAATCTGTTGTCAATTTAGTCCCGGGAAATAATAAGGCCGCTTATTAGAATAAGCTCTGAGAAATAATGGTGCCACTGGTGCTACTTAAGCAAATATCACATGACTGTGAAATCGGCACAGGTGGTTGGGCTTCTGCATTTGACAAAGAGCAGCTCCACGTAAGCAAGAGAAGGCGTGCCACTGCATTGCAGTAGTGTTTTACTGACTGATGTGAAATTGTTTCATATCCCTAGTTTGGTTTTTGTTCCCTGGTGGATCCTGGAATTCACAAACGTCAGGCTTATTTCAACTGACAAATATAGAGGTCTTTTCATATAATAATAAATGTATATGTCTATATTTCTGAAGCAGGAGTGGAGGTGAGTGGGAGGAAGCATTGACTCTGAATGAAAACAGTGGTTTCAGCTGGGACAGAAGGTCATCAATAGGGCAGGCGATTGTATAAGTAGAGTCCCTCTTATCTTTTCATTTAAAATGATTTGTTACCTGGCTTTGAAAACATCTTTAGCACAACACCTGCGACATCTTCCACGGCACATACCATTCATCACTGTTTATCTCTACACTTTCAAATGAGCCTGTCTTTATCTTCACTGGACCGAGTTGCACTTCTATGACCCTCCTCTATTGTGTTTATTGTGTATTATTCTGTTCATTGGGTCTTTGACCCTCGCTCAGTCTTCTTTTCCTTCTTCATTATCGTCTTGGTTGCGAGCCACATGGACGTATTCTAGGGTGTAAGTCACATGGATATATTCTAGTTTCCCACCAGCTTCTCCAACATTGAATCTACACATGTAGATTTGGCATCAACTTCACACCACACCTTAGATTCCATTTGGGTCCTACAGTAAGTGTATCTGACAAATGCCCCGACCACTAAACCAACAGGAGACTCTCTTAAAAACCATAGCCATGTCTCTCATCTGGTCCAATTCCATAGTTCTGTCGATAATCTCACAGAAAACTCCTGGCAAACTGTCCTCTCATAAAAGTCCTCTCAGCTCAGCAGATAAATTCCACTGCTTTCCTCTATAAAATCAAGGAGTAGCTGATCAGACTGTCTCAAATGTAATATCAGCTGTATATTACTGCTAATTTATTACTTTTTATATAACTCTATAACCAGATATACATTGTCCGTTTCTTTCTGAATGAGTATGGAGCACTGACTAAACAGAGAGCAGGTGAAACCATTCAGTTGTTACAGTCTCACTTTTCACTGCTCTCTTTTTGTCTGAATCTAATTTGAAGTGATTTCGTGTTTTCTTATTTCATATTGGATTTCTTATTGGATTACTTGGTTAAGTCCCGGCCCTGACGTTTTTTTTTTTGTGCATAAGTATACGCTATTATACTGTATACTGTTCTGTATTATACTGTAGTTACTCAGTGATATGGTTTATAATTCTGTTTAATAGAAATTTTCTGATTGCACCTTAGTTCTTATACTTATTCAGAATGATTATTTGTTCTGATGTTGGAGAAACTGCGATTAAAAATTCTTCTTGAATACATAAATCAAATGGCACAGCAAGCTAGATATGAAATTGTGATCAGGGGAAAACCTTGGTCCTCAAAAACGCTTCATGCTGTACCATGTTAGCCATGATTTATTGAAACATTTTTTGACATAACTTCGATCATAACTTTAAACACAGGAAGGCATTGCAGGAATGAAGCTATAGACTCAAGAAAACAAAAAGTGTGTATCTGAGTTTTTTTACTTTTCTGATCCAAAAGTTGTGACCAAACTTTATCTCAGTGATGTGAATAACTTCATAATTTATTCACATTATGAAGTTATTCAGCAAGTATTTGATGAAAAATGGAATGACCATCAGCTGTATGTGTTGGAAAGGATATAATTCAGTTTGTGTTGGAGAATTAATAGAAATCTCCTCTTTCGCTTGATTTGTGTGCGTTAATAAAGAACAAAAGCCTTCTGAGCTGTATTAAAAGTTCTTCCATTATTCATATATTCCTTCAGATCTGCTTCTATCTAGGCCAGCGCCGCCTATGCATTGACATCTTCTGTGGCTAAGAAGAACCTTTCAGTGGGATGATCGTCTGGTACAGAATACGATGTCTATTCTCTTTCATAAATTTTAATGTCAGGGAGCCGTCCTCAGTGTTGGTGCGATAATTCATTGTCACCCTTTAAGTCATGTGTACTTTACAACTTCTTATGTAAGGCTCTTTTTTCAAATGAAAAAACAAGTTCAACAACAACTGTCTTTTTATTATTTATTATTATAATTATTTTATTAGTAATATTAAACATGTGGTTTTGATGCCACTTTATGTGATATGCATGTGATATTTGGACCATAAAAGTTTTCTAAAGAGAATACTTCATTTGGACGCAGCGGTAAAGAAGCGTAATTGCAGCCTGACTCCTGACACCAACAGGTTTTTGGTTTTAATATCGCTTGCAAAGCGGAATAGAAAATCCCACATGCCTCGTGTTTTCCCAATTCTTTAAAGTTTTAATTTGCTCCAATATGTTTTATTGTCAATAATCTAGAGGCTGGGTCGATTATGGTGCTTTCATGAGCTACGTCAGCACTTTTGTCTCCTGTATTATTAATGAAACGCTCCTATCATTTTACTGAGATCATGCATGCAGGCACAGGATACAAGGTCATACATGGACTCATGATCACTGACTAAGACGCGACTGCACTTGCAGTGGTCATTTTTTACATCACGTTACTTTGTTGCGAGGCTCTAGGTTTTGCTATGTAACTGACATGTAAATGTAATGTAATGCAAGAGTAAACTATGTTTAGCAAAACTAACTTTTACAAAGTTATTTCAAAGAAACAGTGAGTGATGTTGAGCGCTGCGTTTCAAGATTTCAATTGAGTATGTTTTTGGGCTTTTTAAATTCCTTACCAAGTAAGAGATGATCGTCTATAAAGCAGCTTCAGAGGGTGACTGAGCTTTGCCCTGCAGCAGCCTCAAAGAAACACACTGTCAAATGATAACGTGAGATGTTTGCTTTCTGCATTTATGTTGATTATGCCTGAGTGCGAGGTTATATTGAGTTTTTGGGAGGCTGTAGAAGGGAGATTAGCATGAATGAAACTGCACCACCCAAGTAACACGATATCTTTTTGGAATTTTGCCTCCAATCCTCTTCTTTGTGACCATTGCACCTCTTTGAGAACTGTGCTTGAAACCCGGACTACTCTTATTTTGAAGAACATTGGGACTTGGGCATCTGTCATTCCCATGGTTGCGTAAACACCGTGAAACCACAAGCGTTTTGTCTGCGATGGAAAGTTCAGACAAGTGACATATAAGCCGGGAAGTCGGATTTCCGTTTCCTGTTTAGAAATAGTCGGGAATTATCAGCGAGTGGAGAGGATGTTCAGCAGCAGATAGTGTTTTTCATCTGTTGGCTCAACTTTGAAGCAAGAATCCATCAAACAACTGGATTGTGATTTTAAGATTCCAGTGAGACGTCGTGTCGACCTTCACAATATTATGACATTTCAACGGGATGTATGAGAAATCATGGAGCAGCATCCGATTTAAGTGTTTTGTATGGCTTTTTGAAGTTAGGTTGTTTTTGATGGTCCAGATGTCTGTCCAGACAGTCAACAATTAAGATAAGAGCAGCAGCTTCACATGTCGCACTGCAATCTTTCTTGCAGCAGGCAGTGTCTTGTTGGCATTTCTGTTTAGATGAAGGTCAGAATCATCATTTACCTGTTCCACATAAAGGTCCATTAGTGGTGGCAGTCCTGCAGAGGGACATTACTTTATGAGTGTCTTCTATTAAGATTGAGATCAGTACATGTCAGCAAAAAGCTTTTATTTAATATGCCCTTCTTAAAGGCTCTGCCACAAAGCCTGATTTATTAGCTTCAGATGGTGTCTTTTTTCCTTTTTCATAAATTGATGCAGACAGTGGTTTTTGCTGTTTATGTACTGAGAGGACGAGACAGAGTTTTCTCATCCATTTTATTTGAGTTTCTGTTTGTCTTGAGGGTTGAATTGAATCAGTAGCTAAATACCGCTTGTTGAAGTTTCGTGGAAACTATGACATATTTGGATTGATTCATGATTGTTTGAGTCTTACGGATCGTTCTCTTATTTAAACCTCCTTCCTTTAAAACAGCGGAAAAAAAGAATTGGCTTATAAACACCGGAGATATATAGCAGCACCGGCTGCACCGGCTGATGATGATGAATAATCATTTGTGTTGAGGTCAAAGATTAAGTTGTCCACGTGGGATTGGTCTGCCTGTGACACTGTCCAGACCTGAGCGTGTCTGTGTTCGGCTGGGGAAGGGCTGTGTGCGAAACGTTGTGCATGCCTGTGTGGGTCTGAAGGTGAAATTGTTGAAATGCATGAGAGGTTTCTGGGTTTGGGTCACACAAGTCTTGGATGTAAAGATATGTTTTAGTCCAGTCAAAAGAATGTGTCCACCCACAAGGTCAGTCTAATATATGTGGAAGTTTATAAAGGATAGCACTATATCTACATATAAATGGATGACAAGTGTTTAGTTCATATTTAATACTGATGCTCACAATGTGCAGCCCAAGGTTGATTTCAGAGCGGGAACATACAGAAGGATACAGAGTTGTTGTGAAAGTGAGCCAGCTATTGTGAGACAGTGCAGACTCCAGTATGTCTTCATTCATGTGCCCATCTGTGCGACTGTATGCTTTTGTTCCCAGGCTCCAGCAGGCCTCCCGTTGTAATTGCAGTCGTAATTGGGGAAGTGATAACCCCATTTCCAGAGGAAACGTGTCCCGCTTTCCGCAACCACAGCCCTCCTTGTGACAACCCCCCTTTAGTGGCACAGCCAAAAAAATTGTCCCCCCTCTTGGGAACGTTTTGGCAGACAGTGTAGGTTCCCTCAGGCTCCGTGAGTAGACCAGCAGACCGGCGTAGTGGGTGCATGACAGTGGCAACATATTTCACTTGTTTCATTTTGTCAATTAATTGTTGAAGCAGCTGTTGCATTACATATTCAGAAGCGGATTAATACCCTTTTTACATACCCAGTGGCAATATACGACATGTAATTGCATTTCACACTTTTTTTATGTGATATATATATATAAATAAATGTCCAACTCATAAATGTGAGTTGTGTATATATATATATATATATATATATATATATATAACACATTTTCTCATCGAGGAAACAATCCTGAAAGAAAGAGACTGAAAGACTGATCTGAAATTGTCAGTGTCATTTAGGTATTGTATTGCTGTGGTCAATGCCACAGGGGTTCATAAGTTTGTTTTGTGTCACTTACAATATCCAGCTAAAGAAACCAACTCAAGTCCCGCGTGGGTTGACTAGGAAATTAATTGTATAAGTTTCATCTGCTGCTATATTAAACAACTCAAGGGTGAGTGAACCTACAGTCCGTCAAATGTATAGTGGCATTGAAATCTGCTTGATGTGCAATGCGTTGATGTTATCTACCAGACAGCACTGGGCTGAAGATGTGTTCTCTGTCATGCTGTAAAGAATGCTTTGCTATGGTCGTGGTTGGCAGACTGACAAGCTCTGACTGTCTGGAGTTCCTCAGGGGGAAGCGCTGTTTAGTTAGGAGCGTAAGCCTGAAGATTTAGTGTTAGATAGCATACAGCAGACGTGGATGTCCGTGGTGGTGAGTGTGAGTGAACTGAATTGAGTCACAGTAGTCCCCTACTCCAAAGAGTTGTGCTACTGTGGCTGTTTGTAAACCAAATGTGCGGTGAGGAATCCAGTGGTTTTGGTGTTTTAATTGTATTCTAGTGGCGGTTTTTGCGGCTCCATATCCAGCAAGTGCATTTTTCCACCACCCGGATGCTTCCTGCTGTGTGAAGCAGGAATCTTTCAGCTACATCACACATTTGCTCTAATCACATCCCAGTCTGTCCAAGCTCCCATGACCAGCAGGCTTTAATCTAGTGTTCGCTCGGGTCTAAACTAGAGACTGCCAGCGTAGACAAACGCTCCTCTATAGGGGAGCAAGCGGTATACAAGCAAACATAAACACTGATTTGTGGATGACATAATAGGACCATTATTCCCTGCGTTCGTGTGTGTGCTTGCGTGTTCCGTCGCTGATTGCCTGTGGGATTATGTTTCTGCATGTCTGTTCTTCCACATCTTAACTTTTTTCGTCTTTGATTCCAAGTGACAGGAGTCAGAGGCCAATTGGATAAGTTCAGGGGTCAGGACCCTCGTTGACCCCGCTGTCGTCCTGATGTTGATAAGAAGGCTTTAGTCAGAAGATGTGTGTGAGCATGCATTTGTGTGCTCCTGTTGTGCACAGGGTGCTTTTCATGAAGCATGTCATTCTCTTCAAGTCAGTGACTAAACTATGAGTTTATATGGTGCACATTAAGCTGTTCTTAGGAACCATTCAGTGCTTAGTTCCCGTGCCTTTGGGGAATGAACCTAACATGATCGCTTGATGCTCATTTAGTTCCCATCCACTGGGGTGCCACTCTGGATCCATTTTTCAGTTCAAATATGCTCTAAATTATAACCTGCTTTTCGCTGACAACCGCTGAAGACTTAATTAGTCTTGGCAGGTGGAGGAGCGTGTGTAAGCCCTCTGTTGAATACTGGCAGAGAACTGTGCAGAACAGATGACACCTTTTGTATGTGGAAATATGCACGATAGAGGATACATGATTGGGGTGTGTGTGGGGGTGCAAATGTGTGTGCACCTCTCTTTTTTCATCCTGCTCCAGCCAAAGTGCTGATGAGAGGTGTTGGTCATTCATCTGTGTGTGTGCGTATGGCCGTGCATTTGTGTATGTGTGAACTCGACATTGGGATGTGTGGGGGTGGCGGAGTAGGAGGCGAGGCCAAGAGACACCCCTGGACCCGCCACACACACACACACACACACACACACACCACTCACAATTATGTCGGCATGGTTGCTGTTGCCAAGACAACTGTCCCAGGAGTAAGGGTGGGGTGGGTGCAGCTGGTGTTTCGCCACTGAGTCAGGGGTGTGTGGTAGCTGAATACAAGAATGTGTCTTCAATAATGGACGTTCAACATTGGAGACGAGGTGATAGCCCAGAATTTTCTGCTCGTCTGTGTGTGTTTGTGTGTAGCTCTATAAGGAGATTTAAATTGTTAAAAATCCCTCACGCTCTCTCACCATAGTAGTTAGCTGTCTGCAGCAGCTCAGTCACCTGTTAGCTTTGGATGTGCTCCTTTTATTAACGCCAGTATTTCGGGGTTTTCAGGCAGACCTATGAGCTGATGCAGGGAACCCCACGCTACTATATCTCTCTTTTGAATGTGGAAAGCCATGAACTTGTATCAAAGGATGTGAAGTGGCCATGAACCAGCCGTGCACATTGTTTATGCCCTTTCAATTCCTAAAACCATCTGGATGGAGAAAACGTACAACAGCTACCTGGTGCGATCTCTTTCTGAGTTCAAGTCTTCCTGCCCTGAGCGGTCTGCATGCTGCGATTGTTTCTTTTCTGAAGTCATATCACCATTTTCAGGCACTTTCAACCCACTGCTTGCTTTCCTTTTGTCTGTTTGCATTCACTTAATAGCTCCTCTCTGATACCCTGACCTTTCTGTTCCTTCATCATCAGTCTGTCCTCCTCTCTTGTCCCTGCCCATGACACGCTGCATTTACTGTTGGAGCTTCCGGCCCAATGCAATTTTGATTCTTCTCCCTAGTCAGTCCCACCTCACCTTTCAAATGCCATCCATCCAATATCTGCTTTTCATATTGTCAACGCATGACTTTTCGTTTGTTTTGTCCTTTCTCCTGTCTGTTCATCATTCCGTGCACTGTTATTACACTGCACTTCCCTGTGATGCCACGCTCTTCTCCGTGCTATTGTGCTTCCTACAGTATGCTGCACGCAGCTGTCTTCTCCCAACCCTAACCTTCACACCTTTCCCATCCTCATTTATCAACATTTATAAATTCCCTTCCACTCTTCATCTGCCTTTTGCGTTCTCCTTCCTCCTTTCCCCACAACTCCTCATCTGTCAGTCAGCTTATCATGTTTTGACACTTTTCCGTTTTCTCATCTCGTAACTGTCATCGCCGATCACAGTTTTCATCATCTTGTCACGTCACCGTGTCGTTCTGTCTCCCCCTCCCGCCATACTTCTCCACTTTTTCAACCCACCCCCTCACAGGCAAATGCTCTTTTAAATGTGACGTGTGCCGTGAGTAGTTTCACCCACTGCAGTGAATCTATGTTAATACGAAGGCTCACATTTACACATTCATGAGTTGGACAAACTTGAGCAGTGACCAGTGAGAAGACTTGACTCAGTTCTTGATAATTGGTTCTCCAAGGATGACAACATTACGGACCAGACAGATACTGTAAACAAACATCACATGGGTTCCCAGCATGTGGCCCCTAATTGGGCCGAGTTCTTCCTGTCATATTCAACTTTGTTCCCATGGTCCAGTTGAAATGAGATTGATTGTTCTGTAAATTTAGTTAAGAGCAATGAATTCATAGGTTTTTTTTCAATGACTCCAGCATGGAAATGAACTCATTCATTTGTTCAATCTCCACTTTTATCCTTTCTTTACGCAGTGGAATGGTTTAGATCCTATGGTACTATACATATTTCATGTCTGCTGAGAACCAGCCTCGCAAACAACACATAAAGGTGGATTAAAAAACTTCTAAACTATTTTCATGTAGCTACTGGCAGAGATAAAAACGAACCTGTTGGTCCACTGTGTTTGGTTCCACCAGCCTCTGAACTCCCCTGTACGCAGACGGTGATTTAAACCAACTGCTGTGATATATGCTCCAGCTGAATTTGGCCTTTCTCTCACCCCAGACTGCCGCTTTTGATTGATCCCTGCGCTTTATCTCCAGTCTGTAATCATCCCATGTATTTTTTTTTTCTCCTCCCTGCAGCCGACTCTTCCCTCGCAATTATTCGGATCAATCATAACTGTGTCGAACCACTCCATCCTTGGAAATCTGTCCACTTTTCTCCTGTCAGTCCTCAACTCCAGCGTTCACTCCTCAACACCTAATCCTTTGATCACCTGATCAATGACCCCATTTAAATTGAATTACGCACTTCTTCTTTGTCTTGCTCGCATGCTTCTCCTCTTTCTACATCAATGTTTCACTGTTTTCAAGGTCATGAGGCAGAAAATTAGAAGCTAATGGGGGTGGAAAACACAATGGTATTGTTTTACATCTTCACTCAGTACGCCTGAAGCATCAGCAGCCATTTTAGCTCTATTTATTTCTTTGAGTTTAGATAATAAGAAGGAGATGCTAAACAATGCCTGAACCTCAATCGGTTCTTTTTGTGCAAATAAGAAGTCACTCACCAATTACCCATTATTTGTATCAGTACCTGTCCTCATGTCAGAACGAAGGAAAATGGAATGTATTCAGACACAATGAGTTCACTTCCACATGTGGATCATGCTCTCTTCATTCCATCATCCACACAATTTATTCTTATTTATTCCAAATTCTGGTTCTTTTTCAATCTGTTACAAGTTCGCTACACTTCTATGTGGCTGATGGTCGTTTTATAACTGTGCTCCTTTTGAAATGAATACAGCAGAAACAACAGATCATTTGTGAATGATGTAGCAGCTGTTAAACACAGATGTGGACAGGCAGTACAATTATGCTTTTTAGCAAGAGTTTTCTTCGAGGATGGATTGTTAATGTCTGATTTACCTTCTGACCTCACTGGCTGAACTCTCAGAGTGATAATAAGTGGCGTAATACACAGGATTTTGAGCTTTAACCTTGATAACTAATCACACCCCTTATCTTGGTACCTTTAAGCATATTCATCTTTAAGCTTCTTTATAGTATTTTTTATAGTATTTATAGTATTTTTCTCCATAGTATGTTGTTGCCCAAAACTCATTTGTTGCTAGAAATATATGTCTCAGCTCGATCAGTTAGTCCCATTTACAATGGGCCAGTATGTTGTTTTTTTTTTAGCGTGAATAAGCAGACTTTTTGCTGAAGACTAATGCTGAGTCTCAACCATTTGCTCTCTTTAAAATTGAGTCTGCGTTCTCATTATCTGTGGTGCTCTTCAGAACTGTACAATCTGTTCATTCCTATTATTTCTGTTTGTCTGTTTGTTCCCCAAAGTGATTCATCTGAAGAGAACCTGACACATGGATGTTTTAAAGTAAAAAAGCTAAAGGAGCTGTTGTGTGAAACCAAATGACAAGGCATGCTGCAGAACCACTAGATGCTTTGATGGCATTCCACACTTCTACGTAGTAAAAAGGCCTGACAGAAAGGGCAGCAAGTAAATGTGATTATGGGATGTGAGTCAGCGACCTTAAGCTGACCAGAGTCTCTAAAGTTAAGTCTACTTGTTTCAGCGGTTACGCCAACACCTATTATTCCAGCCAGTTGTTCATGTGTCTAAATATAGTTTGGGATGGAACACAATTCTCCACTGTGTGAGATGATGAATTTGATGAGAAGCAGAGCAGTCTAAACAGACATTCAGAACATTCTGGTTTCCACTCCTGGTCAAACAGATCTCATATAAAGCTGTCTCTAGGATTTCTGACCGAGATGTAAAACATAAATATTTCACCCACTAAGTGCGTCTGCACCTCAGCAATTAAAACCAAGCAAGACGTTTCTCCTTTTCCAACGTGCCAATTTCCAGTACATTATTTCTTTCTCCATTCACCCTCATACGTTCTTGAAACCACTGCAGTCAGTGTGAAGCCGCTGCAAAATTAAATACTAACTTTGCGCTGTTTCCTTTTTCCCTTTCCCCGTCAGAGCTCATTCAGAACGGCCGCATGCTGACGCTGCCTCTGGAGGCTGGAGACCTGCACACCCTGGTGCACGATGACGACGGGAGGCGTCTCTACGTGGCCATGAAAGACAATCTGCTCTCTACCAGTATCGATGACATTACACAGAACCCACGCAAGGTTGGGAAGGAGAGCACACTGGCTCACTGGAACACTTCTACACACACGTAGATGCATGATAACTAACTCAAGTACTCCATTAATGAATTTCCTCTTGAGTTCCATCTGTGTGTGACTGTCCTCTCTACTCTCTCTGGGTCTCTTTCCTTTGACATCTGCTTTTACTCTACTTTAATGCTTTTGTTTCTCTCTAATCCTTCTCTTCATCAACCACTGCCTGACTTCATTCAGCTCTTATGCTGGCATTCGCTACCTGAACCCTCCAGGTTGAGATGACCTCACCTTTCAATACCATGATTCACGGCATGATGAATTAAGTGCACACAGCATAAAAGAATTATTTTATATATTGATGAACTGCAAAGTAATTTACATCCATGCAGTGCTGCGTCTCAGCCTTTCCACTTTGCTGTACCAAACCTAGCAGTGTTTTGACTGTAGACAGATGTTTTTCTTTACTGTGTCTGGTGCTGTTGCCAAATTAGATTCAGGAGTGTCCGATCTTCTTCTGACTTCAATTTGGCTTTATTTTATCAGACCCAATTCACATCCTCACCGCTTGTCTCTTCGATGAATAAGGCTAAATGAATGCCTCCTTGTGTTGCTCTGATTAGTAAAACAAAAAACAAATTCAAAACCTCCAATCACTTTCTTATGAATCTTTCTCAAGTGTTTGGTGCTTGTGAGTCTTCCACGCTGAAAGGGAGCAGCTAACTCTAACTGCATACGATATCAACACTTTGATCAACATGCAATTGGGGTAGGGATGTCTTTCACTGGACCCAGATGTGCCTGGCGAAGAGCCGAACTGCTAAAATAAATGACTTTTACTTTACATGAAATTCAGGTCTAAATGAATTGAAACATACTGTATAACTAAACAAATGAAAAACCCAAAAAATGAGGGCAAATCTCCATGTAACGAATCTGTGCAGCAGCTTTAACCTAGAGACAGATGTTTGCTCTCAATAATTTAATTTGGCCAGCAAGGCTATGTTTAGACTCGCAGCAAGTACAGCCCGCTTCCTAACTCTGTCTGATCAGATCAATTCTTTCATCAGTCAAGTGTACACGCTGCCAGTTGGTGAGCCAGACAGGTAGGCAAGCTGACAAAGTGCCAGAGAGGGAGAGGGAAGGACACGCCGACAGCAATCTGGCCAGCCACCCACACAGGCAGGCGGGCAGTCAGCCAGTGAAACAGATAGGTTAACTCATAACTCAGAGTGCGCTGTGAAGGTATATGTTTGGACAGGGAGGATTTATAGTGTGTTTGGAACTTTCTGTGTTTAGGCAAGTACCGTTGGATGCTCTGAAATTATTAACTTTAGATGGGAAAATCAACCTGTCGCAGCAGCCAATGACAACAAATTATTTTGCATTTCAAATTCACATTCATTTTTAAATGTCTCCACTGCTATTTCTATTTTGATGACAGTTCACGACGGCAATTGTAATCATTCAGCTTTCTTTTATCTCAGTGGACCCTACACGCAGTCACCAGTTTACCTGTACCTGGACATGAGCCTTGACTGGTGGTCCACGGTCTGGTTGTTGTTTGCTATTTGCAAATGAAGGCAGCCTGCTGCCTGTAATCTAATCTGATCATCTTCAGTGGGCGACCGGCTCTGCTGTAATTTCTACATCAGGGAACTATTAGTGGACATCCAGAGATTGTTTCCTGAGAGAAAATGCTCTCGTCATTAAGCTCTTACCAACAGTTGCTGCCGCACGTTGGGAACAACAGTGAATTCTGTTTTCTGTTGGGTGTTTCGATAGTTGTGTATTGAGAATATATTGACTACAAACTGGGCTGCTTTGCTAAGTATTCACATTGGAATATCTGCCTGGCTCTGGGGATGCCTTCACTCTGTCAGATATTTAGATTAGTCATCACCGACACCCGGCCACACCTCTTCCACTTCCTCCTGCCATTCGCACGTGTTTTCCATAGCTGCCTGATTCAGTCATTCAATTCATTTCCAGCTGGCAATTCTATTCCATTTTTAACAGACAGCTTGTCTCCCAAGATTAAAAATGTTCTCTCTCAGCTCGACCGCTTGAAAATGTCTTTGATATGTAAGGTTCCGCATGTGTAAATAAGTCAGTGAATGAGTCATAGGCTGATCAACTGATTTTGGCGTTTCTACTGTCATGTGCTTAGATGTATTGGCCAGCGAGTCCCGACCGTGTCCAGGAGTGTCTCATGGCAGGGAAGGATCCAGAGGTGAGTCAAAGCACAACCATTCAGAAACATAAAACAGTATTTCAAATCTGAGTGTGATCTCAGTTTTTGATGTTTTTTTGGTTCTGACCAACTCACACTGCTGAGAAATAATAAAATAAAGATGTTGTGAATAGGTAGCATTATTAGATATAAGTTTGTCTTTGGGAATAATGAGCTGACAAGAGCTTCTGACAAAAGCTTCTCAGGGAACAGGAGATTGAGATTGATGAAGTGACTTTTGACAGCAATGGGAGACTTGTTTTAAGGTTGTCCAATGGACAGCAGTATTCCTTCTCTATAAAAAAAGCAAATGCAAAGTAAAATTAGTTACTTGCTTTTATTGGCGAAGTGATTTTTTTTATTGCATTTTCGCTCTGAATGCATCCAAATTAACAGTCAAAACTTCCTACTCTGACTTTACAATGTCCAATCTTTCCCATGTGTTTAGACTGAGTGTGCCAACTTCATTCGAGTCCTGCAGCCATACAACCAGACACACCTGTATGTGTGTGGCACCGGCGCCTTCAACCCACGATGTGCTTTCATAGCTACCAGCATCTTTCAACAGGTATGACGGCAGAAGACACACAGAGGAGTTAGTTGGGAACTCATTACTGTATATACACTCTAGTTCAGCGCAGATAAAGATGAGACGTGATGAGCAGTTCCGTCATTCTTCAGGACAGTGGTCCTCTATCTCACTGTAAGATTGATGTGTTGAAGATGGCGTGAGATGAACATCTGACAAGGATGTTGAGGATGTCATGATGTCATGATTGCTACCAGCAGCAATCACTGATCACCTGAAAATGATTATGAAACAAACGTTTGCATCATATTCAAGACACCAACGTCTCAGATTTGTGTTGCTTTTGATAAAATGTTGCAGACAAAACATTTTCTGAAAACCTAAAGAATCCTCTTATATGCTCTGCTTTGGTTGAACTACATTAATGTTACTCTGTCATTTAATAGTTTGGTGTCTGGCTCTTTTTTTCCTGTGGAATGGAACTGACCAGCCATTAAACTGTGTATCTTTACACTCTGTAAATCCCTCATGTGCAGATCTTTCAACAGTTGAAATACCACAAGTGTAATGTCTGCCCACATGCCCATATGCAGGATCTACAGGTGTTGATGTAGTTTCATACAGACCATTCTCTCTCTTCACCACCCATTTGGCACTTAATATCACGCAATAGTAAGGAAGTTGGACCATAGTACCTGTTAATAATTGTGGACTCTCGCTGACTGAGAAGCCACTGGTTGTTTTCTTTTCAGCAAATGCTTGTGGTTTAAGTCCATGTAAGCTTTAGGTCAGAGACGCTAGCTTGCGTGTGTGCATTCCTGTGTTGGTGGTTTTCTTTAGGTTGCTAGGTATGTCAGGGAAATGCTAATCCCATGAAAGCCTATATGAGATCAGAGCCGAGGTTCAGACATGGTGCTTAGAGGAGCTGGTGGCGCTGACCAGACTTCACACATTTTAAAATCTCCCTGTTTCCCAGATTACCTTCAAATTGGCGTAGAGGTGTGTGTATGTGTGTTGAAAGATTAGATTTTTTTATTACTTAAATAAGCTGGTCTTTGACTGATTCAATTGAATCAAAGTCCTATTCGTGTTTCTCTTCGCTGTGACACTGAAATGATTTTTGGTGGAGGAGCTAGGTCAATGGGCAGCTAAAATGCATTAACTTTTGGATCTGGATAAAGCGGCCAATGTTGGCAGTGGTCTGAACTCTACGACTATGCTTCTTGTCTCCCATTAGTGAGAGTAACCATTGTCACTGTTCCCCTGCAGTCAGAACACCAGACTCTCTCCTACAGCCAGACTGAGTGTGGGAAGGGAAAATGTCCCTATGATCCTTTCCAGAAAACGGCTTCTTCTGTCGTCGGCAAGTTCATAGATTATCATGAATGCGTCACGTACAAAATGAACATGTAAGCAGCCTGCCTCACCTTATCTTTCCCAAAATGCAGATGGTGAGCTTTATGCTGGTATCACTTCGGACTTCATGAGTCGTGACTCTGGGTTCTTCCGTAGTCTTGGCAACCGTCACGTTATCCGCACTGAACAGTACGATTCCACCTGGATGCAGGGTGAGTTGGAAACAGATTTCTATTGCTGTCATTCTTTTACAGTTGAAGCCCTAAACTTTCTGGTCTACTTAACTTTCAAAACCTGATAGCTCATCTGTTTTGCTGAATGTTGTTGGAAACTATGGAAATATTTTTGGGTTGTTTGTGTAACTAATCAGCTGCACACAAAATAAATATTTTTAATATTCAATTTTCTTGATTTATTTCTATGTTTTGTTATTTCATATGTCTTATATGTGTAAGATTTTCTGAAAGATAAGACTGTGAACTTGGTTTCTGTCGAAACAAAACATCCCCTGAACAGGCCTCTGAGTTATCATGCAGCTCTGTCGACGTCTGCTCCTGATAATCACAAGATACATAGTGACCTTCCACTGTTTGTAAATTGAAATTCACCTCTATCTTTCTGCGCCGTTCTGCGTTCCTACATGTGTGCCATTGCATGAACTTCAGGTGATGTATGATCACACTGTCATCTCTCCCCACGCTTTCTCAAGATGCCCAGTTTGTGCGGGTCGCGCCGTTGTCTGAAACTGATAACCCAGAAGACGATAAGGTGTACGTGTTCTTCACCGAGCGAGCTCAGGAGGCAGAAGGAGCCGCTGGCAAGGTTCTCTACTCCAGAGTGGCGCGTGTGTGTAAGGTAGGGAGGCAGATGGAGAACAGTCTGCTGTGGTGCACATGTTGCAAGTGTTTTCTGTATCTTAAGCTGATCCATATGTTTGTTTACATCAGATAAGTTTGTCAGTCAGTGATGAGTGTTAAAAATGACACTATAATCTTCAGTTTTTTCATCATGTCTCGTATTTCTGTTACAACTAGTTTTATCACACTGATGAAACCAGGGTCAAGAACATTTTTCTCATGATGCAAACCATTTTTACGTAAGCAGTAATATACCCATGGCTATTTTTATTGTAAATATTTTTCTGTGTGTTTCTATAGAATGATATTGGAGGCCAAAGGAGCTTAGTCAATAAGTGGAGCACCTTCCAAAAGGCTCGACTGGTGTGTTCAGTTCCAGGTCCAGATGGTCTGCAGACGCACTTTGACCAACTGCGTGAGTACCAGCCGTAACCCACCGTCATGAAAATCCTGACTTCAATATTGCACGCTGTAAACCTGAGAGACCCAGTGCAGCCAGCGCTCGCACAAGCATCTGCAGCAGCTGAAACTCCCATTGAAGTCAGTTTAACATTACATTTCTGAGTCTGGGCCCACATGATGAGTTTTTGCTGAAATATTTAACAAAGCAAAGAAAAATTTCAAGGAAACTTGTTACATTCAATCACTTGGTCTGTGAATAGTCCTCTGGTTACCATGGTGATTAACAGCTCAGTCCGCTTGGGTTCGCCTTCGTTCCCTCAGCCTTGGTTTCCACGGCAACTGGACTCAACACTCAGTGGCTGGGGTTTCATTCATCATGAGTGGTCTCCTCCAGTTGATTGTGTGCGTTTGTCTGAACCAAATTTTGGTTGCGGAGGCCTTTTTTTTTCTCCTCAGATCAAAGTAACTTTATTGTTCGTCTCTCATATTCAAGAGTACCAACTGAGCTATTACTGTTGCGTCTTATTTAGAAATACTGATTCAGAACTTCATGATAGGTGTTTTTTTTTCGCTACTTTACAATACAGCATGTTTATCTGCTGGAGTTTTTAACTGTTCAGTTCTGCTCCTGCAACATGAAAGTGACATAAAATGTTTTCATATTGACTGTGTCCCACTTTAAGCATTTAAGTATGTTAAATTACCTCACTTTTAAAAGCATTTTACATTACAAGGCTGAAGCGTGTTCGTTTCTCGCCCATCCGTCTGCTGTAACACTGCGTCTCTTGCAGCTGTTTGGTTTCACAGACTTGCAAAATCAATAAAAAGGCTACCGAAACGACTTCAATCCACACTTCCAAAAAGTTCAAAGGCTTGACAAGAACCCGTTTTACTACCCCATGATCTTAAAATTCCCATAAACCTTAAATTACACATCTCACGTCAGCAGGGAGATGGAGTCATGGCGATGAACGGTCACAACATGTCCATAACATCGGCTGTCCACTTTCATCTGGGGTTTACGCTGCAAGAATTTCTTTACTGTTCAGTTGACGATATGTTGCAAAGAGTTGGTTTCCACTTTGGGCTTGTAATCTCTCAGTAGAGGACTAAATGGCGACATTATTAAATTGATGCTCTTAGTGTGATTCAGTGTTCAGTATCTTGCCAAGTATGACCAGAGCCAAATCATTTACCCCACAGAAACATTAAAAAAGACTCCCTCCATTTTCAGTATTCAGCTTATAAATGAGATGAGATGCCTTTGCTGGAACGTTCTCACTTCTTTTTCCTTTACATTTAATCGGAGACAGCAAACACCAGGGAGGATCATTGTCCTCACTGTAATTGCTGGAGTTTCCTTCAGGACATTCTTTAGTGTAAGTGGATGCATCTGTGTACCCTGTGATGCATTAGCTGCTCATTTTGTTCAGTCTGTCTTACAACCTGCACAGGGTGACCCCTGACTCCATTGCCTTGGGACACCGCACACTCTTACTCATTACTGCGAATTAAAAGCTCTGCCCGCTGACATTCCTTGTTGGGTTTTTAAATTGCGTTTTTGCAGCAAAGAAGCCCTGGTGGTTCCATTGATAAGGCTTCCTCCTTCAGGCAAATGCGGACTGGCTGACAGACTCGTGTTGAGGCAGGATGTTGACTCTGCAAACACAGGTCAATTTAGTTTAAGTCTCACTTGAGCACACCTGCTCTTACATTTCCTGAAGAGCTTATGTTCCATGTCAGTATTCCCTCCAGTCAGGCTGTCAGAACTCATCGCAATGGTCAATTTGTTTGCATGAGACTGTACACAGGACCGCAAATGTAAATAGATTGCTTTTGTAATTTGTCTGGAAGGAAAAATGTTTACCTTTAGATGACAGACATCTTTATCTTCAGCTCAAATCCATTGGTACTCACAGTTATAGCCGAAAACAGTCGCATGATTCTTGTTGGCAAGCCGTCATGCTCAGGAATGGTTTGGATTCCAGTTATTTGGAACTTAATAGTGTATGATGTGTAAGTTTAAACTGAAAATGTAAATATTTAATCTTTTATAAAAGCATTTTTTGGACTTACTTTGATCAGAACATGAAACACTTTCAAAGCTGCCTGACCAGAGCACAAGTGTGAGATGACAATCACCCTGACCGCTCATAGGAATTAAATCTTCAATCCTCCGGTGGTCACCCGGGACTTTCTTTTTATCCTGTGAAAATAAATCTTGGGCATGTAGATGGAAGCCATGCAACGGCCGAGCACTGTGGAGACAGGCCCAGTTCCTTATCTCTGCTGTTTTTCGTAAACAGAAGCCGCTCAAAGTAAACAGGAGGGCTCCTTTCTGCCGGACACCCGCACACGCACACAATTGCGTTGTGAATAAGCAGGTACATTTAACCACAACAGGAGGTAAATCAGGCGCTGCGTCTGTTTCGTGTAAATATAAACCTTTCACAGGCGCACATGCAGCGGCACCACCGTCTGATTACACACCTGGTACACACACTCGCAGCATAAATATTTTCGCCCAGCATGCCTGCGGTCATGTTTTATATTTGTGATAAGGGTGCAAGCATACAAAGCTAAAACCACAATCCCATACACAGGAGATTTACCCATTAGGTTAAGAATGCCGTCAGTGTTGTGTTTGTGTCGCGCTTCGCCACACAGAAACACTACACATACAATGTTTGTGGGCTGCTTATTGCGAGGAAGTGTGGAAAGTGTTTTGCGTATTGATGTGCGGATGCTTTATTTACATTTGCATGGCCGTTGACTGACTTAAATGCATTGGTGTTTGAGAAGCTTTTCAGCTTTAATTTATTGTTCAGATGTAACTTTCTAGGATTGTGACACTTTGATTTGTTGTTCAATAAATTCAAGGTTTAAATTATGATCAAAGAGGTCTCAAAAGTGTCAAAGTGGTCGAACACACTGAGTTCTGAGATCCATTTGTCATGAATCATCTGGCAGACTGCTGCTGGTTCTTGATCGGCTGTAGGAACTTTGGCTTGCCTTCTTTTTCAGACATTTAAAGCAGCATCCTCGGTGCTCATATTCAAAACCGGTGGTGAGCCAGTTAAATATTGATCAGAGATTTCAATAAAGAAAGACGAGAGGCAGATTTCATTCACCAATCTTCAGAGATAAACATGCATTTAGACCTTCGTCTGGACCACGACTTGGAGCATTGGGGGCGAGACACTTTCTTTCCCATTGAGCACGATGTAAACACTTATTTTTACTTGAACACTGCATCTGAGGTTCCAAAATGCTAATGTATGGACAGATCTATATTCAGTCCCATGACAAAGGAAACTGCCTGTCTTCTCTCATCTCTCTTCATCTCTCTCCATCTCCGGGGATGCAACATGTGCCGAGTTTGAATACACATAAATAAAACATGGCAGCGCTACCATCTTTTGTTATATAAATCTCCGGACTAATTTACATATTATTCATGTGGCGGTATGTATATGAAGACAGCTACAAAATGGGAGACCCAGGATGTTGAAAAAATATGGATATTTCTAGTATGTAATAGTCAACAATAATAAATGTCAAGACAGATACATTATAAAAGACAGGAAATGGTTTCAAGATGTAAATGTAATGAGGAGATGACTATACATGTTCAGAAGGCCGGATTACACAAGGAGTATTTTATGTAGTATTGCGCATTCCACAGACATTCTTGGTAAAGTCGTAACTGCTCGCCCACTTTCCCAACATCTAAACCCAACTCTCAGTGTTGACTCATTTGTTAACCATCTCTCATTTTTGGTTTTGTCCGATGCACATCGAGTGCAGGGGAGCCGCAGAGACTGACTCATCGGCCAAGATTGTTTCATCCTTGTCGCTTCTATCTCTTTTATGAGAGTGACTGCTCACAGGTCTGGCACTCGCTGTCGTTTTTGGTCAGATGTGTGCTGGTTTCATTCGTCCTTCAAGCCTCACTGAGCCACAATTATTGGAAAAACAAACATTTATTGTGCAGGAAGTGGTTTAGTGTTTGCTATGTCCTGTCTTCTAGAGGAGAGTCGTTCTTTTAATGGTCTGATTCTCTGTTGGAGGGAATGTCAGAGGCCAGATTACAGAGAATTTAATGCTTTCTGAGGTTATAGTTGTGGCTGAATTTCATGCTGTGAGATGTAGACACAAGGGTGTTTGCGAGAAGGGGCTCGAAACAACTTAGGATGGCGCAGAGTTCTCTGCTTGACTCATTATTCCAGATGAAATTTTTTGAAATAGCATTTTGTGTGTTTAGCTGTCATAGATAAAGAATCAAATATATGTAAACACACTCTTGTGAATTACTTCACACACAATGGATGAGTTCCGTTTCACTGTTGTGTCACAGAACTGTTTTTGTTCTGTCACATTTCTGCTTCAAACACAAATGTTCCTTCACCCCCAAGTTTTGCATCTGTGCTGCCATAATATGTTTATATGAGCACATCATTGCCTCATTAATGGACTTGTTTCATACCAAATGGTAGCTGATGACACAGCAGCGTAAAGCCAAGAGGACAGAAGCCCGCATTGTAAGTGACAATAGAGCATTAGACATCAGAGTTGTCACCCCTAGCCCCAATTCTGTCAAATGAACTTGACAAATGCATTTCCATTACTATTTGCTGCTTGAATAACTCATCACCAGCAACAATTTCTATAGTAGGCGTCAGTGGAGACTTGTTTTGTTACAGCAAAAAAAGATTGATCATGTTGTGAGGCTCCCATTCAGCATTTCTAATTCATCTCAGAAAATAGTTGAATAGACGCCAATTGTATCCGGTGGAAGATGGAAGGAGGAAGCAGAAGGGCTTCAGGCCAGTGGAGAAGGAGGCGGAGGAGAGCAGCAGGGTTTCAAAAGAGAGGAGGGTAAATATGAGGAAGGACAAGTGGAGAAGGGGAAGGTTATTGTGTGAGTTCGACAAGAGGAGGAGGAGAAGATGAGAAAATTGGTTCCGTGGTTGGAGGTTGGAGGGAGGACAAAGATGAGAGGAAGAAGGTGAGGGAGGATATTTAAAGCTTTTATCAAAGTGATTTTCAGCTCTAAGTGAAGATGAAACGGAGAGAATCAGCGATGAAGAGGAAGTTGAGTATTAGAGATGAGATGGAAAGATATATAACTGAGAAATAAAGTGGCGTTTGCTCAACAAGCCAGTAATATGGTCATCAAAGCAGAGCGGGAGAAGGGGGTTTTGAAGCTTTGAAAGTAGGGAAAAAAAAGATTATCATGAGCATGAGAATTAAATCACAGGGCACTGAACAAGCAGAGCAATGGGTTTCCAAAACTCACCGGACACCAAGGTCAGGATAAAAATGGAGAAAAGAGCTGGGAACAGCAAGGGTGTGAGTGATGGTGGAGGAGTGGAAATTTGTTAACAAGAAAAGTTGGTGCTGACAGAAGCGTGGGGATGAGGGAGGAAAGAAGGGACGTTGAGGTGCAGGTTTTATAAATCATGATCGCCACAGTGGAGGCGGCAGGGACACCTTGAAAACTAGTTACATTTGTTGAGTAGTGGAGTCTCATCGGAGTCATATTAAAACACATATTGTGTATTGTGATGATCTAAATGGAGATGCCTCCATATCAACAAGACTTACTTATCACCACCCTCAGAGTTTTAGAATTGTCTTTCTGATTCCAACCTTTAGTCTTTATGTGTTGCACAGCTTCTGACAGATTGGGGGAACTAGTTTTCTGACTTAAACATCTTGGTTTGATTGTTCAGTTTTCACAAAGACATGCCTAGCCATGGCGGAGAGTAAAGTGTGTCATTGTGAGGAAGGAGCGACAAAGAGAATAAGGCCAACAGCCGGAGGGGTTAAACCAGCAAACCAGATTGAAACCCTGGCTATTATTGGACATTTGGGCTGGCGCAGAGGAGATAATGGTGCGGTTGGAAAGGTGACAAAGAGGTAGATGTTGGCTTCTAGAGAATAAGAGGAAAAGAAGAGAATAGGGGACTCTGCCTGAGGGTCTATGGCTAGACAGTTGCGAAGAGGAGGAGGTGGACGACGCCGATAAGGGGAGAGGCTGCAGGTCTGCGGGCGAGACAACACTATCTTCCCTGAGGGGGAAACAGGCTTTTTGTTTAGTGTGGAAGACACAAAAACAATCCTCAGAGAAAATAGGCCAGACAGACAGATGCAGGCGGTAGATAGAACATTTGGGAATTAGCAGGAGGGTTGGTGAAAGTGAAACCACGGCTGCACTACAGAGTCCAGGTGGAGTGTTAAGTGATGGAGGATGAGCGCTTCTAAGGTGAAGAATGGGACATGGTGAGAGGCTGAAATTCATCTTCTGTCATCAGGTTGTTGCTTTTAGTGTGAAGTATTTTCACAAACTTCTTCTTGTTCGACTTACCTAGTGAGACGTTTCCCAGTTTGGGAGGAATAATGTTGGTTTTCCGTTGCCTCCCTTGTGGAAGATTCATGACTCTTAATTCACTGCTTCCATTAATCACACAGACATGAGAGAAGAGCAGATAATCAGCTGGAAAGGAGGGATGAGGTTACGTCAGGCAGATTTAAAAATAATTAAGACTGGATCTCAAACCAGCTATGAAGCCTTGCGTCCTATATCTCAGTATTTTCTCGAGTGTAACATCTCTGATGACGTATTTTAACAGTCTGCTAAAAATGTCGGGTCCAAAGTCTGACTTTTGTCTGGACCTAAATGGGTTCCATCGAACTGGCCCCTTGGCTGTAAAACTTCCCTCCGCTGGTTGAGGTGTAAATCTTGGTTTATCTGTCCTTGAAACAACTTTGCTGTCGGATCAAAGCTTTCAGTATCGCTGTATATATCATCCACAAGCATGAAGGCAGAATTGCCAAGAGAACATCCAGAAGAAAAGCGTGATGATAAAGTATTCAGGGGATGAAAAGAAGAGGCTGCTTCTGGAGAAAGCGGTGATAATAGGTGAAAGGATGAAAGAAAAGATGGATGGTGCTGACAGGGGCCTCAAAATTGTTTTACAGTTTCGTGCTTGTGACAAAGGGAACCAACTGTAGTATCTGATTTCCCATAAATATATTAGTGTATAATATTGTTTGCTGCGTTTGAGTTGGCAGTTCCATCCTGATGTTGAGGTGTCACAATATGGGAACACGGAATGTATTTTCACTGTATTTTAGATTGAATCTTTGTCTTCATCGCTGTGTGTGGGGCGTGTGTGTGTGTGTGTGTTCATGTGTGTGTGTGTGCACCACCGATGAGATGAGATTAGACTTCCTGCGGGCCCGTAGATGTACCAGGCCACCTGAAGCTGCAGGAACGCCAAGAATGTGGGAACCATGATATGTTTTGCTGTCGCTGTCACAACAACAAGGCAGTTGAAGAAATGAGCATAAAGGAATAACCAAGGCAGAAACTGTCAAGAAATACAAGATGCAGGAGATACAACACACACAATTGTTTTTATTCCATCATCTTTATACAATCTGGCTCACAACTAGGCAGTGACTCATCATTGGGGAAAAAAACACAAGTTGGTGATCTAAAAACAGAAAATTTAAATGCAGAAACACTGTGCAGGAAAAAGTCCAATATTTTCTGCAACTCCTTTCTTCCGGAATGTTTCTAAAACTTTATGCAACTCATCATCGACCGCGAGTTCTTTTCGGGTAAAATATTCTCACTGTGTTTCACAGGCGTCTTAAGTTGCTTGCCAGCAGAGATGCCGAGTCAAGTTGTGTATTTATAGATGATCACAGCGAGACGTGGGCTAGAGATTCGATGATAAGAACGTCTCTGAGAACAGTCATAAACAACAAACCTTTGAGCAAACTTTGAACGCCTGTCGCCGCAGTGACAGATGACAACTGAATTGTAAAAACGCAGGCAGCAAAGAAAGTTGGAGAGGTTAATTCACAGAAGAGACAGGGAATGTTTTTTTTTTTCATGAATACAAGATGAGACAGTTTCTCAAGCATTTGTGGCTGAGTAAAGATTGTATTGCACGGTCCTTTATGCTCTAAATAATTAAAAATATAGTAGAAAAGTAGAGGAAAAACACATGGTTTGCCTGTATTCCCTTTTGAATGACGCTCCTCCACATCTTCACTCTGGGTAATGTTGGACAGGTCGACGTCTGGAGCTGTTGCCAGTCCATTTCAGGGCTAATGCTTTCAGTACAAGCAACCATTTAGAATCAATTTGGCGCATCTGCCAAATGCACTTGCATTTTTTGGCATTGGAATAAATCCAATTATCATGGGCTGCCAGCGATTTCACAAAGTTGTTGTACTTTTAGAACAGCAAGGAGGTTTGGTGAAGACAGAAGCAGACGAGGTGAAATATAAAAAGGTTTTAGTGTTCCCCTATGTATCGCAGGAGAACCTAAAATCCAGTTTTAAAGTTGAACTGAACACCCGAGGATTACACTGTGAACAAGCTCAAAGTGCTCAGAACTTCCCGCTCCCTTTCTTTGGTAGTCATGTTGAGGCAAGTTCAATTGGATGAATCACTTCCACCCAGAGCCTCTTTGCTGAAACTATTGACCAAGATTGAATGTTCTGGAGATGGTCAAGTGTGTGCTTGTACAGAGCCGCTTCTTAACCAACTAAATCTCTTCATTTCCTTCGGAGCTGTTCGAATGTCATAATGCACTTAATCCCTCAAATTGAACAGCGCTCATTGCTGCAGATGTGGAATACAATATTTAGGTAAAACAGATCTGAACCTTTCAATGAGTCAGTCGGATTAATTTTGACTCAAGGACTCCATCTGTCCTGAATGTGTCCAAGTCATGCATTCGTCTTTATTCACTCCCACCAGCATGAGACGTGTTATTTGAGTTTCAGACCTCAGAACACATCTGAGTTTTATAAGTGAATGGGTGTATGATTTGGCCAAACACCTCTCACCGTCGTTCGAACTTTATTTATGTGAGATATTTTAAACTGGCAGCCTCCCTCCAAATTAAAAACATCCCTGCAGAGCCAGCGATGTGACGTACGTGTAAAGAAGGAATGCCATTTAATGAGCTGCACTTAAATTGACTAGACTTGGATTGTATTTCGTACAGAAAGACAGATGGTGTGATCCACACTCCACCTGTTGGCACGGCGTGAGCAACAACAGTCAGAACAACACAAATGTGGCGAATCTTGTAATCCGCCATGTTTGAGGCGCAGAGAGAAGATTGAGGTGCGGCATTAGTGTGTGTATGTGTGTGTGACAGCAGGTGTTGTTCTCCTGTGGCGGCCTCAGCGCTTCGCTCCCCCACTGCGTCCAGTTATTAATGGCCACATATTCATCATAAACAGCCAGTCAGCCTTGCTGCCAGCATGCCCGACGTCATTAGTCACACAGTCGGCGCACACAGATACACACATGCCGGCACATGAATAGCAAACACAGAAATCCACACTCTGCTAAATGAATCCAGTGATTTCCTCACTGTTTATTTTTCAGCGAAATATTCATGTCTCTTCTCTCGTTCCAGAGGACATCTTCATCCTGCACGAGAAAGACAAGAAGAACCCCCTCATCTACGGGCTGTTTACCACGTCGAGGTGGGTGGATGTAAAGCTGAGCGTCCATTCTGGGGAGGGTTGTGTGCTGAGCCGGCTGTCTTCAATGTGAGCTGAGGGGATGACGGCCGCACATTAAAACTTTAGAGTTATGATCCTGTCCGGATATAGCCTCAGCAGTTCTTGCTCCAGAGCAGTCCAGTATTTTTATGAATTATACTTCACACAGTCACTGTGGACAGACAGTCACCAACAATACCTGGTGAACTCTCTGGCTTAAATCTGCGTGGCTCTGTCGACGCCATCCAGCAGTCACACTTTTCTCATATTCTGTTGAGACCTTTTTAGACAAATATGCATCAAACGCTATTAAAATCAAGTGGGGCCGCCTTGCATGAAGCGGGCGAGGACTGACTTTGTGAGCGCTCTGACAATAACACAAGTTGCTGTGCTTACATGAGTGTAAACAAAACTGGAGCGAAAGCAGGCACATTAAAGCTCATGAAACTGCTGAGTGAAAAGCAGTGTGATGCACAGAGACGTAGTTGTGCAAGCGGAAAATCAACAATGTGAGCAAAGCCAGAAATAATGAGAACGTAAACTGACACAAAAGTCTGCAGTTATAGTGTCATTTTTTTTCTTCCCTGGTTATAAAGGCTGCACTTGTTCTTTGTATTAACCAGCTTCAGATGTGGATGCCCAGGTTTCACAGTAGCAACACTGAAATGTCAACATTTGGCTTAACAAGCCTGAGAGTCGCTCTGGTTCTGGAAAAGAGCCTGGCATGTGAGCAGGGAACAGACAGGACTCTCATGTTTGACCCTGGGTGGGGTCTGGACCGCAGCGGAGCCGCACTCACGGGTCATTCTGTTGAATGAAAAAGTGTTAAAGACACGTGGAATATACAACATAAGCTGTTTATTAGGAAGTGAAGGATGTGTGGTTCAGTTTACTTCGGTTGAATGGGAATGAAAAGTAAATCTAGAGCAAGTTTAGTCAACTGGACTAGATTCTTGCCAGAGATTTATTTCCATGGAGGAGGACCGACGTTCTCCCCTCCTCTCTGGGCATTGGACAGTGACCTAAACAATGTGGATAGGTGGTGGTGTCCAGTCCTAGCCACATGATGAACCACGGGATGCAAAAAAAATCAGACAGTGGACGACATGTTTCCTGAAGGTTTGCAGGTTTGTTTGTATGTAAACATAATTAAACATCATCCGCTCCATATTTTCATTCCAGTTGGCCTTCCAAATCAAACACTTGGAATTTTTCACCTTTTGCCAAAATGTGACTGCATCGAGGAAATTGAATATGGTTACAGTGCATGGTTCTGAATTTTCAGACTGTATGAGCTGGACATTGAAGCACATTCAGTGAGCTGATGCGTTCAAGCTGCAAAGCCACGATGACTCACTGCAGCACAAACAGAATATGGCTCTAATTTAATTTACCTCTAAAAGACAGTTTCAATATATCAAGGAAAGTGATCTAATGTTTGGAAGCAGCCTTGTTTGCACATGAAGAAGAGGATTCATGCACTGAAGTGATCAAATTAATGTTTTTTTTGTCTTGCAGTGACATTCTGAACGGCTCCGCCGTGTGCGTGTACAGAATGGAGGATATAGTGCGAGCGTTTAAAGGGAACTTCCTGCACAAGGAGGGCCCCCAGTACAAGTGGGCGGAGTTTACAGGAAAGGTGCCGTACCCGCGACCAGGAACAGTAAGTGAATGGCCACCATTTGTTTTATTTGTGTGAGTTCGGATCCATTCATTGACGGATGGGCATCTTCTCTCTCAAGTGTCCAAGCAGCACGTATGGGAGTTACAGCTCAACCAGAGAATATCCAGACGATGTCATCTTCTTCAGCCGGACTCACCCACTGCTCCAGGTTCAAACACTCAGCAGTTTAAGTCTGATGGTAGCTGATGCAAAGGACATCTGATTCATGTCTTTGTTTTTCAGGAGAATGTGCTGCCACTAGGAGAGCGCCCTCTACTTGTCAGAGTTGGAGTCCACTACAAGTTCAGTAAACTTGTGGTGGACCGAGTGGAAGCTGTTGACACCACCTATGATGTGTTGTTCATCGGCACAGGTAACACCTCAGAGCGCTTTGCTAAACGTACATGTTTCATTAAAGCTGTTGTTTTGCCGCAGACTCTGGCCTTGTGCTGAAGGCCATTCATGTGCCAAAAGAACACGGTCAGATCCAGGAGATCACTCTAGAGCAGCTGCAAGTCTTCCAGGTAAGCGAGTCAGTGTTGTGATACATTATCAAACATTGCTCTAATAAATACATAACTGTTTCACAACTAGCATTTCTAAAAAAGATGTGTGATTATCAAGTATTTCAGTGGCATTTACTGCCGCAGTCAAGTCTGAATTTGTGTCGACTGATTCTTCCTCTCCTCTGACTCACAGCACAAATCTCCCGTTACAGCGATGACGATCTCAAAGAAGAAGGTAACAGATGAGTCTCTTTCTAACGTCCAACTTGCCTTTACATGCGTACAGAGGGCGGGTCACTCACCTTGTCGCTCCTAAAAGAATTGCTATGGTGGCCCAATGCATGGCTTTCACCGCAGACTTTTGCTGTTTCTTAACATTGCTCCCCTTTTCCCTCTTTCTCTTTTCTCACTTCCATCCTACCGTTCTTCATTGTCTCTTGTATGCATTCTTTGTCATGGCCGCTTCACCCTGCCCACCATCCTCATCCTTCATCCTCCATCTGCTCCTCCTCCAGCAGTGGTTGTTTGTTGGCTCCAGTGAGGGGGTATCCCAGCTGTCCCTCTACCAGTGTGAGCTCTATGGTCAAGCCTGCGCCGAGTGCTGCCTGGCCAGAGACCCCTACTGCACCTGGGACGGCCACGCCTGCAGCCCCTACATGCCCACTGTCCGCAGGTAACCAGACAGATTCATCTACAGCTATTGCAGGGTTACCTAACAAACAAAAAATGACATTTCCACAACAGTGGACGATGACTGAAGTTTGACTTGATTATACTATTTACACTGTACTGTAAACAGTGTCCATGTTTAATTCATACAGAACCCCAAACAGTGCACATATTATTCCTCTAGAACAACCAAGACAGTCAAATGTAAAACGGTTTTATTGGCCTCCACATTAGCTTCCAGTGATGTACCATGTGTCAAATGTTCTGACTCTTTTCTCCACAGGAGGAATGCACGCCATCTAGGAAAGGATGAAGATCCACTGACTCAGTGTGTGAGACAGGGAGGTGAGAGACTCAACCCTCTTCCACGCATCTATACTTTATACTGTACTTCACAGTGACTAAGAGAAGTTTCTTCTGACCGGCTCTCAGCTGGACTGCAGGTGGAGGCAGAGCAGAGAGTGATGATGGTGGCTGAGGGGAACAGCACCTACCTGGAGTGTCTGCCCCAATCCAGACATGCTGCCGTCACCTGGTACAAACAAGCAGGCGAGAACAGCCCAGAACTCAACCAGGTAATGACACATATACAGTTATGTGTCACCTTATTGCGAGAGGTCAATGTACTTTGTATTTTATGACATTAGCGCAGGTTAAAAAGAGACGATTATGAGATGTTGCTGTTACTGTTCAGCTAACCTAATGTCTTAGAATTATCAGCTGTTTCCTTCATATTCTGATCACCGATCCTGGTGAGAGTCACATCTGTGAGCCTGCAGCCAACTCTCAAACCACCTGCTGCCCTCAGCCCTTCGTAGTGCTGCCTTGTTCACGACTCGGTCTGTGTTGTCGGCATCCATGTTTGTGCTCCAAGGTAGCAGGGATCCACTTCTGAAGAGAAATACTGGAAACTTTCCTCTGTATCATTGAAAGAGTCGACCAAAGTTGTCCAGACAGCCATGTTTCCTCGAAGCAAACGCACTTATGAAGAAAGTGAGGAGTGAAGAAGTGTAAGGCAACCAGAGACCTGGACAGCAGTAGAACTCAAGACACTTTTAAGAGGAGTGATGGCAGGGAGATATGCATGCTGCCAAGGACAGGAAAGTGGAGGAAGGCCTGGTTTTGTTGGAAAATAGATTCAGCTTTCATCATCCACTGCAGGTGCAAACCAGTGACCAGGTGGTGGTGATCGAGCGTGGCGTCCTGATCCGGCGAGCCGAGCTGACTCATGGCGGAGTTTACCACTGCCAGGTGGAGGAGCATGGTTACCACTGGACCGCCGTCACCATCCGCCTCGCTGTCTGGAGCCCTTCTGCAAATCACCTCCTCGCCTCCTGGTCCAGCTCGCCCTATCAGAAGCCAGGATACCAGCCCTGGTACGAGGACGTCATGACTCTCATTCACCCCCGGAACCTCGGGCAGCACTGCCGCGCCCTGGGATACCGGCCTCCCCGTAACCATCGCCGCCACAGCGATATCATGATGCTTCCTGACAAAGAAAGAGAGAGGGGCGAGAGGCACAAGCATGGGGGTGCCAGAGGAGGAGGAGGAGGAAGAGCAGCAGGACGGAAGAGCAGGAGCAAGCCGCAGCTGAGAGCGCCAAGAAGCGCTTGAGAGAGCCCTGCATCCGGATCCAGAGACTCCAACACACACACACACACACACACATGCATACACATATTTAAGTTCACACACAGACACCAGTTGTAAATACAGACTGAGACTTCGGCATGCACTTCTTCAGTCTTTGACGATACAGCGGAAGTACGGACAGGACTGGACAGGCCAACGATCTGGAAGTCAACTGAAGCGCAGGAGCACAGTGGGTTGCAGAGCATGCTGGCTGAAGGATAAACAGCATGTCCACATCACTCATTCTGTGTCGTGACAATGACATTTTAGGGAATTTGGAAAGAGTGGCCTCCTTCCCAATGTCTGATTACTGAGAAAAAAAAAAAGATGATTGTTGCCTCCAGGATCGTGTTGTGGCTCAGCATGTTGTGCTTTAAATTCCTCATTCGGCTCTTTAAGACCCCTGACAATCACTCTCCAAAGCAGCGCAGATGTGTTTGTATATGATGTGGTACCTGCAGGCAAACGCTGGTTTCTGTTCCACCCGGTGCTCTCATCATCCCATGGTAAACAATTTGTTTAGTTTTTTTACTTTGCTGTGACGGCCTTTTTCCTGAAGATACGTTGACAGGTCAGGCTGAATTCCATGGCACCAGAAAGTCAGTGAAACCTGGAGGTGAAAAGGTGTTGTAAATTCTCCTACAAAGTTGGCACCCTGAATGACTTTACGTTGCTGAGCATGACAAATGCAGAGCAACTCAAAAAAAGCTGTAAATAGTTGTACATTTCATGGATACGTTTTATGCATCTCTGTGCTTTTATTTTGACATAAAACTGCAGGAGCCTCTTTTGATATTGGGCCACATCATAAACAAGTTTCCCGTTCCGAACGGATGAAATCATGAGGAGGATTTCAGCCCTCAGTTTTTATTTGTCAGCTCAGCAGTCGACACTGAGCGGGAACTGCAAGCAAAAAGTTTCTTGTTTCGTGGATTCTTATTGACAGACCACAGTGAACTGTCCAGGGAAATATGCTGAAGATTAATTTAAGAAATGACGACCCAGTGTACACTTGTCCTGTAGAGTCGAAGAAAGATGCTCCGTTCAATTCTGGTGTATTTGTTTCAGCCTCTGAAAGTGACTCATAAAGTGTCCACCTGAAACCCTCAGCCCTGCAATTCTCCTCCTTAAACTGTCAAAAATGCTGCTGCTATGTTGTGAAATCACTTAAAAATATGTAAATTTCATCATTCTGTGATAGAAACGTCCCACCTGCAGTGGGTTCTGGAGTCATTTTTTTGGTCAGTTGTGTATCGATGACTTCAGCGTCATGATGTTGATCTCCTAGTGAACTCCTAGTACTCCATGGGCTTTAGTGAACGGCATCTAACGTGACTTGCTTTATGCAAGAGGTGGTTAAAAATGTATTGATGGTCTCACTGAGTGACAAAACTGCTGTTGGTTCTACAGTACTGTGTACAGCCCGGTTGTTTTAAGTCAATAAAACCTCCATTCCCTCCGCACCAGCTCAAGTCTTCCTATGTTGTAATTTTAGGTGCATGCTTTCCCGACGACAGAGCTTCTTTCTACACGACTCAGTGGCAAGTCCAGCATATAGATGAGGTCCTCATCAGGGCTCCAGTACTGCTCCCAGAAAGACTCTCAGGAACTGCTGACCGGGTGAATCTTTCTTCCCCAGTCTCCCAGGTAAACAAGCCAACAAGCCGAGCCACAGTGTCGCGACAGTGACTCTGTTTTCTCACCAGTTACAACTCCCTAAACTGCAGACAGCCTAGATGAGCATGTGCCCCATTCATCTTCTTCTTCTCTCATCTGTAACATGAGCAAGCAACCTACTTACGCACATTGGTGGGGAATGATGGTACTGTTGGGGATGCTCTTTTCTTACCCGGGTTTGATACCAACAAGCTTTGGCTGATGGCAGCACTTGTCTACGATGGGATTATCGAAGAGTGAAGGGGTTGATCGACAAGCTAAATGGAAGCTCTCAGAGCAGTGGTGAGGTTGCAGCATTCATTTTTACTTCTATACTCACCAGTCATTCCGGTGATGGAAAGCAGGTGGTACATCAGATTTTTAGGTTGAGGAAATTACATTCTATAGGGCCGAAGACTGAGGAGAGGCTTGACCTCTGTCTCAACTCGCCTAACATGGCAAACCCTCTCCAAACCTGCAGCTGGGGCTTTGTAGTAAAGGACATTTGGACCCTTGCAGGTTTGTCAAACATGCAAAAAAAAAGAGCTGTCAGTCATTAATAGTGACCTCATAAATAGTAATGATCCAGCTTGTAACTTGTGCCAGGATGCCATAGATTACACCTCATTTTCTGAGATATGAAACACACACTCGGAAACAAGAACCCGACCATGACACGACTTAACCCCTGAGAGGGTCCCAACAGTTTGGTGTGTGTTCCTCACAACGGCTTAATCCCACACAAACCGGACCTCGGTGACTTTTTAATGAGTTCCAGCCAGGGCGTCGAGAAGCCAACCAATATATTACTTCATTTCCAGCTGGTAGTGAAATCTGGCAGTAAATTAGGAAGCAGGTCCAACGTTAAATAAAGACGCCTTTATGTTAGCGAGCTGGCACTTATGTCAGGAACAGAACCAAGCGGGACTCAAATCACTCCTGAGAGTCCGCTCGTAAATTTTAATTCACTTTTAACGTTAAAGACGTTAAAGAAAATGGAATGTTCCTCCGGTCTAATCGATCATGATTCTTGTTCTTCACTTTCGGATTAAAATACTTGTTTATGTGGTTGTGAAAAAGTTGTGGCCATTTGAGGAATATTACAGTTGTTGTGGAATGAGTGAGCTTGTGCTCCCGCTCTTGGCACAACAGTCGGAACACACCCAGAAACTTCTGGGTCAGTTTGAGAGTGCGGTTCTTATAAGCTCTTATTTTTAATCTCACTCTTCCTTGGCTTTCATCGATTTGTTCCTATTTTCATACCATTTCTGCCTCTTGATTGGCAGACATGAATCAAGCAAAATCGCAGTTGAAGGACAAGTGGGTATCCAGAGGAAGGAGAGGAGAACTTCACCTGGACGTAAGCCAGGGCCTTCTTGTTGACAGGTCACTGTCTTTCAACTGTGACCTGCAGCACCCACCACGGCTCCACCATTCACATAGGACCCAGTGTTTCATTCCTATTGGTCAGAATACTTTGTGCCAGTCACCTTCACCAACTGTCAATAAATCCAATCCGGTGGCCACTTCCCCGACGGCGCTAACCACAGACGGAAAAACAAACACCAGCTCAAACTCTTGGCTTCAGAAACCGAGACCCAAACTTGTGTATGTGTGTGTGTCAGTAAGAGCTTTTTAAGTGCGTGCGAGTTGACGTGAAGTGTGTGTCGGCATGTGAACATACTGGATCATGACAGATTACTGTGGCTCAGTCACGATCCTAAAGCAGTAACAGAAAACTTCGTCTTTTTCTCTCACTGTTGGGAAGGTCATATATATTTCCATGTTGGTGGCACATACACAGAGATTGAAAGATTCAAGACAACAAAGGAGAAATGTGTCTCATAATGAGTGTGGCTGGCTGCTTAACAGCTGTCCCCTGTTGTTAGACTGGATGCTGAGAGTAAGCAGAAGCTGCAGGGTTTCTCTGTGTTTAGATCGGTTCTTCACTGGTCATGTCCAGAATTACAGTTGGAATATCATTATGTGTCTATACATATGTATAAGGGGAAAAGCACTACAGGCTTTCAACGGCAGATAAATCTGTTAAAAACAAAGAGACCAATTTACTACTCTGTACTTCGCTGTATAGTTTTCTATCCTCTTTAATGCCCTTGACTAGTACTGAGGATGGATGATGACCTCACAGACCGTCGGGTATAACTCAATCTGAATGAGTGTTAAAAAGTAGGTCAAAATGAGAGACATATTCTATAAACTACTTCTAGACTTGCAAAAGAAAGCACCACAGATGTAAGTGGCTGAAAGCGTTTGATAAAAAGTTTCATTATAAAGTAACTTGCGCCTCAAGTTTGCGAGTATACATCCAAAAGTACGGAACTGAAAGCTGAGGAAAGGCAGGAGTAGAACAAAAAAAAGCTCTTTCAGATCTAAGTGGAGCAGTTTTTGTTTGCCTCGCGAAGAGAGCTGGTGCGAGGATCCAGCTCCTTCTGTCTCTCACACACAAGCACACGCCGTCCGTCCCTGTCTTCACTTCATAAAACATCCAAACTGGCCCCGCAAGTGTCTGCCAAGGTGACCACACAGAACTTTCTCATCAAATATTAAACCGCGGCTGTGCTGTGCTCTGAAACCCGAGCGACACTCACGGATGCTGATCCTCCTCCTCTGGCTCTGCAGCTTCCAAACCGTCAAGGAAACGTTACAATAGCGCTTTTTGTTGATGTTGGTGTTATTGCTGTTCTGCTCTTGCTTGCTGCGAATCTAATATTCTGCGGCTCGGGGCGCAGGGACGGAGCAGCGCTCAGTGGAGCCGCGGCCTGATCACATTTCAGTCAGAGAAACAGTATATTACGCTGACGGTGTGTCCGCTGGAAAGTGAGCAGTTTGTTGCAGTGCGTTTTTTTTCCAGAAAGAGACAACCACACGCTTGGAGGTAATTGATTGCTTCCATTATACACCGTATAAACATTCTCTTTATTTACTAGTATGGACAGGTTAATGTCTCTGAACCTCCCAGGAGCGGCCACAAAGTCCTTAGACAGGGTTTGAATCGCGGTGTCGCTGTCCTGAGGGAGACATTTTAGAAGAGGAGAAACCAACCAAGTGTCTTTCAGTGTACTTGGAATGCACGAGTTAAGAATGCCGAAAGTACTTTCTCAAAAGTTGACTTAAAATGCCCTTTTGTTCAGAGTCTCTAGTGAAGTTAGTAAGTTTACTGTACGTGCCCTTTTTAGTGTATTTAAACTACTTTTTTTAAGTGTACTTTCTATGAAGTGCCCCTTTTAAGGTCTGCTTCTGGTGCCCTTTTTCATAAACTTAAAGTGCCCTTGTACACATTTGTATTCACACGTATTCAAAG
Organism: Synchiropus splendidus; assembly: GCF_027744825.2. Taxonomy (NCBI): domain Eukaryota; kingdom Metazoa; phylum Chordata; class Actinopteri; order Syngnathiformes; family Callionymidae; genus Synchiropus; species Synchiropus splendidus. Next base: position 8,230,354 of record NC_071351.1, read on the forward strand.
TACTTCGAATATACCTATTTGAAGGCTTTTTTGAGATGTTTGGGGTCAGTTTGGGGCCCGGGCCCTGTGTTTGTTAGTTCACCCATGCAAAACTAAGACCCACTACTAAAAAGAAGAAACACTGCCACCACTCAGAGTGGTACCATAAGGTACTGCAACCCCTGTAAGTTGACCAGCATGTCACTGATGTATAGTCAGTGATTCTTAACCATAGGGGCCGGGGCCCATGGTTGGGCCACGAGCGTCTCCTAGTGGGCGGCTAAAAGTTCTCTTGTTTTACACCTTTGGGCCGTGAGGGCTGCGAGACACTCCACATTACATACATTAGCCACATACGGTGGCAGTTATGTGTGTCTAAATTGAATTGACAGTTGCAAATCTGTGATAGTTACCAACTATGGAGACATTCTTGAAAAGACAAAAAGATAAAGAAAGTGACAACCGTAAAAACTGCACATGAGAGCACCTGTTGAAGCAGTTTTGAAAAGTAATTAGAACATTTTTTGGCGATACTTTCATTTACACTTCACTTGGCGTTTAAATTAAATATGTTATTTTTGTTTTATGATGTTTAGACATGTTTTTTGAATATCTATTTTATGCAGAATTGTATTCAGTTTTTCCATTTTTCTCAGCATTTTGCATCAGGTGTATTGTTTTTCTTCAGTAAATTTGGTTCTGCTACCGGTTGGTCTTTTCATTGACAAACATGATGGCGACGTTTACAGGCTGTCGCTGCGACTCGTGCCTGGTGTTTCGCGTCGCCCCAGAACACACCCACAGAAAGGAAATAAGAAAATTGCTCCTGAATGAAAACTGTTAAAAGGCGTCTTTGGCTTTTACCACAGAAGGTGACTCATCTTTCCATCTTGCTCTTTTTCCCCCTGCGTTGAAAACCCTACTGCTCAAAGAAAATAGTAGTAATTCCTGGTCCAGTGAGAGGGCTGCAAACGTAACCACAGAGTTGCATCCAGGGAGGCTCTCTGCACTGGCTCGCTAAATCTTGTGTGAAATCGATGTGACGGACTTGAGGCGGTTCTGTCTGCTCCCCGGGCCTAGCTTTTGTTTGGCCACACAGAACCGTTTCTCTGAGCTCACCATGAAACCCTTCGCCTGGTGCATGGGATGTCTTGTCTTCAATGTGCAACTGAAACAAAACGAATCGTCTTGTTGTGAACAACAGTACGGCAAATGGAGCTTTCTCATGTTTGAGCGTTTAAAGTGGACAAACCGACATGAGAATCAAGAATTACAGCAGGTTTCAGTCGGCCTCATCCGGTGTTTCAAGTTTAACATCGTGTCAGGACTTTGACCAGTGTGCTATATTGAGATGTTTAACACTTCCCATCACCGTCTGGAATGTAAATTGCACAGAAGCCAACGCTCTCAGGAGTCGCCCGAACGTCCAGGAAAATAATTGGACTCCCTCTGCCCACACTGCTTTCAGAACCTGTTGCCTCCACAGCGCCACAAATAGCCTTTCTAACATCCGTAAGATGCTCTGACAACTTGCACCTCCAAGCTAAAAAAAGCTTGATAGCCAGAGCTCCACCTGGCTCTGGGTTGTCAGTCGTCTCAAGCTGAAGTAGCTGCTCAGGACTCGAGCCGCTTTGCTCTGAACCGCGTCGCCAAAACCACATTTTTGATACGCCACTAAACATCCAAAAATAATTGTCAACTCTAGTCAATAAAGTTTGCACGGCGCAGCCCGGTCACATCTGTTTCACAGCTCAGGCTCTAACTTGTTTCCTTTTCAAACATTTCTCTGATGGACTGATGAAGAAAGCAGAAATTATTCACGGTCCTTGGTGATAGAGCGTCGGGTCCAACTGTGGAAGCCATTGGCCTGACATGATCCAGAAGCCTAATGATCAGTCATCTCACCCACTTGGAGTCAGAAGAGACGATTCCCCTGCAGTCGAGGGAGAAGCAGCAGCAGCAGCGGCGGCAGCTGCTTTGAATGACTCTGGTGAATCTAATATTTAACAAGATCCCTAGATGTGGCCACGTTGTGGGTTTGAATCCTCTCCCCGCCTCTGCTGCGCTGTTTGTCATTTCTGACCACATGTGAGGCTTTATGAGGCTCAGACGCTGTCCTGCCCTCCACCGCCGAGCCGAGCACCCGCCGCTGAGCTCTTTATTATTAGAGACTCTTACGTTTAAACGGCTGTTGAGGTAATGAACGAGAACAAAAGCAGAAGAAAACCAGTCAACATTTAAGGATCCTTAAAAGAAAGTGGAAAAACATGTCTTCTTCTTCATATATAGGCCGAAGCTTCCCGTAACCTATAATTGGGTCAAATGATCTGTTTCCAGGCGTCACTTAGCAGCTTTGCATTTTTGGGATGTTCTTCAAACCCAGAAATCCCAATTCATTCCATATGGACCAGATCGACTCTTGGTCACTGGTGACCCCTGTGTCTTCATGTTGGACCCTCGCTGTGAAATGTGTGACTTTTTGACTGCACTTCTATAGTTGCTCTTCCTCAGCATCTTCTCACTGAAATATGGTCCTGGATGTGGCCCCGCAAACAGCAACACCGCCACAAAACAAGCCCATCATCCACCAAGTCCAAGAGACAAAACATTATCACCTTCATTGGAGCACATGCTTCTTATGGGAACCACCACCATGCACTTCCAATCTAGAGTTGTGACCCAAGATGCAATAGTGCCCAGCATTTGCTTTCCGAATGTTTAAAATAGCAACGTGTGGAGTTTGTCTCCATCTGTCGGGAAAGATTTGACATTGCAGCATAAAATACGGTCGCACGGAGGGAGCAGTGAAATCAGTAATACTACACGCCTATTTCTTTGGGTTTGTCCTTGTGTTATTAATGATTTAGTGTAATGATACATTTGCATAAAATAGCTATGAACCATGCGTACCACTATATCTATTACATAGACACACATTGGAATTATAAAGTAAAACTCGACCGATGAAATACTTACTTTTTTGTGGTGAAATTCTTTTGCGGAAAAACATGAACAAATAACAACACATAAGTTGAATTGATTTACAGTTGTAAAACATTTTTAAAATATACATGACATAGATTTTAACCATCACTTTAATGCTTGCCATTTTTTCGCACGAATTAAAAATAAAACACAACGCAAAAAAACTTTATTTCTTGCTTAATTCTTAAGTTTAGTTCAGCTGGCGGAACTATTGTTGAGTGGCGCGGGGAAGGATTTTGTGAACGGACGCATTTGTATTTACAATATCTAATCCAGAACCAGGCAGGTGAGTAATTCGTGTGTTCATTCATAAACGCCTTTCTATCGTGTGTGGATGGTTTGTGAAACCAACATTAATCTGTGTGTGTCATAAAATGATATGGTTTTAAACGTTTTAGTGGGGCCTCGGCAGCTGACGTTAGCTTAGCAGCCTCCAGCTAACAAGGCGGCTAATGTCAAGAGCACTTTCTTGAAACTCTCTATTTATTCTGTTCTCAACTTTGGTGTTTCTCACCTACGTATATTTCTAGAAGTCCAGCCGCACACGTGTCAGTAGGCACGCGATAGTTATCCTTCAAATTAAGACTCCTGAAGAATACAATTACGTCATTTGTTTATCTTAAACTTGTACTTCTACCGTGTGCTGCGTTAAAACACATAACTCCAAAACATACGCCAGACAACACTGGTCGCCCGTTGGTGGATTTTCAGAAAATATTTTTGATTCCATTCTGACGGCCAAAAAGAGACAAGTCTAAATGTTAAATACTGTGAGTGCATTCAGTAAAAACTTGTTCATAGCTGTCACGTGAACTCCTTGGAAATGAAACCAAGGTTGAAAGTAGCTTCTGCCATAGCTCCTCTTTCTTATTATACATTTGTACATGGTGTTTTATGATTCAGGAAGATAAGGGGAAGCAGATATTCTTCATTTATATAAAGTTAATTCATAATCTTGTCCATTTCCTGTCTAATTTCTGCCAGCTAGGAGCAGAGTGCAGACATTGATGCTTGTTTGTTCTACTGCAGGCCTCCAAACCTACCTTTTATAAGTGGGATTTTACTACTTACGGTTGCAAATTCCAAGAATTGAAAAAAAAAGTGGGTACAACTGCAAGGGCTTGGACTGAATTCCAATTAAATCCATTAATTCCCATTGAGCTTTTTGTAAATTTACTGGAAATCTAATGCCCCTATTGCAAGTCGAATAGTCAGCAACTTATTATACTGTATTCTGAAATGGTGACTAGATTGACATGTATGGATTCATTTGTTCTGATAACTGTTTTTTTCACTGTAGCAGATGGAGTTATGAGTCTCCCACCTGCCAGAGGCACTGAGGGGCCAGAAAGCCCCAATGGTGTGGTGAATTCAATGTCTGCAGAAAATGGCCTTTGTGATCCAGAATCTGTCAAATGCAGCCAAGAAAGAGCTCCTGAGGATGGAGAGACAGTGAATGGCTTGTCCCAAAAACATACCGACAAACACTCTGTCGGGGGAAGCAAAGTTTACCATGCCGAGGCTTGTTCGGACACAGAAACAGACAATAACCAAAGAACAGGTTTATCGCTACATTACAGTCACGTGACTGGAACCTCACATGGACCAGACTCAGAGTCCACAGACACAGCCAGTCCCGAAGCCTCTGATGCTGTTCAGAACTCTGGAGGAGATCTTCTGTGGGACTCTTTACATCACGTTCCGACGAAACATTCCTCCATGAGAGAGGAGGCTGGGAGTAGGGGGAGACGTCTTGCTCCTGATGCTGAGCGAGATGATGGCGAGAAAGAGAAGCAGGATGAAGAGGAACATGAGAAGAGTGAATCCAAACATAGTCGTGAAGAAGCTAGGAATGAAACACAGGTAGAATCACACTAAATTGATAGACGTAGAAGTATGTCATTTCTTGGTTTTGATTTCATGCCCTCTACTTTACAGTCACTAAGACACTACTCCTCCTCGGCACCTGGTTCCAGCACCGCTTCATCGTCTTCTCCACCTCCGCTTCTGTCGTCAGAGGACGCCCCCTGCCCTCCTCATGTCATGGCGCAGGTTTGGGTTCGTAATGTTCGAGGGATGCAAGACAGCAAGAGTTTAGATGAAATTAGCCAGGCTTGTGGAGGTCAGTGGATTGACCTTGGGTTAGTCAATGTTTCTTCTTTTCCTCTCTGCTTATTGTCCTTGTTATTTGACAGGTGCATCTGGGTCCAGAGGAGCAGGACGGGGAGGTCAGTCGGAGGGCAGGAGGGCGACAATCTCCTCGGCTCTGGAGCTGGAGGGCACCGTCAGCCACGATGGAGATCTGACTCATTTCATCACCAAGAACCTTGAGCAGAAAATAAAGATGAGCTCCAAGCCCAGTCTGGACTGCAGTGACTGTGAGTAGACATCAGAGAACACCATTCTGCAGCCCTCGGACTGAAGTGACCAGTAAATAACTGACAGGGATGAAATGAGCTGACGCCATTTGTTGCTCTCCTTCATTTTGCTTATAAAGGTCAACCTTTGTAGAGCCGCTGTATTGAAGTGCGTTGACACTGAAACAAGATGTGTCTAGATTAGACACATCATTCCAAACTGCTCTTCCAGATTCCCACCATGTGAGGTCAGCCTGAGCACCGTCACTCTACTCCTCTGTTTGACTTAAACTAATTCATGACCAAATTTTCCTCAGAGAAAGATTTTCCTCTAGTGCTGCTCCTCTGCTCGCATTCAGTGTCAGCCACTTTGTTTAAAGCCACTGGAGGCGGGGGTCGTCCGTGTGGCCTCTGTGGTATTTAGCTGCTTATTGAATCGCCAAGGATGACTCATCCAGTTTCATTAGGCTGAATGGATTTCCCCCGTGCTCATCCAGCCTGGTGGTGAGGCATTGATAAAGTGACAGGTCCAGACTTGGGCCGGTTTTTATCCTCTGTTTTGTTATCACCCAGCAGCAGATGCTTTAGGTATTAAGTCAATAAGTCATGAATTTCTCCTGAGTTGCACCTCCTGATGATTGTTGTGTGAAAACAACACAATGGGGACGAACAACACATTACAGTGGCATCGGTGGATAATTTATAGTGCCTGGTAATGAAGGTTTGAACTGGGTAATAGAGGCGTTTGTTTAGAACAGAACTGGGTTTTGTTGTGATGGCAGGTGCCGTATCTGTCTCTACACATGTCCATAAGACTGTCTAAGAGTGTCTGACTCATCTCATGCAACTACATGCATTTATACTGCGCCTTTCGCCGTCTTCAGCCGACTGCTCGGGTCCCATATACCGGAGCCGTGGGTTGTCAAGGAAACCAGCAGACATCCCGCCGATCGACCCCGCCGTCTTAGTGGATCTTCAGAAACACGCCCAGGAGATAGCACAAAGCGTGGAGATGATGATGCGCAGCCTCAACGGAACCATACAGAATGTAATAGCCGCTGTTAACGTCCTGGTTTCACTGAGTGCTCCTTGCTGACTCTTTCCTGTCGACCCTTGACCCAGATGACAGCCCTGAGTGTTGGCTACATCCAGACATACAGAGACTCCGTGGACAGCCTTGGAGAATCTGTGGACATGAGTATAAAGGTTTACTTTTCTTCTCCTATGTTCGCCCCCCCCCAAATCTGGTTTCGGTGTGTTTGCGTGATGATTTTATTTCTGTTTTTCCTTCGCACAGGGCATGTACACGCTCATGGCGAGATGTGAGGAGTTGGACCGCTCCATGCAACCCATACACACTCTGGCTGCACAAATCCGAGACGTCAAGCGCACCCTGGATGCTCTGGAAGCCATCTGCAAGTAACCCCAGTACAAACTCATGTAGACTCATCTGGCAAGTTTCACTGCAAGTAGCACCTCGTGTCTGCTGGGATCAGGGGTCACTCGAGCGCTTATGTCCTCGCAGCACTGCTACCAAACATGATGGATGAGTCAAACTCCTTTTTACACGCCGGAAGACGTCCACATTTGATTTGAACTTCTAATCATTATTTATTCACGGCTCGTGTCTTTGGAGATGATCAAGACCCGCTTCTTCCAGGAAACTAACTTAATATCCGTCCACAGTGCACATGCTCCCTTTGTCCACGTGGAGGTGCTGTCTCCCTTCATGTATTTTTTTTTTCATGGCGTCTTTCACTTACACTCGAATAGAATCGATACATTCCTGGAGGCTTAGTTTGGGGAAATTATTGTTTATTTATTGCTCTTCTATGGAGCGTCTTTCCCTCGTGCCATTTAGGTGACGCCTCAGTCACCTCTTCGCCAACACAAGACTCTGGTAGAAGGTTTCTGTTTGGTGTGATGCATGTAAAATGTAAACATGAAGTGAGTGCTCAAACAAATCCTCAGCTTGCAACATCTGCCATGCATTCCCAAGAGAAATGCTCTTTCAGATATACAAAATCCTTCCAACGTCCGCAGTAAATAACTGTATTCTCCAGTTTCTTTAGCTGTAGCTTTATGATGAATTCCTTTGAACCCTTAACCGACCTGCACAAGCTGACTTGAACTACTGAATACGGTGTACTTCATCGGCAGTTGCAGTGAGTTTGTCTAACTGATAAGCCAGCCAGCTTCTGGTCTGGAGAAGAGCAGAACTGCAGGACCGGTAAGTGATGCTGAGGATTAAACCTATAGAGCCAACATTGCTGTAAAAACATTGCGGAAGTTAAACCTTCAACTGTCTGGATTCATTCCATTTTCAAATCTATTTTATCGCAATGATTTTAGGTTATGAATATTATTCAGGATGACATTTTGACTCTCTTGTCATTGGCTTTTACTTGCAGATGGTAAACAAACCTTTTCATTTGCAAAACCTGTATGTCAAAGAGCGTGAAATCCTCCTCATCAGAATTCGACCCCATTCGTTGGAAGCTGAGGGAATCATTTCCGTGCATGTGCCCGGGGAACACCAGATTACTTTAATGTTCATCGTAAATATCAATGTCTGCCGTTTCATCTGATGCATCTGTGTACATTTCTGTAACTAATTTAGATACCTGTCACCCTCCTGAGTGTATATTTTAAGGAAGATCAATGAATAAATTTACATGACCTTTGTGTCAGTATTGTGTGATGACTCATTTTTCCTGTGCCCTCGATGACTGTTACTGGTAACTTGCACCTCATAACAGGGTGACTTCAGGCTCCATTCTGATCTCACCTGTGTTTCAACATGAGGGACCGCTTCAAGGTCCCTCATGTTGAAACCAATCAACAAAATGTTCGTTCGGGCACAAAGTTCAGAGAGAAATGTCCTTTATGTGGTTGATATGAACGTACAGGTGGTTATTGTTACACGTAGTATCGTGGCTCACACATGACAGCAAATCTACTCTGAGAGACATCCTCTCATCAACATCTCTTTTAGGCACTTGAACCCAAAGTTATCCAATATGAAAGTTCCTTTGCATCTTTTCTGTTTCACCGAAAATATCCAGATGGAACCGCATTTCTTTACACATACTGAATCATTGAAACTGAAAAGGTGGCTCATTTTTGGGACAGTTTTTTTTGGCACGTCCTGGAGAAACAGTTGGACTCAAAGTGCTAAAATGAAATCACTCTCACTATGATTCTGAAGTTGGAGTTCTCCCCTCTATCCAGGGCACTTCTGTTGACCTGAGCTTCCAGTTGAAGGCCAGCTCTGTCCGTAATTTAAGGTTCCAGGCATGCAGCCAGCAGCGACAGTAGAACAGTTAGTCTGGTGGAACTGAGGAAAGTGGTACTACAGTCTGTAGCCCCTCCGACTGAAGGCATCGGACTCCCAGGAAGCGCGGACGGACTTCCCTTTGACTCTGAGGCACCTTTTGAAATTGACGCGATGGAAGATGCGGTTGTTGCGCGGGAAACACCTCCAGCGTTTCTGTTAAAAGGCCCTCCGATAGAAGCGCCGTCTTTCGGAGACTGCTGGTCGGAGATGTCCTCGTCTGAACTCTGGTACCACTGACACTGGAAGTCTTTCTTCCAGAGCTCCGCTGGGTCCGGTTCGACTGCTTTAGTTTCCACGTCCGGGGGATTCGTCGCTTTCTCGCTCACTGCCTGAGAAGGAGATGGGAGGATTATTTGGCTTTTCCTTCTGACCTGCTAATTCACTTATGATGGATGGCTCATAAGTTGTAGAAGAGTTGTAATAAGTTCACTCGGATCGAGCCGGAGATCGGGAGAGAATGTGTCTGCCTGACCTTTCACCCGAGGAGATCTTTCAGGAGTGATTGGACTCAAATGGCTCCCCACCAATCCTCACCTCTCTCGCTCCCCTAAAACCCTCTCAAACACAGTCTTTGCCTGCTTCATCCATAGCTGCTAAATTATGCTACGCTAGCTGTCGACGGCAATACCTTTAAGAGACACTTTTGACTGTATATTATCCATCTGAGAGCCGCGGATGAATCGGGAGAGCTGGCGGTTCATGCATTTTTGAGCAGAGGAATTCAATTATACAAAGCAGAACTGAAGTGTGTGTAGGAAAAGAGGGTAGCATGAGAGTTCTCACTCGATCTTAGGATCATAACCCTGATTTTATTCTTTAAATTGAGCCAGAGCGAGACAAGTGGGTGTTATTATGCAAACTAATCGATGAGGAACATGGAGAAGTTCACCAGCGGATGATCCAATTTCATCCAATTGCCGTGATATCTGATGCAACCGGCGTGTTACAGGGGGAAGGTCTAGTCCTGGCCAAGTCGTACGCCAGATGGGAAGAATCTGACAGATGAAAACTGAAACTTAAATGACAGTGAAGTGAAAATCTGGGAGGGTCTCATCAAACATGCATCATGTAAGTCTATACCGCGAGAAGTGCTTCACCCGAATCGGCTCCACCGAATATCAAACCGTGTCCTCTCATGAAGTGTGTCGAACATAAACATATGCAGAGTCACACGTCGATTCTTGTGAAACAAGGCTTCTTTCCCATCTTCCTCGTGGTAATGATGTTGTCTTGCGTGAGTGCAATATTTATCCCACTCCACCCTTCTGGTTTGGTTGGAGCTTTTGTTTTCCTATCGGCTTTCTAAGCACTGAAGCTCCCCGGGCAATTAGACTCCCCGGAGTTCTCGCTCCTTCTTTAATAAAGTCACGCCTGGTTGTCTTTATCATTTCTGACTCAAGAGGAGTTGTTTTGTTCTTGGTTAGAATACAAGATTATCAGTGTCTTTCATGCGGTGTAAAGTACGTGCCGGAAAGAGGTACTGAAAGTCACTTTGAGAGGAACTCGACGGAAAATGAATCTTCATTATCTTCGCAACCTCATGCATTCATAGGAGTGAGCTCCCTGCGGTACTTGCTTTTAGTTGACTTAAGAAAATTGTATTTTTCTAAAATATATTCATCCTCATAGTGGCAGAGAAGTTGCACTTTTTTGGAGGCCTTTGGTTTGAAGTTGCATGTGTTCAGAACTCCTCAGACAGGTGCAATATGGGCGCAGTTCTCACGATAAAATGCATTCACTTGAAAAGTCTTTTTAAGATCAGAATGCTTTCAGAGATAAATAGACATGAGACGCAGCTTGTGGATTTTAGGAGACCTTTGTGTCCAGCAGTGAGCATCACTTTATCTGTGCAGTAAACAGTTCCGTAGAATTGTAGAATACTAGTGTTGTTTTCTCCTCCCTGGTGTCTGCATCGGCTTCATCTGATTGTTAGTGTTTTTTGTGTCTTTCCTGGTTTCTGTGTTTGAGTTTTTCCCGGTGTGTGGATGGCTTTGGCTTTTGGACAGTAGGTGCGGGATGTTGGACTCCTATTGAGCTATGTTGGTTTGATTTATTTGGGCATAAACTCCTGTTGTTCTTTCCGCTCCTGGTCATTGTACTTGTTGGGTTCCACTCTGGTCTTCTCCATGGAACACGCAGTACACATGCTAACATTTAGGGATCTGATGAAGGTGTATTGATCTCTCATTGGGTTTGCAAAGTTTCGTCCTGTGAATTTCAAGCTCACCTTCTCGGTCGCCTTTTCTGGCACGTCAGCAGCTGGTGGGAGGTGAAGGTAGGCCGAGCTCTCTGGGTTTTGTCGGACACACCGCCCTCGTCCCTGGCAGAGCGAGGATGAACACAGGCGGGCGGCCGTGGTCACGTTGACGGAGTACGGTCCCAGGACGTTGCGGATGAACTCTGCCAAATCCTGGCACTCTCTCTGAAAATGTAAATGTTGACATTTGTTTCGCCGCAGATTTTTATCACAGCCCCGGATGATGGAATTTCATTAGGCGAGGAGGAGTGTCTGGAAAATGGTGTTTCACGGGTGATCAGACTTTTCGTGAATTTCTGGTTGCTTACCTCCGTCTTCGTCTCGCTTCTCTCCCAGATAACAACACCGGCTGTTCCCATGGCAGCGCTCTCTCCTATAGTGTTGACCAGGTCTGCCTGCAGGGAGATAATATATACGGAAGAACTCCATGAGAGTCTCTCATGTGTGTTATTTCCTCGGCACAGTCAAGTGGGAACAGAGAGTTCTCTAGTGTGGTACCTTGGTTTGTGACACGTGGAGTGCGAATTGATTTTTTATGAAGCAATTCTAATCCTATATCCAAGTGTTGACTGAAGTAATGCTGCTACCAACTTTGACTTGTTTGGGCTTCAGTTTCTCTTTTCACGCCAGCAGACTGAGGAGCTCACCTGAGAGAGGAAGGTATTAGTGGAGGCGTAGAAGGTCTTGACCAGAGGGAAAACAGGCAGGTCAAATGCAGATCCAGTCACAGAGGAAACTCTCAGTGCTTCTCTGATTTGACTGGACAAATAAAGCTTGGCTCCTGGTGTTCCACTCTGTGAAGTGAGATGTGATGGATTTATTGTAGTCTGGCAGACAGATTGCAGGAATTCACTGAAGCAGCGCTGGAGATTTTGGGTCGCAGGCTGTGGAGAAACCTATTAAGCTTCGCCGCCGATCCAGATTGATGCTTACCAATCACTTGACAGCTGAAAAACTCTGTGAGGACTCTGACAATACTTTCTGTACTGCACTTTCATGACTTTGTCGTAATTCCTTCCATTCCAAAAGAGCTTGTCTTTTGTAACAATGTTCATCTTTTACCCCTCCATCTCTCATCACAGTCTCCCTTCCTCTTCCCTCCACTTCAGATTTTGTGATACAAAATAACCCAGAAGCAGTGGCTATACTCTGAACCTGGCCAAAATTTCAAGTTACCAGGAAACTCACCTGCAGCTTCTCCAGGGTGAGCAGTGGGTAAATGGCCGAGCTTCGTTTCCATAACCACAGAAGTTCGTCGTTCATGGCCGCGTCTGCTGACGGGCACTGGCCGGTGTAACCGTCCAACATAGTTTGGTTTGGGCCGCCGTTGTAGCAGCTGGGGTAAGGAGACACCCCCCACAATGCTTTGGGCCTTAACCTTCTGATCTCCTGCAGCGTTTCGGTCAGTACTGACTGGGCCGCTGCTTCAAAGTCCACCTGCGGCACCAGAAAATGTTAATGTTTTTGCGAGTTGATATGTCCAAAACTGCCTTCCAAACAAGTGCGAAGGTGTGTAAACTATCCTGCTACTTCTGATTCCTGACTAATTCTTGCGGCTCACGTTTAGTTCTCCGCTTGTGTAGCCTCAGCTACCTCTCAAGTTATTGCTTCAAAGGCACTTACGAGTGTGTGTACCATGTTTTGGGGCGATACTATAGGGCCCGAATGGTGTTTTGGCTGTCCGCTTTCATGCTCTGCTACAAAGTAGATATTTGCATTTCTCATCAAAGATGTTCTCTTGACTCAAGAGAAGAAACTTCTCGGTCATGTTTTTTCACATCGTAATCTTGTGCACTCCACCATCTGCTACCTCCTTTGATGGTTTTCCCTCCATCTCACTGTGCCTTCTCGACATTCTCCTCATATCTTTTCGTTTCATAACACTGTGGCTCAGTTCTCTTGCATCATTGTGAGAGATGAGCCAGTCATTCTATATGTTGAGTGGCCAAAAATGTCATGGCAAAGTCTACTGTGTGCTTCAGTTTGGTCATAGAATTAGGATCAGACTTGATCTCAAATTTCAGATCTGAGTGGGATAAACTCAACAGGTGGCAATAGTCGGAAGGGTAAAAATTGATTTTATGAGGGGAAGGCGATTCAGGGGGGTGATTTTAGGAATCCCATGATCCTTATGCTTCCTCACCTTTGACCATTTCTCCACCTCCTCTGGGGTCCAGCTGGGAAAGAAGGACTTGAGCAATGTCCTTGATGCCTCTCGATAAACCTCTTGCTTCTCCTTGTTTCTTGCCCACTGTGGAGCCCAGGCCTCCCACCGCAGCACGCCTAGACCCAAGTACCTGGGAGCAGGTAAGGCCTCGCCTATGTCCTGCAGTGTCTTCTGAATATGACTCTCCAGTTTGGTGTGTTGTGGAAGGCCCCCGTTGACCGCTGTGTCTTTATCTATGAAATAGGGATAGTTTCCCAAAGTGTCTTCATAAAAGACGGCTACCCTGCCCTTGCGCTCCATTCCATAAGATCTCGGATCCGGCCTCGTGGAGCAGAACGAATCTGGGATGCCCCAGAAGATGATGAAAGGCTGTCCAGACAGAAGAGGGGGCATAGCTGGCTGGGGCGGTCCGGCTGTGCTCGGGTTCACGAAGGCAGTGAGAAGAAGAAAGACGGGAAGGTAATATTTACAAGTGATGGAGGAGAATCTCTGCGTAATATTCCTGATTTTGTTCCGTGTTGGTTTGGGCTCTGGGTGAAACCGAGGGTCGGTTAACGCCATTGGAGCAGCCAGATGATCCGGGCTCACTCCTTTGTTCCCACACAGCCACTCATGTTCCTGGAAGAGAAAAACAGTATCAGAAAGACATCAACCATTCAGCGTGTGAGTAAAGTATGTTTACATTGTAACACTGCTGACTCATTCATTTTTGGGCCAGCAACTGTAAGACTACCATCTTTCTTGAAATAGCTAAAGCATGTTAAGGATATTCAGAGCGAAAGGTCCTTGTGGCTATGATGGGGCCGCAGCATGAAAGAGCTTCCATCTCACCCCAGACACCTGCCTGGCAGTGAAACATTTACCATTCCTGATGGCAGCTGTCAAGGCTGAGCACGTAGTGTTAGCAAGAAAGAACACGGAGCCTGAACCGGGCCGTAATGGATTGTCTATTGATGAATCAATTACAGAGCAAACTGCAGCACGTAAACACTTTGTTAGGAGGCTCCTTAGACAAAGATTCAATAGTTTAACAGAGAACACTTTTGTCAGGCTTGACATGTCGGTGAAGTTTTATTTTTGGTTTAGAGTTTGTTATCTGGGGTTCTGTTTGGCTCTGTAAGTCACTGAGTCAGGAGCGACTCAGAGTAGAAGTGAAGACACTGCAATGCCATTTGAGGTTTGAGGAGAGTCAGGCACTGGTTTGGTGGACCAAATGGGAGGAGGACCCAGGGCATACCCGAGAGAAGTGATGCCTCTGGGTTGTGTTCCTCTGGCACTGGATAGAGGAAAGTCTGGCCCTTGTCATTTAGGTGGATAACCTTGTGATCTGACCCACCAGCACCGACTAAAGACAAGAACAATAACGCAAATAATCTGTCTGCGTCTTAAATGAAAACACAGGAATTGTTGGTAAAGGCATGGGGTCACCGGAAAACAAGTCTGCTGAGAGCTCTGATCTAATTTTATCTGCAGACTCCACTCCCGGTCTCTTATTTATGATGCAAGATTTTAAACTTTGTGGGCAATCTACAGAAACTGAAATACTGCAGTCTGAAACTCACACACACACACACACGCACATAGTCTGAGATCTGCTGACATCAACAGATGAGTGACAACTTAAAGAAATATGAACGTCAAGCCTCCAGGACGGCATCAATTCTCCAGCATGTGGATTCTTGGGTCTTTGAAACCCTCGAAGGGGGTTATTTTTTTGGTGTTTTTAATGATGGTGATGAAGACTGCTGTCAAACGTTGAGTCTCGAATGTCCTCAGGTGATAAAAAAAAAATGGATATTGAGTCTCTGCAAAGGCCAGCGTGTGTGATGAATAGCCGATTCATCCTCTCACCATTCATTCATGTCCGGCGCTGTTTAGTCGCGTCTCATTGCCCGTGCCGTATTTATGAATACTTCAGAAATATTTGGTCAATTACTGTCAAGTTTGCGGCGCTTAATTTAGGCGCGACTAGGTTTTTCCATTTGGGCAACAAATGTTGGAGGTGGCAGCTGATGTAAGCACGCCGACGAACAAGCCATTAAAAACAGACACGCCGCACAATGCAAGGAGTTTTCTTGTCAAAACAAAAGTGCACTTCACAATGGCAATTTCAAAAAACTATATTTACTACATCTGCGCGAATACATTCTTTTAAAGAAGGTGTGACAGAAATCCTTTTAGTTGTCCTGGTTGTTCCTCTACTTGGCAGATTTGTCATGACTGACGTCGAAAAAAAGTTGTTTTGAACATGCTCGGCCATTTTAAGAAGGCTGGCGGGCTCCATTGCTTGCTCCAATTTCCTCCCACTGTTCAAAGGAACGTAAAGGTCACGCGATGATGAGGCTCAGGTGCGAGCCTAGTGCCCTGTGAAGAACTGCACGTCTGCCTAGATGTGAGCACACACGTATAAACTGTCATATTCTATACACTAGACTAGAATGAGAACCTTCAATGTTCATTTTAAAGAAGGAAATTCAAGCAGAAGGAGACGGTATTGGAGTGTTTACTGGTCAGTGTGTGGATGCTCTTCATGTGTGCAGTCTAATGTGGTCAGACTAAGCTGCTGGTCTGTGTTTCCTCTTGTGTCTGGGCATAAGCTGATCCTAAGCCAACCGCCTGCGCAGCTTACCATGGGAAGAAAAACCCGTCCCTTTTTTGGGGAAGCTGTAAATATCATCTTAATAGTATCTTGTTTATAGTCACTGCGCTCAAGTGATGTATTTCAGGCAATGCTGAGTTGTTATGATGGACCTATTAGCTCAAAGATTTAGTTCCTCTCCGTCTTTGTCTTCGTATTATCCAACACCATTTATAGCAGATTTAACCTCCTCCTCACACTGCTAGTCTTTATTAGATATATGTTGTTGTTTTACCTTAAAAGAAAGTGAAATGAGAGGTTTTATTTAAAGTTTATCTGACACCAATGGCTTACTCCATTTTTACACATTGTACATTCCAAAATAAGATCTTTCAAAAAGTGAACTGTATTCCCATCTGCTGCCCTATTTTGGTGTCATGAAATTGAACTGCAGTGATGCAGCGAGGACTTCACAACACTTGTTACCTGAGTTCACAAAAAAAGCAACAGTTAGGAAATGAAGCACCAATTTTGTCCCTCAATGTGAAGTGTTATCATTATCGTGCTGGCCTCATATCATGTTGTTATTCCGCGCATCGTATGGAAGGATAAAGGCCGTCACTGGATTGTTTTGTTCTCTCTGATACAGAGTGCTGCTGTGGAGAGGTTCCGGAGGATGATCAAATGCAGAGGTGAGATAAGCCGGAGACATCATGTTGTGATGCCAAGAAATGGAGCCCTGTCACCACGTGCTGGCGATTTGCGTGGCCTTCAGCCTGTGGCTAACACGCGGAGGACTTTAATAGCTTCTCCACTAAATGCGGATGGGTTTGGCTGGAGGTTCGTAAGCTGTTGCTTCCTGTTGCTGATTAAAAAAAATGGGGCTAGTTCTTGGAAAATGTGCTGTCCTTTAAGTACAAATGAAAGTAATGGGGATTAGTTGAAGACGGATGTTGCCCTGTTTCACAACTACTTTTACGAAGCAGTGGTGACAGAAGATGTTTTTCGTGTATTAACAGCTGATACTAGCAACATTTGCTCATTTTCTGCAGCTTTGTTCTGCCTGCCTCAAAGAGGCGGGGACACCCTGGAAAGGCCTGCAGTCCATTACAAGGCATGCATAAACGCTCAACCAGTCTCACACGCTGATTCAGAGTCAACTTTGTACAAACAAATCTGGTATGAAAAGACCGAGGTTTTCACCATTAATAAGAGGCCTCTTGCTGTAACTCTGACTATATGAAAGTACTTTCTTGTAACTTTCATAAGGAAATAAAGGCTTTATTTACTTTTGGTTGTTTTTTAAAAAAGAAAGAAAAACTGTAGCATGCATGGTTTATAGGTTTCCATCATGATCAAGTTGAAAATGATTCAAACTTTGCTCTCAATACCTTGAGAATGCAACGACCAGTTCCATTTTATTTATTCACTCGCTGCACTTCCGGTAAGGTATTTAGTTAGTTGATGGCAAGTACTGTATTCTCATGTTGCCGTTTAGTTCATGTGTTGTTACACGCTCTCAGTGAGTTCATTGTTCTCCTCCTACCCTTATCGTATTTCGCTGTGGTTACTTTGAAAGACGTCAATTGTAAATTAGCAACTTGCTTCCAGTGCGTGGTTAACAAGATGAAACATATTTATTTATTTTTCATTTTTATTAAGTTGTCTTGTCCTCACTTCCAAGCACAAAAAATGTAAGAAATAATATCTACCTGAAGACACCTCAGAATTTAGCTGCTGGGTTGTGACTATTGTAAAAATAAATAATAATAATAAGAATTTTAATAAGAAGAAGAATTAATGAATTGAATGAAAAGCAAAACTGTCAAACGATATTGTGTGTCTATATTGTTTGCCCATTGGAGTCAGTATCCCAGTAAATTCTAGTATATGTACTTTTAACGTCTTACTTTTAAAGTCATTTTATGTTGTGACGTGACTGGAATCACATCACATTGCTTTGCATGACATTGGAAGTTGGGGTGCAAAAAATAATTCTATCGTTTCAGATACTGTCAAACAGAAACAAAAGTCATCGTGGTGATGGATCCTGATGTTTCAATACTGTTGTCTATGACTACTTTTCTGGGGGCACCCTGTCAAATGGCCATTACTGAGCAAGTATGCTGTACATTCCTTCCAAGCACATTGTTAGTACATTGAGAATGCAATGGTGTAGTTATTTCCTGGATGACAGTGTTCACTTCTTAACCTCAAGTTAAACGTTGGATAACTGAAGTAGAAGCCATTATTTCAATGCAGCGTGACCAGGGTTGTCTGAAAGCTCAAGCAAAATACTGGGTTTGAGTGGCACTTGACCTTTGGAACAAAAAAATACATGAATGAGCAGCAGTTTAGAAGTTGCTGTCAGGATATTTGTATCGTGTTGTTTAATCCTAATCACATTTTGTATAGTGAATATAGTGTCTAGAGTCTAATTTATTTTTTTAATGTCAAATATGTGGACATTTTTAGTTATGGAGATTGAAAAGTAGGACGTTTTTACATCCTATCAACCTGTCCTGCAGCGTCATAGAGCTTTATGGGTAACATTGTACTTATGATTCTAAAGTAAAACATGGACTTACCGATGCTGGAGTTGGTTCGACTTTGACCTCTTAAAATCTGGAATGAGTTTTGAGTCCTGCGTAGCTGATTGTTTCTGGTTCTACTCTTTGCTCCTCCAGCTTGAAAAATTAAGGAATGCTGCCAGGTTTGTGAGGACATGGATAAGCTGTGCATGTGTGCCACGCGGCAGAGAGGAGGCTAACGCTGAGGGAGAGAGGAAACTATGGAGATACAATGGCAGAAGTACACAGGTAGGTAGTAGAGGAGAGGATATGTTAAAGTGAAGCAAGGAATTAAAACAACTAACCAGGAGGTTTTTGGAGTTTGATCAAAAAAATCGCGGAGAGGAGGGCAGGTGTGTGGATGTAGGCGTGTGACCTCATCTTCCTGCTAAGCTTCCTTACTGTGAGAAGGTAAGAAGGGTCAGTGTTGGCCACGGTGCCTCACATGACCAGCGACACTGATCATAATCCCATAATCCTCTGCTCTTCCTCCGCTAATCAAACACTCGGATCTGTGAAGGATCACACCTGCTTCCACTATCTCCTCCTCCTACTGTTCCTCCTCCACTGAAAGAAAGAAAACGGTCACCTTCACATGAACCTCAACATTTCTGCACCCTGTATGTCTTCTCCTATGCCATGCAGCTGTCTTCCAAAATGGGTGACAATGCTTTTTGAAGCCTCAGTGATGATGGATAAAACCATATTTGGAAAGAAGATTTAACATGAAAAACGACAGTTGCGTTTTTTAAATTACACCAAACACAAAGTGTCATGAAAGATAAACATAAACCACAAAATAAATGCATCTGATGTTCTTCATGTTTTTGCCTACATGACACGTCCTTTACACACGTCTTAATTTTTCATAAAAATATTAGTGAAAATATGAATCACCCACACCTACTTACACTGGTGAAATGCTGTGTCCTGTCTTCTCTGTACGTCAACCAACATACCTCCTGACATCATCACATGGCGGCTGGAGAAGAAGGCTAAAAGGGATTCATCCACTTTTGGAAGCGGCGCCAAACGTACATAACGGCTGTTAGTTCTTATGTGTTAAAGTTACCTTCTACTACCTAACTTCCCGTAACATTGTTACCCAGCCGGGTGGAGCGGAGGTTTTGGGTTCAGTGGCGTGTTGTACAATATTTTTGGTGACGTAAATAGTTTGGCTTTAACCCTGTCCTCTCATCACCCAATAAGAAGGTTGAGAGTTGGAATCTCACATGGGCTGAGAGTGGAAGGATTTTCTCCGTGTGCTCTGCAACCGCCGCACACGTTTGCTTGAAATTTAGTCGTGTGTTCATATCTTTTGTAGCTATTGTCGTCCCGACAAGTGGGTTTGGGGTAAATATGGGATCCTCCATCTCCTGAGTGCATCCCTGCTTTTATTTTACTCCCAACACATCCTTTCCTTCACTGTTTTTTTTTCATTTTCTCATTTTGCCTCTCATGTTTTCTGCCCTTTGCCTGTTATTTGGCTGCACAGCGCTCACATTCCATCTCTCTCCTCTAAGTTGGCTGTCATTTTTTCCATTAGAGCCGTCAGGGCACACAATAGCTAATAAACTGGTCATGGAATCACACCTGAGCTCTCTTGTTTTTTCCCCTTAAATTCACATTCTCCTGCTGTTTTGTTGTTTTTAGGAAGAATCGCTCTGCTTTTGCTTTTGAAAGCACAGCCGTGGCTTTGTTGTCTAATGTTTTCTTTGGCATGTATTTTTACTGTTCACTTCATTAAGCATGGTTTGGATTTGAAGACTGCTACATGGTTTTATACACTTCTGCAGATCGCTTTCAAAGGGACAGTGACTCGACATCATCCGTATGATTCTTCTGGGTAGCTTTGCTTCTTATTTTGATTCCCACCAAGGCGTCTTGCTCTTCAATTACATGCATCACAGGACTGCAGGGAGTAGAAGATGAAAGATTCCACACGCAGCTTTACATTGCAAGAAAGGGACTTTTGGATGTTGGGAGGTTGGTGCATCAGTCAGACATTCAAAGTCAAGTATATTCTTTATATATATACATAATATAAACTATGTACAATGTATTTATTTGTTTGTCTTTCAAGGAGCTCACTTGAACCCTCATCTTCCCTGAGCGACAGATCCAACGTGTGACTTGTCAACATGTCCTTGAAGCAGCCTCATGTCTGCACTACAGGTGAGTTGCAGCTCAACTCCTCTCCTCATTTCTCTTCCTTCCTCTAACACGCTGTGAAGGAAATGAGTTGTAATTACAGCATCCTTGATCATGATCTGCTCGAGACCATCAGTGAGGTGGCAGTCGCTCCTTCCTTCCACTTGTGAACAAGAGCCATACTTGTTACTTAAATGCATCTACCAAAGTGAGCTTGCAGTGAGTTCAGAGTTGAAGGTCAAGGCTTCTTTTTTGCCTATATAAAGTGGGGGTTTGCCTGAGGTCACTGACCCCAGCATCTCCTGCACCTTGACTTAAGGACAGCAGTTCAGTGGCATCATAGTTCTCTGTGTCAGTGTGCAAAAATGTGCTTTTCCTTGTCTGCTATTTCGATTTCCGTGCTGATTCTTCATCTAAGCTTGAGCAGGTCTTCTTCCGATTAGAGCAGACGGAGCTTGTGGAGTAGATGGATTTACCAAAGGTCACCAACAAAACCCTCAGGTTAGCTTCGCACAGACAAACAGACAGCG
Source organism: Synchiropus splendidus (assembly GCF_027744825.2). Classification (NCBI taxonomy): domain Eukaryota; kingdom Metazoa; phylum Chordata; class Actinopteri; order Syngnathiformes; family Callionymidae; genus Synchiropus; species Synchiropus splendidus. Next base: position 8,251,265 of record NC_071351.1, read on the forward strand.
AAGGACTCACACACACAGACACACTGCAGTCAGATTATATGTATTCAATACCCTCGGGTCATCCTCTTTACTCCGCGGCCACGTTTCCCTGGAAACAGATCAGCTAAGGGGGTGTTGATGATGGGAATCTCGAAAGCTGAAATTTTCAGTTCAGAATTAGGACCACTGCTAAGAGGACAGCAGATAAGAACAGGACTCAGATAAGGTTGCAGGAAATCGCTGCAGGAGAGGATTTTTTTTTTTTTTTTCCCTGCAAATCAATGTTATCTTTGTCGACTGCATTGGTATTGGCTTCATTTTTTTTCACTAGTCAAATCTTTATTGAAAATTCAAGGTTGAACTTTTGACCTTGTTGTTTTAAAACAGCATTTTGTATTATTACTATTATTTATAATAATAATTATTATTATGTCTGACAAAACATACTTCATTCACTGTTCATTTTGCTGTACTTCTCTACGGAATGTCTCACCTTCAGAAGTACTACTGCATTTCACTGTTTAGTCTGAAGTGAAAACAATCCAGTCAAGCTTTACCTTCATTTTCCTGTCATTCTATTCTCTTCATTCTCCATTCATAACTTTTTTATCTCACTCCTAATTGACAACTTTTATATTGCGCCTCAACTGGCTCTGTATTCAGAAGCCGTGCTTTAATTTCTCCTCATTCACTCACATCCTCTGATGAAGCTAAGGAGTTATTGAGCAACAGGAAATGAAAGGACCTTTGCTGGGCAGGTTTGTCATTAGGATGGTGCTTCGCTCCGCCGGCTCAAGGATGGTTTTATAGGGGATTTCACGCGAGGTATAAAACACCTTCTCAGACACAACAGCAGGGCTGCGCGGTGTTGGGGCGACTTGAAAAATGCACCACTGCAGGATTCTATTAATGTTTGTCAGTATCTTTCCTTTTTATTTTTGTTTCATTTCATGCCAGTTTTTTTTATTTTTTTATTTCAGGTAGCCACTACAATTCCCAAGATCTCGATTGCAGTGAGACTTGACACACTTAACAGAACTGAGCTGTGACTGTAGTTTAGATTGTCTTTGCTCTTTTGAATTATTCTCACAAGACTCATTTTGGTTCTTGTTGCTGAGTGTTTTACACCGGTTGATATGCCGCAGCGCGTGCAATACTGGAGTAAGTTCGGAGAAGAAAGCAATAAGTTTTCTCTCGCTGCCTGCCGGGCTTTTGCTTTCTCACGTGGTGATTTCCAGGTCACATGCAGAGGACAGAAAAGACCAGGAGGCAGAAAAGACCATGGCATAATTGGGTTGCATGAGAGTGCCCTCTGATGGAGGAGAGAGAGAAAGTAGCGTTGGCGCGTGACAGATCTCAACACACATACACACTGGAGCGGCTGATGCTACAGTTGGGCTGACGTTGCAGCTCTGAACCAAAAGATTTGCGGCGCTTAAGCAGCTCTATTGTGTTTTTTGGGTGGTGACAGTATCCAGAAGGAATGTGAAACTGAGTGGTCTTTTTACACACAATAGAGACTGTCCAGTTCAGTGAGGTCACAACTGCAGCGAGACAGAGGTGTGTGTGTGGTGGCAGAGTGGGTGGCTTACTTGGAGCGGGTGTGGTTGAATCACACACACAAAAAATTCACAGTGAAGTTATAAGCCATACGTGTAACTGCTGAAAAGAATGAACAGTTTCCGGTTATAATATTGGTGTATGGGATTGGTGGAAGTCTGCGCTCTCTGAGTTCTCATTGAGTTTCTTCGTCTTATATTAAAGGACTGGGATGACGCCAAACAGATTTATGTTAGGTCTGTTGTAGCTTTAATATCAGCTGTGATCTGTGATAGAAAAAAGTCCTCGTTGTGTCTCATGCGTAAACAATGCTACTCTTCCTCTAATCTCCAATATTTCTGAACCTACCTTGTCTATGACAGTGTGTGATTCCCCTGGAGTTTATTTAGTGGAGAAAGCTCTTGACAATATTTGAACAAGTCTGTTAATCCTCAGCACTCTTTAGGTAGCTCGTCCCCATGGAAGCGATGTGTGTGTGTGCGCGCGCACATGTGTGTGTCCTCAGTAGGAAGAGGTCAATAACTGGGCGAAGAAGGGATGTGTAGTCGTGGAATGAAGGCTGTGTGTATGTGTGTTGGAGGTAGTCCAGAATAACAATTGATTTGGACACGACAGGAAACCGGAACAAAGCTCTAAAGGAAAAAAAAGGAGAAGTGAGGACAGAAAAAACTGGGCGAAGGAAGTGGTGATCCTATACTGGGGAGGAAGTTTAACAGTCGAGTATAAGTCTAGAGCAAATAGTGGGGAGAAGAGTGATGGTTTAGCAGGGAAATCAAGATGCGAATGGAGGGAGGGAAGCAAGGAGCAGTCTGTGAAACTGTCTTTGATCTCTCATTTCAGAGGAAAAGAAAGGAGTTACAGTGTGTTCATGTGTGTGCATGTGTCTATTCAACAGACCTCCATCCTGGTTTGTCAATCTTCAGCTGAAGTAGGTTGAGGGCTTAAGTGTGTGTGTGTTGGGTCCTCAGCGGATGTTTTGTGAGTTCAGCAGCCGTGTCGGGGCGAGGACAGAGAAGAGGGGTGAAAAAAAATGGGTGGAAGAGAAAGTGAAAAAAAAATGTGTCTCTGGAATTTACAAATGAAAAGGAAAGTTTTTTTTTTCTCTTAATGCGATTAAATTTTTCCATTTCACCGCTCTCCTGGCCGACAGTATTCTGTTCTTTAGACGCACAGAGCCGCAACGCTACACTGTCTTCAGGACGGGGTGGCTTTGGGTGAGGAAGGGGGAGGGACGAGTGCGAGCTGGTGGGAGGTAAACTGGAGGGAGAGAAGGAACGGGGAGAGGAGTGAGATTGTGAAAGGTTGGCAGCAGTGGTAGATTTTCTAAATCACTTCGGCTGTTGGATGTTTCATCGAGTTAAAAGTCAAACTGAGATTGAGCAAGTGACTGACAGGAAGAGGAAGGAATGGAGGTTTCAAAGTTTTTTTTTCAGTCGGAAGTTTGGTAAAACTAATAAAGGAGGGCTGACATTTGAAATTCGCTTGTACTACAAGAGGAGGTGTGTGAGGAGATAATAGCAGAAGCTGTGTATTTGTTCTTTAAAACTGGGAGTTGAGTTGGAGTGTTAATCCAGCGTGCTTTTTTGCCTCTGGTTTGATTATGGTATTAACAGTTAATGTATTCAATGTCTGGCTGTAGCTGTTTAATCTTGCTGTGTCTGTGAGACTTGAGGATCACAACTTGCTTTTTTTGTAAAGAAAATAGTGGTGAATTTTCAGCACAAAATGTACATCTCCTTTGCATTTGTATGTGTCTGCCCTTGAAATTGCAACTAAAAGTACATAGCATTTTCCACAATGGCAAACAACATTTGTGTTTCTCTGTGGTGGAGTTTTCTTCACTGTTGTGCTTCGCTCGGCAGGATATATTCGCTTTGCACTTAGTCTGAAGGAAAACACTCTCAAAAAATTTTTTTTGCATTGCTCAGTGAGTAAAATATTTTGACCCAAAATGACTGGCTTTTGAAAACAGTGCAGGCAGGGATGAAGAAAGGAGAAAACTCTATTGTCAATCTTTTTCAGACAGAATCACAGATCTAATTGAAACCTTTGTGGGAGGCATGACACTGAATTAGTTTTAGTTTTGATCATATTATCTGCGAGGCACAGCAGAAATCTAGATAAGAAAACGTACATCACATTACTGGCTTATTTACTGAGCATAAATTCACATTATAGAAAAGTAGTCAGGCAGGTAAATCATTGTTTAAGTTGATGGGTTTAGGTTTTTAAGTTTTCTCCACTCACATGACAGGGGATCCAGTTCAACTGATACAAAGAGTGAATCGAGGTTTTCTTGAACAAACAGCAACCGTGACCGTTCTGTTGAGACGATCCTCCGCCGAGGAATAAACAACCTTTATATCTGTGCCGGGTGACGAACATGAAGCCCGCTGAGCTCCTAAGTGCCAGTTTGGCAGGTTTCCCTCTGCCGTTTGCAGTTCTGGCCACAGTTACTGCCTCTGTTGTCAGATGGCGGCTGCATTAATGTGAGCATTGCTTTTTATTTGTTTTAAAGGACCCAAAGGTCCGCCTGGGAGCTGTGTTTGAGGATGACCAGGTTGGCTCCGTGGCTGTTGCCAGCTGGCAGTGAAATCTCATCTGGACTGTTTTTCACACACGCTGGTTTGACTGTCACTGCTGAGCTGCTGTTTGTCCTTCAAACAGATGCAAAACAAACAGAAGTGTGCGGAGGAAATCTGTGTGTGGTGGCAAGACAGCGCTGTTTCGACAGTCGCCTCTTCGGTCATGATAAGATGGAACAGAAAGATGTCTGCAGGAGCTGTTGTTGCAGAGTAGTCATGACTCACGCATTGCATTATAACATTTAAATGACAGCAGTAATGATCTTGGCATTTATATTCATGGGGTGTTGCTTATTGTCTTTGCTTCGTGTGGCCACTGATAATGGACCCGACCACAGGGTCACCTCATTGTCCTGAGACTTACAATTGGAGTTGAATATGAGTGACAAAAGCGTGAGTTATTCGGACAGCGGTCGAGATAAAAGTGCTTTTATTGTGAACCCCCATGTCGGTGGATGAAGGGAACAGCTTCAGACATCAAGAAGGCAGACTTCCATAGTGGTGCATAAGCAGCGAATGTTCTCTGGGACTTTGGCAGGATTCAGGGCTTTGTTGCTGTTCGCAGCTCGGCCCGGAGCGCCCTCTCTGAGTCACAATCCTCTAATCAGCAGAGCGCTCTGTTGCCAGAATGAACACTGGCAGTCGTTACGCCAATGAGTGTAAGCGCACGCACTTTGGCTCCCTTTGTTGTATCACACAGCAACCGCCCAAAGTCCTGCTCTTTGCATGTTGCTCAGTAACTTGTGTGTGTGTGTGTGTGCCAGTTGGCCCGCTGGTGTACTGACAACTCACCATGGAGATGTTACAGGAAGAAAATGTTGTGTGTTTGCAGTTTCAACGTGTCCTCAGTCCCGGCGCAGTCCAGGCGTTTGGAGGTTTTTGATGGTATTTGCAAGCAAGGACTGATCCCTTCCCTCCCTTTGATGTCTTTGCGATGCAATATTTGGACTCCTTCATGTTTGTAAGGTTTTTGAAACATAGTGACTTCCAAGCAGCTGGAAACTCCTCTTCCTAAGAACAGGAATGACAGACATTTACAATGCAGGAGAGAAAGGTTTGTTTGACTGACAGAGCATATTATATTCTTGGCGGTTTTTGCTTAATGGCTACTGACCTTCATGACTTAAAAATCGCAAGAATCCGAACCCCAACTTTCCTGCGATTTAAATTCATCTGCTTTCTGGCGTGTCGTGAATGTTGCAGTATACAAGAATAATTCAGGGTGATCTATCGACAAATGTATTCTCTCACCCCGGAGGAAAACATTTTCCTCTGGATGTGATTCATTTTCAGTTTTATTGTGAAGGATATATGAAATTCCTTGACCTGAAGTGAAGAGCCGATACCTGGTTACACCAGTTGATAAAACACTCACTCCAAAACTAGCCAAAGTTGCATCGCAACAGAAAGTTTCTTCTTGTCACAAAAGTGTGTCCAAACTTTCAAATTCCTGGTTTTGCAAAATAAGAAAAACAACATTAGACAGAAAGGTCACTGACCACGAGATCTTGTTAGCTCATTCTTACCGAGGAAACTCTGCTCCACCAACGGTGGATGACATTTCTGTATGTACAGCTGTGTCGCTGCAGTTTCATCACAAACGTGAGAGTACTTTAAGTCAGGCTGAGTATCAAACAGGTTTCCCTAAATGTCAGTGTGCGGTATACGCTTGCAACGCCAAGTCAATTTCAGGAGAGCAGAAATGGGATTTTAGTTCAACACTCTGCGAATCAGAAGTTAAAACAAGTTTCTTTTTTTCTTTTTTTTTACATGAATTTGAATTTATATTTATGTAAAAGCGCCAATTAGTAGTAGACAGCGATGTGCCGGTCTTTCCCAAAGCTCTTAAGATATGCAGACTGACAGAAGGGAGAGTGCAGAGAACACATTTGCACACTTTTCTGTTGGATTTGATGTGTTTTCTTTATTTTCTTGAATCTCAAAGTAGCTGCACATTTGTCCTGTATGCCTCTATTAGCACTGTGTTTTCCTCTCACCACATTTCAAATTCAGTGATCATGCCATCTTAAAATGCCATAAATTGTCTTCAATATATCTCGGTCTGTTTGCCAAAATATATGTATTATATATATATAATATATAATATTTCAAAACATAAATAGCATATACAGAGATAACCAACATTCTGAGCAAATAATTCTACTGCACAGTCATATTTTGCTTGGTTTAAAAGCGCCTCTGAGCATCATTGTAGTGAACAGAAATTATTATAAAGATTTATATCTTACCTGATGACTGAACAGTGGTGCTAATAAACAGGAAATCTAGCATTTCCTGTTGCTCATCCAAGCATGCCGTGAACCTCAGCGCTGCGAAGTACTTTCTCTGGCCCCTATATTAAAAGTGAGGCTCTCTTAAATGCAGTTGACAGGTTTTGTGGCTCCAAATTGAAATGCTGTCGTCCTTGCTGTGAAATGCAATCTGTCTTTCCGGGCGTTGAAATAAATAGTAATGCGGTTTTTAAAAGCGGAGCAGCTTTCCGAGGGTTTTAACATCTTTGAGTGATTTGTGAGTCTCCATTATGGCTCATTACCTTTTAAAGAATATCTGTGAGTTGTTTGCGGCGGAATATTTCACATAAACGGAGGCTCTTTGCTTTGTGATTCACTGCTTGGGTCCGGCACAAACGGAACCAGCCCACCAGTGAACCCCAATCGAATGTTTTACCACCCTCATTCTGGTCACTCTCTGAGCTGAAAATGGGCTCCAATGTTGTTTGCCTCAACTCAGCGTGCTACCGCACAGAAAAATTGCGCCCCGAAAAAGATGCTCACAGCTCACTGAGGCAATTCTCTGAAGGGTGGAACAGGCTGAGGTAAATTTATCTCATTAGAACCTACAGATGAGAAATCATTTGCTCGATTTTGTCCCAATTTTTCGCCGGTATTACAGAAGCAAATCGAGTGTGACGGCTTTGAAATAGAATCAGATTTAAATCAGCGCGCATGGAGGAGAGCCTTGCATCAGAGACAAACACTGAGAGAATGGAAACTCCAGAAAAGTGCAGTAAGTGGTTTTTCACATGATGCGTTGACAGAAATTGAAATGAGAATAGACTACGCCTGCGCACTGCATTTTGTACTTAATGTAGCTTTTAATGTAGCTGTCTCAGCTAGTTTTAAGTTGGTCTACTGACAAAACTTTTCTTGCTTTTTAACTTTGGACCATTACAACAAGGGAATGTATCATGTCATAACCTCGACCAACATACTCCGTAGTTTGGCTTGAACCATGGTGGCGATGAACTCTCCGAATCTCTCTCATAAGATCGAATGAGTTGACATCTGAACACCCTGGTTGAGACCCGAATAAAAGCTTTCGAAGGCACCGCGCAGCAACGATGACCTCACCCAAGCGCTCTTTGAACATGTTTCTTGGATCAGTTGTTGCTCCAAGTCACACCTGCGTCAGAGCTGGTGATGGAAAGTAATATTTCCTATTTTTGCATGTCTGTTTTTAGTTTAGGACTGAATGAATCAGTGGAGTGCATGCAATAAAAGCAAAAGTTTTGTACGGTGCTCTTCTTAACGCAGAATTTTATCGTTGTTCTTTGTGGGATGAAGGTGGGTGTCTTATACTGCTGTGAAACCACCATCGTATGAGCACCGCGGTGGTTTGTTTTGTACTGGTTTAGTGGCTCTCATTCAGCCATGACTATCGCCGCCCTGTTGAGTCCAAGTATGAGCGATATTAAGATAATTTTTTTCTGAATAGCCCAGAGCAGGGTGTCCAAAGTGTTCCACATAGAGCCGCAGTGGGTGCAGGTTTTTGTTCCAACCCATCAAGAAGACACCTTTTCACCAAAACTTACACCACCCTGGCCCTTTGCAGACTGTTTTTAGTGGCAAATTAAAGCAGTATTGAGTGTTGAAATCGCAAAATACGTGTCTGTTTTCTGTTGGGCTGAAGATGAGAATATTAGATGATGAACTGAAAAGTTTTTGTATTTCGACCTCAAGCTGATGTTTGATTAAAATTCATGATTGTCCTTTCTTTTTCTGGAGAACTAAAGAATTGTTTAAAAAGGCGCTCACTATCTGTCACCAATGACATGTGGTTTGACCTTACACACCCAAACGCAAGCAAAGGGACCTTCAAGGCGCCACAAGAGGCTTTGAATCGCAGGCCGTGTCCGTGATAGAATTGAGGGAGCCTCTGGTGTCATAATACACCAACCGTTACAGTTTCATGAAGCCAATACACGTCTGTATTGATGTGTTTAGGAGGCATTCACTGTCGATCATGCAAAGTACTCCAATGTATTCACAGATGAGGCCCTTTGCACCATTGAGAGCCCTGAGCTCCTCTGAATAGAGCGACAATAAAGTTGCGGTGGGAGGTCCGTTCACTATTCCAAATGCCTCTCAGTCGGGCTCAAGAGGTTGAGAGGGATAGTGAGTAGAGTGATGTTGCTTAGGTCAAAGGGTATTTGTTGGGCCTTATAGCCGCGTGTTAGAGCAAGAATAGGATCACAAGTTCAAGTTCAAGGGTAAAGACTTGTCACTGGATTTTGTGTGTTTGAGTACAATCCTCTAGTCCACCTTTTGACACACACACACACATGAATTGTACAAGCTGTACAAAATCTGAGCTTAGCAAATACATGAGTGAAACAACTCAACTATATTGAGTGAGGTACAGGCTGCTTTTTCCTCCTCATGCTGTGTTCTTGAGCCAGAACTGACTGCTGGTGGTTTTATCTAAAGGCTTTGATTCGTTCATCTAGCTAACCTTATTTAGATGCTTGTGGGTTCACATGAAGAATATGGTTGGTACTATAAATGGTAATGAGCAACAGGTGGTCTCCGACGGAGAACATCTGTGGTGATCTGGATTGGAATCTACTGGTGAAATGCTCTTATTTTTTCTTTTCTTTTTCATTCAAACTATTAAATGCATGGCAAACTACACACTAGTTCGATAAAAATCATTTATATTTATATGCTTTTTTTTTGTCAGGTGGATATTGTTCCGAGGTTGACATGGCCACAGTCTGGACAAACTGGACGGCAAATTCAATGTCTGAGGCCGACTCCCTCTGGACACTCAGTGAGCATCACTTTCACTCCGGATTTGGATCAACGACCTTAAAAAATAAGGTAGACCTTCAAAAAACTGAACCCGCTCTACTCCGCCCATCACTGTCTGCGAGTTAATGACCTTTCACAAACCCTTATCACCGGGCCTGTTCTCGCCCCAGGTCATAGAAACTGCAGATGCAGTGTTTTCATGTGACTGGAAAAATAATTTAAACATGGGATATGCCCCCCGCACCATTGCTGTAGAATGCGAGGTCCGTCACCAGGGTCCTCATCAAGGACTCTTCTGCTCAGTTGTTACGGCGGTGAGTCAGTTTAATCACCAGTCCGTCTCTCGTCCGTCTCCCTGCTTCATCTTGCTCCATGTCATTCCTTCACTCCAGCTTCATTCTGTGGCACTTAGAGCTAGAAAATGTTGCTCTTTGCCTGGAGGCTGTGCATTTTAAAAGCAGCAAAGTGCCTTGAATTTTAATGTGGGACTGGTACACAGAAGAGGCAATATTCATTCCTGCCGTTCACTTTAGTTGACACGTGGTAATAATGTTGATCACACTACATGCGTCGACTGCGAGAGTCTGCGGGGAGAAATAGCATCCAGCCAGTGGCCTGCCTCGGTTTGTGTGATTCTTTCAATGTGAGGGTAGTTGACAGTCAGTTGCTCAATAGGTTCAGCTTCAATGTTAAAGATTGATCTGCTAGTTGAATCAGGCTGTTATAGCACTGTTATAATGGTTTAAATCGAACTTTTTTTCAAAAGCATTTGATAAAAGATCATCCTGTTTTCTTTGTTTTGTGCGACTAAGATCATGTAGACTTCATTTTATTTTTTTTAACACAACCAACACACACACACACACACACACACACACACACACACACACACACACACACACACACACACACACACACACACACACACACACACACAAATAATTGACAAACCCAGTGGAGATTTTCCACAGAGGGAACATGCGAAGTGCACACAGCTACCGCTCTCTGCTGCGGTTTGGTGCCAGCTGTTAGGTCTCTCAAGAAGACAGCAGATATTCTGCACTTGCTGTTTATTCGTTTCTTTCTGTATGAACAAGCGACCGGCACTGAGCCAATCATTTTAATTGCGGTGGACCTTCTGCAACAAATATGTGGAAATGTCATTTTTGCAATCCCACCACCTTTTCAACCTCTGATTTTCCAATCACTATGCGGCCATGTCTGCTCACCTGTAGTCATCTGCAATCAGCTCTCACTTCTGAGAGCCGCCTCCCGCTGAAGGTCTGCTGCTATTGTCAACACACACCGCACTGGTTATAGCGTTCAGCTGCCCAGCGCTGATGGTTGAATCCAAGCCTCCTCCTCTTCTGCTTATTCCCCTCATCCCAGCTGCTTTAAGTGTGAGGCGTGGGACTCCCTAAACTGGTTGCCATCTTATCGCAGGGCGACAAACAGAACACTCACGTACACAGTCGCACTCAAAAAAGACATATTTTCAATGTGTTTACAAACATTGGTTTTCAATAGTTTTTTGCTAGACTTCAGTGATTTCTGAGCTGCCTCAGAGTGATACCACTGTGCTGCTCACAGATACACGGATGGCTACTCTCGAATAAACATCCTGGGTCTTAGAGATTCTATGGTGCCTGCATTTGTTCAAAGACGATTTGTTCATGCACTACTCAGTGTTTATTTTAATAGAAGGGTAATCTGTTATATTAATTATAAGTTGCCAGACTTCAGTGATTTCTAAGCTGTCTTGATGTGATACCACTTCGCTGCGCACAGATCCACGGGTGGATACTCTCCAGTAAACATGTTGTGATTTGGAGCTTCCATGGTGCCGGCATTAGTGCAATTAGATGAATTGTTAATTAACTAGTCAGCCTTAGTGTTGAAAGAAGAGTAATCTGTTGCACTAACCGTTTGTTGCTGGACTACGACGATTTCTAAGCCGTCTCGGTGTGATACCACATGGCTGCTCACAAACACACGGATGGATACTCTCGACTAAACATACTGTGGCTTTGAGCTGCTGTAGTTCCTGCATCTGTACAATTCCCTTCTGCTTCAATGACATAAATGTTAAAGAGGGTTTTCTTCTTGGTAATAACACCCCATTGGCTGCAAATAGTCTGGAAAGACGCCTCAACACATTCACGGTACGCTTGTGTGTTTGTCACCCGAGAGTAGAATTAACACACTTCATCGAATATGAGGTTTCTCTCTGTTTATTTCTAACAACAGCGTGTTGTGGTAGAAGTTTTCTACAGCAGGTGGTGTCAGAATAAGAGGAACCAGTGGTATAATGTGTTCGCAGGAGGCATATCAATAAGAGACAAGTTCAGACATGCATCCAAACACATTAGGGCACGTTAGAGCAGTGTAGTGTGTCGTGTTAGTGGCATGCCTGCATCTCATGGTAACAGTGTGTATGTTGATGAAATCCAAATAGTGGAAAGACACTGGGGGAATAGTAAGTGAATTTCTTGCTTGAACTTCTGATTTTGTGCTCCGGTAAGCATGTCTGTAGGCGGAGTGTGTGGATTGTGCACTAAGACATGTTGCTGTGTGCGTGTGTTTGTCGGCATGTGTTAATCCATTGCTCGCAAGAATATCTGGATGTTTTTTGATACAGAAATGGCAGCACAGCGGTACATGTTGGTTAACTGTGACTCCATGCTGTGGTCGGGACACACACACACACACACACACACACAAGCATTGCCAGGCGCCCGCATGTGGCAGCGCCAGTTGAGTCACAGTTGTCTTGTCACCCCTCCTTGCTATGAACCCATGTGACCCAGAACACACACACCTACACAAACAAAGTCGCAGCCGTCCGATGCCACCTCCTGAAATGGAGGTGTATAAGATTAAGGCGCGCACGCTCATCTGACAAACTCATCAGATGCACTCTCCTTTCCCAGACGTTTATACCCCTTTGCGACTTTCGCAACAGGACTCATCTGTCATCACAAATACACACACACATACATCAGAGTGAAGGAAAATAATGACCTGTGTGTGTGTGTGTGTGTGCGCAAACACCATGCACATTCCTGGAGCCATTGACCGGGGCTCTGTGGGTAACCATGACTACAACTGCTTCACCATGGAGACGGCCGTTACTCCCTTTACTCGCCCTCCTCCACCACGTCTCCCCCTTTCTCTCTTCGCCTCACCCCACCTTGTTCCCCTCCCCCGTGTCTCTCGCCAGTCGCCGATGATATTAGGCGGCCAGAAAAAAAGAAGATAATCAGGTGGGGAGTCAGACTTGACGTCGCTTTTTAGTCAGCTTTGAACTTTTCTTGTTCGTCAATGTCCACTGCTGCTACTTTCATTAGGGATTGTTCCACTATCTGGTAATTGCACTGCATCATTAGAGTCATAGGCTGACGTGACTCAAGTCGAGCACTCAGGTTCTGACTGCTGTTGTGAAGGTGAAAGCAAAAAGAGTTTTGTTGAAAAGTGTGGTGGATCACGGAGGAGAAGGGTGCTGCGGAGGTCGGAACAACTTGTTTATGACCTGTGACCAGAGGCAATAGTCCAGGGTGTGTATGACTTTATAGTTGAGTCAAATTTGAACACACTGTTTGCGTTCAAGGAAGCTTGTGTGGTTTCCTTGTGCGAAGCTGGTCAGGTTAATGAGCGGTTGGTGAATGAGGATTCATGTTATATGTCCTATGTGGTCCTTCGCCAGATTCATTTAAACACTCGCGCTTTGAAGTGGAGTGCCCGTCCAAGCCTGGGTAAATGGCGAGCGTTGCATCAGGAAGTGCTTTAATTTGAAAAAAAAAAAAAAAAAAAATCACTATCAAATGGAAAAGGCGGATCGTTTGATGCGTCGTGGCAAACCCCTGAGTGGGAAGACGGATCTTTGAAGTTGATATTCTCTGTCTGTGTTTCTTTGAAAATTATTCTTGAAGTTTCAGCTAAATGTAGCCCTTGTACATATTAATGCTCAGCGATGTTGCCACTTTGATTCAGGGTTTCATTTCCTGTTAGTCAAATTTGGTGAATGAATGTTCAGATCACAGGGAATAAATCCATGTGCCTGTATGTTCTGTGGTTAGTAAGTGATTCTACTCAAATGACTGTCATCTGTGTGTGGCTTCTCTTGCACTTGCAAATGACTTGAACCTTGCTCTGTATCTGCCACCGTGTCTTCCTCTCTCTGACACCCTCAAGTTGATCATTACAGCCCAATGTTTCCAAAATGTTCCTCTCTGATGTGCTGCAAATAAGCAGAAAATGTCGGGGAAAGCTACTTTTATTACCGCTCAAGTTTGTCATTTCTCTTGGTATTTGGTCTCATATTGCGCCAATTCTGGTCTAATATTTTCAGTAACACAGCTTCAATATAAATTTTTATCTCCATTGATTTGTTTGGGGTGTAAGTCGTCGCACTGATGGAAAACTGGAGTGACTCGACCTATTGAGCGTGAAGATTCCCTCTGGAGTTGGTATGTGTGGAAAGGTATAGATTAGAAATTGAAAAACTTTTGTTATAGAAACTTCAGGTTTTGTGACTATTTCTGTCACAGCACAAGTTTGGTCCTAACGTTAGGTGTCCCGTCCATTTTAGCTAGAGTTCAAGATCGGTTTTACCATCCAGAGTCTGGATTCCAGACCGGAGCGACTGGATCCAGTTCTGCCTTGGCACATGTTTTTGTAGCCAGAAATCCTCTACTGTACAGAGAGCGTGTCCTCAGGGGTTCGGTATGTCTCACTTGCTAGGTAGAATTATTAAGTACATTTGACTGGGATAATATTTCAGTGCTTCATTCCAAAACACGTCTTTTACTCTTGATATAAGTGGAGCTAGTTCTTTGCAGGCCATGAGTCGTGAACTTCTGAAGTGGATTTTGATTCACAGGTCAGTTGAAGATTGTTTTAGTGGCTGTCAATTTAAAAAAAAAAGGAGAGAAGATTGCTCACTTTATTTTCAGTTGATACAGTTCACCTCGGCATATTCTTTGGTCACGGCACTCCTGAGCGTTTTCTCCTGACTGCATTCATCTCCTCACCTTTTTGCTGTGCTCCAGAGCGACTATTCTGGAGCTCCCACTTTACTGTGTGAACCAATGTACGTCCTCCTCTTGTGATGAAGAGCTTCCTGTTGCTGCTTGTTTGGAGGAGAGTATAAAATAAGTATGGTGCTACTGACAGGTAATGTGTTTCATTTAGCAAAAACAGATTGTCTTCCTCAGATTGCAGAAATTGAGTTAGGAGCAGAGCGGTTCGCCGCTGAAGTGAAAAGGTTGGAGATAAAAAGGGCTGTGTGAAAATAGCTCAGCAGGGGAAGAGAATTTAACAGCTCGCTTAAACACAACATTTTAGCCGCAGCCATACGGATGTGTTTTATAATGACTATGAAGTAGTTTGTTTGTAGACATGGACACATTAGTTTAAAACAAAATGACACGCAACTACTCCCTTCTGTACGGCCGAAAATACTCCTTGATGGAGAGACTTTAAATCAAATGTAAATGAAGAACTCATCGGTGAAAGAAACGTTATTAAATAAATAAGTCTGAAGGAGAGAGGTCTTACATCAGTTGCACCCTAAATTGAATTGCTAAGAAGAGTGATGAGTGATTCTTCTATGTGTGTACGTGCCGGAGCGACAGCCGCAGCTTTCGCCACCTGTTCTCTGCCTGGCTATCAAAAAGTCAATTTTTCTGAAATTTAGAAAGGCAAACTCATTTCAAGATTGATGGCCATGGATCTTTGAAATCTTATTAAGAATACAGAATGGATTTCGTGGCCCTGAGGGTCAGACATCTTGCTCCTACTATAAAACACGAGTCAAATCGCAGGGAACGTGAAAAGCCAAGCTTTTGTTTTCCCCACAGAAGCATGGCGTCTTTTTTTATTTGCTGGAGAAAGGTTGCTTTTTGCAGAGCATTCTTTCTGATATTTCCTACGTATTATGTCAGACTCTGGCCTCTGTTTGACTTGAAATTTGATCTCCACTGGTGATTTTTCTCTCCTTTTGTCTCCTCCTTGAATTAATAGAACAAATAGCAGCAGAGAAATTCACTGGTCCGTGGACTCATAGCAATCCACCTGTGTGCGACTCCTCCAATTTAACCCCTTTCTCCTTTTTCCCCCCCTCACTGTCTTTTATCTCATCACCTTGACTTGATGTGTCCTTCATCTCCCCTGACTGCGCTCCCCTTTTTTTCCACCATTTTTTAATCGCCTGTCAAATGATCTCTGAGACCAGTTTGATCCCAACTTGCTCTTTTTCACTCCCATCAACCTGTCAATTTCTTTTCATCTTACTGTCCCCTTTTACAATGCATATTTACCCTGCTGCATTTTTCACTTTCCTGTCTTCAACGCTGCTTTTTTTTCATGTAGAACTGAGAAGAAATCCCAGTTATTTATCAAAGTCTATTGCTTATCCACTACAGGGTTTCAGTTTCAACCTCCCTAAGCCAATTTATCCAGCTGCAGAAGTTATAAACTGTCAGCCCTGTAGTTTCTCCCATCTGGATGGGCCTGATAAACCTCAGAAGGAAGGTAACTAGGTGAAAGAAATGCCCAAAATATCTCATCTAAAAAGGGGTCGAGTGGATTCTCACTGCTCCAATAATTCCTATTGCTTGTTTCTGTTCAGGTAATGTGATTGTACTGTAAATGTAGATTTAGGTGGTAGATTTTCTAGGGGGAACCATGACCTCCGTTTCCAAAATACCTTCATTAAAACCTAACAGTTCTGTGATCATTTTCCTCATCATATTTCCCACTGTTTTTGTATCATGACTATATTACATCGCTTCTTTTAAATGTCACAGCCCTCTTCTTCGCTGCTCACGTCTCCTGTCATTAGCACTTCCTCCTCACCTTTCAGTCAGTTGCTTACAGTCTCCTTGACTCAGCTTTCACATTGTCTTCCCTTCTGTCTATCAGTTATTATTCTCTCCACACTTGCTTCATCTCTCATTGACAATCCTGTCTCTCTCATGTCGACACTGTCTGTCACTCCCTTGGTCTCTTTACCACCACTCTGTCTCTTTACTGCGGTTCCAACCACAAAGGCACACACCTGTACCCCACACACACACACACACACACACACACACACTGTATCCACGCTTCCTCATTCATATTCCACCTGTGTCAGTCTCCTTGGAGTTGTCTGAGGGAATCAAATCCTCCTTCAAATTCATCTTTTATTCCTCCCCCCCCCCTCTCTGACTCAAGGTCTTTTTTGTATTCATGACTTTGTTGTGTTTTGGGGAGTTAGTGAGTGTAATAGTTAGGGTAAATTTGTTGTTGCACGCCCTAAGGAGGGAGATGCTGTCACATTCAGTGTATGAAAGAAGACTCCCGCATGATGTTTCCACGTTCTGACACCAAAGTAGAGTATTTATCCAAAGACATTTTACAGAGATGTCATGGGTGATGACAGACAGATCCAAGCAGAAATGTTTTCTTTTCATTTTGCCATACATACTGCCTCACACCCTGATGTCGGTTGCTTCCCAGGACTCCAGTGCTGAGTGTGAACCAAACAAGTGTTGACCTCAAGGCGCTGCACTTCTGTTGTCTAAGGTCAAGCTGGGAAACTATTTAGCTATGACGCAGTAAAACGCATCCTCAGCCATCGTCGAGCCTGACAGCCTTATTTTTGACTTCACACAGACAAAGATATGACATGAAATGAGAGTCATTTCAAAGAATAAGAATAGTTTGTTGCATGTCCTTTTGATCAGTGGATTCAAAGATGAGTCCGAGGCTGCTCGTGTTTGTCTGACAAAGGCAGGTCAGTGGAGAGGCTCTCGGAACATCAGGGCTTCGTGAACGGTTTTTAGCTCATGACGTCACGCTGGAAACCCTGTTATAGCATATCATTATTTTTAATTAACGGGGATTTACGGAGATTTTAAGAGGATTTCCTGAAGAATTAATTGGGTCTATTTCGGTACATTTCAAAGTATTGTTTCTCTGCATGAGCTGTCGTCCTCTTCGCCTGCTGACTCCACCGGCCGTGGCTAGAAAGCTGCCTCATTGTCCTTTGTTGGCCGTGTGAAACAGTGACAGGGGATTGTTTTCTGTTGCTTGCTGTTGTTTCCACCCACCCGTCTGCTTGGTTTGTATTCTGTCGAAGACCTTTTTCATTTCATTCAAGCTTCTTTCGTGGACCTCTATTAGACTGAATTACACCATTATAAGTGTCCCACTTTTTCATGGAAACCTCCACAGCCAATATTCCTTGGTCATAGTTGGTTCAACACCCACAAACATTGAGCCCAGCAGAGACTATCTCTCTGTAAAGCTCAACTGCTTTTGCCTTGTGACTGCACTGACGTCCTTCACCCACTGATATTTCAGCAGAAAACCCTCCAGGAAAAGTGTGAAATCAACTGTTGGGTGTGAAATACACAGCGAAAAGAGACGTTCGAGGTCAGAATCTGAGTGAACTCTGGGTCACCTCTTGTGCGGCTTATGAATTATATAATCACTTCATTTTACTGGAAGTTTTAATGACACTGTAGTTGACTTAAAAAAATATATATTCAGAACAGATTGAGAAGATTTGGACCGAAACCGAGGCTGGAATTACCCTTCAATGTTAATTAGCCGGCAGATTTTGAAGGTATTATTTGCAATTATGTATCTATCAGCTGTGTGATGCCGTTCTGAGTGAACGTGTGATGTAACTCACTGCAACAGCTCTGAAGCTATTTACCCGCCGTAATTAAGAATATGACCTCAGAGGATTGAGCGTCCATTGATGGATTGCCTGAGTCCGTGTTTAAAACCCAAGTTGTGGGTGGACATTTGCATCCGAGCAGAAACTTTGAGAGTGAAAGAAACCTTTTCAAAACAGTTTCAAACGAATCAAACTGAATGCTAAAATAGTTGCCACAAGCCCGACTGAAGGTCTGTCATGCTTTTATTATTATGGGATTATTTATATATATATATATATATATATATATATATATTATTATTATTTCCTTCCACTTTTATGCATTGTAGTGGGTTCTACTATTGATATTGGTGGGTAGTGACAATGGTCATATAGTAGGAAGGAAGGTTTAGTTGGTGATAGGGTTGGGCGATATGGACCAAAAAAGTTATCACGATAAATAATAATTATCATGATAAATCCATTTTCATTCTATTCCATGTGTTGTACACACTACAGTCTCTCTTGAAACTGTTACATGATGAAACTTATGAGTGGAGTTTGTCTCCAGCATCATTATTTGTTGTCTAAATATAATAGTTAACCAAGTGTAGAGATGAGAATGTCAATGTTTCATGTCTCTCGTAGAACCCGGTCGATTTATTTAGGGGTTAAATTGAGCCGTCTGTCTGCTGTAATAAATGTAGTCATATTCTATTCTCAAAATCATGATACAAACTGTCAGTCCTTTCTCTTGTGTGATGAAAAACCTTTTCACAATTCTCTCTCCTAAAATGGTTGTTTTGGTTTGCCTTATTGAAGATTTCACGAATATTTTGAACGCTTTAGAATTTGTTGATGGTCCCTAACTGATGCCGGGCAGCAAGCAGGCCTTCAACTGTATCCACTTATCTTCAGTGTTCTGAGTTTACAGCAATGTATGACATGTGGGAGCTTGACTGACACTTGCTTGATCCACTAGGGCTGCTGATAGAGCACAAGCAAATGTTCTTGTGAACACTTCACACATCAGTTGTTTTCTAAACATCTCTAAGATGCACATATCACTGCAGTTTGGTGCCTCTTATACAAGGTGCTCTGATGCCAAATGACATCCAAAGTGTGTTGAATGGCTCTTCAGCTGGGACCATTGTGTAAAAAGCAGAACAACCCAGCTCAAGCATTGTGTTTCAATTGTGCTCAAGTCCGAGACCGAATTCTTCCAGCAACACGTCCCTGTTGTAAGAGTGGAAAGAGGGCTGTAAGAATCAATCATGGCCTCTGAAATTAGTCAGGCGAACAGGTGTTTGTTGTCTGGTATGTAGCTGAACGATTGTACCGTCATCCATCCCTTGGCCAATCTATTTCTCACTCCGGGTCATCTCCTGGTGAGGCTGACCTTTCTCCAGGAGGAAGAGGCGCGACACAGGCAGCCAGAGCTGGAGTGATGTGTGTAAGTGGGTCAATAATAACATACGGAAATAACATTTGGAGTCTGTGTGAAGTCAAGGAGTCACTCACCTATTCTAAAAATACTGGGGCGCCGGGCCAGCTGACGTGTGCGTGTGTGTATCTGTGGCGGTGTTTGTGCTCTCTAGTGCTTGAGTGCAAAAGTGAAAGCCATTGTGGCTTTGTGTGTAAGTTGATGACAAATTGATATTTGCAGCACAGAGTCTCTATGTGGTAACCATGACAACGCCACAGTAGGCGGCAGTGACTGTCTGAATGCATTATGAAATCAGCGTGTAGGTATACATGCATGTGTGCGTGTGTTTAATGTGTGTATATTAACCAGTGAGTAGATTAAGCCGACATGCAGCTTAATAGCTGCGAATCAACAAATAAATGCAGCAATACAGCATCAGGCGTGTTTTGCCCTTCAGCTCCAAGTGGAAGATCACACGTGAACTCAAGCAGAGCAGAGAGAAAACATGTTTATAGTCAGACAAAAGCGCAGAAACTTCAGGTGTGCAAATTAAAGCACTGTTAAATCATCGATGTGGGCAGCGTTTGTTACAGTAACGGTTCATTTTTTAAGCTAATTTATAACTTACATTTTGAGATTTTTTTTTATTTTTTTTTTACAACTTTTAGGTGATAATATAACAACTATACAATGACTCTTGCCAATTCCAATGACTTGCGGATGAATAAAAAATGAAAGTCCCTTTACACTCGCAATGGTGCAACAAAAATTTGTGACCCATTTTAACGGTTTTATTGGAGATTTAAAAGCAGTGACAAGGCGGGACAACACTTGCAGGTCCATGCACTGATGCATGTAAAGCTTGTCATGATTTGTTCCTGGATTAGAACGGGTTGTCAGCATTGGATGTTAGTGGTTCTGTGCAGGTTAGATCATTAGAAGCAGTCTAGTTCTTATCTAGTAACTGCTGCTGTTCATCTTTGCTTTAAAAGAAAAAAGAAAAGTGTCCATTTTACATCGACACTCATCAGCTGCTTTATATTGGGTTCATAACACTATTTCAGATCAGCTTTTTGCTGTGTAAATGTTCGCTTTTTAAGGTGTAGCTCCACGCAGACTTTTATTTATTTAATGTTTTCACTAACAAACTCTTCCCTTACCGACACACACACACACACACGTACGTATCTATTGCTTGTGACAAATCCTCCTCTGGTCATCTGCATGGCAGCTCATCTATATTTAATTTCTTATGGATAGGTGAGCTCCTCGCCCAACGTCTGAGCGAGACACTCACTTATGTAAACCCATTTCAGCAACTTGTATCCTTGATCTCGTTCTTTCAGCCGTGCCTCGGAGTCCTTGACTGTGAGGGAGGCTTCGTGCTCCCCGGCACGGCGGCTGAAAACCGAATGACATGACATGATCGATTGCGCGTCACTCTCCCGCTCTCACCATGCTGTGTCTGCTTTGTTCATTTACGACATCTGTGTTTGACTTTTAGATTCCTTTGTTATCACCGACATTGATCAGTGCTGTACCTTGCTGGCTGTTCTCCAGGATGCAGGGCCACGTCTGGTGTTCCATCAGCCAAAAAGGCCAGACGTCACCTCATTACTCATTCACCTGCATTGGCTGCTCAAATTGATGTTGCTTTTCCTCTCCACCCGCTGACCATTCACAACCCTGGTCTGAGGGCCTCTTTTATAATTGTATAGAAATCAGAAGCATCTTTGCTTGCGTCCATTTTCAATGAAACACCTGTATATATCGCTTTACAGTATCTGGATTATAGCTTGCTAACAGACAGACACTTGCACAGTTGCATGGAACATGGTTTGCAGACAGTCTTCTTTTTCTTTCGGCTTCCCCCTTCAGGGGACGCCACAGCGGATCATCTTCCTCCATCTCACCTTCTGCTTCCTTTTCCATCTTCTCTCAAACATGTCCTCCACCACCTCCATCAATCTCCTCTTTGTCCTTCCTCTCCACCTTCTGCCTGGCAGTTCCAACCTCAACATCTTCCTACCAATGTACTGTCTCTCTCTCCTCTGTACATGTCCAAACCATCTGGGTCTCTGACTTGGTCTCCTGAACACCTGAGCACATGTGCTGCCCCTCTGATCTACTGCTTCCTGGTCCTATCCATCCTGCTCACTCCCAGAGAGAAGCTCAGCATCTTCATCTCTGCCTCCTGTCTTTTCCTCAGTGCCACTGTTTCCAAACCATACAACATTTGGACACTTTCCCTTTCATCCTTGTCGACACCCTTTTGTCACACCTGTCACTTTTCCCTAATGATTCCATCCTGCCTGCACCCGCTTCTTCACCTCTTTCCCACACTCTCCATGGCCCTGGACAGTTAAGTACTTCAAACCTCCCACCTTCTTTATCTCTACATCCTGTAACTTCACCTGTCCACTTGGCTCCCTCTCATTCACACACATGTATTCCATCTTACCGCGGCTAACCTTCATTCCTCTCCTCTCTAAGGCAAACCTCCACCTCTCTAGCTGATCTTCCTCTTGCTCCCTGCTCTCACCACTGATCACCATGTCATCTGCAAACATCATGGTCCAAGGGCCTTCTTGTCTAACCTCATCTGTCAACCTGTCCATCACCATGGCAAACAAGAAGGAGCTCAGAGCTGCAGAGCTGAGCCTCGGTGCAGTCCCACCTCCACCTTGTAAACACGTGAACAGCCTTTCGTCACAAAGCCACACCTCTTTATTCGCCAGTCATAGCACCATTCCCAGGCATGGATCAGCTGGATTCAAGCTATGTCATGTAGAAGAAGTTAGTATGTCCACACTGACTGCCTCTGAACAAGATGAGAGAGTAGGAGTCCATCTCAGCCTTCACTGATCTCTTAATGACTATTTCCGCTGATATTGACGTCTCTTAATGCCTTTATTGAGTCCTTCAACTTTCCTCCTCCTTTCCCCCTCTTTAAAACTTTTAAGGGCTTGAGGGCAGTATACAGAAGCAGGTGGAACAGAGTTTGAATTCAGCAGCTTGTTCCGATCACATTTCTGGGAATAAAGCGTCTGCTAATTTGGCTACTTTAGGGAGGATAATGAATGTCATTTTTCAATGCAATGTTTGACCTGCTTATGCAGCAAAGTATCAAAAAAATGTTTTCAAGGTCGACCAAAATCTCTTCCCAATTGTCAGTTGTTCCTTTCGATATAATTTGGACAATAATCCTAGCACTTAGTCGGGAAATGATCTCAACTGTGAGATTAAAATGAGCTTCTTTATTACTAATCCACTTGAATTAAAATGGGTCAGAATGATCCAGCATGACATTCCTGGACCTCCAATT
The DNA here is from genome assembly GCF_027744825.2 of Synchiropus splendidus. Taxonomy (NCBI): domain Eukaryota; kingdom Metazoa; phylum Chordata; class Actinopteri; order Syngnathiformes; family Callionymidae; genus Synchiropus; species Synchiropus splendidus. The sequence goes on from NC_071351.1 coordinate 8,273,838, forward strand.
AATATGTAAATACATCCGTCACTTTCATGCATGTTAATGATGAGCATGTTTTCCATTTTTTCATCTGCGGCGGGCGGCCTGATGTGAGCTCCATCTGATCCCACCCGGATCCTCCATCTGGAAATAATGTGGCTGCTCATTTCCAAATGCAAAATATCAAACGGGCTCGACAAATATAATCTTGCCTTTTGAATTACAATGTGCAACCCAGCTGACACTGACCTTTCCTCAAAGTGATAGTGTGCAATGATCAACCGAAGATTAGGAAATCATAACCGAGACCTCGGTCGTGATTCCTGGAACATTTCCAGTTGCCAACAATTGAGAATGTTTCAATGAGAACCTTTTTTTTAATGATGGACTGAGGATGTTTCTGAGGAGAGTGGACTGAAATAGAAAGAACGTGGGTGTAATTGAGCTGTATTTTTATAGCAATATTGTCATCGGTTAATGTGGGATTTTAGACATAAATCTATATGGCTTCAGAATGTTTTTTAGTTGATAATGGCCTTATGTTGGAACTTGAATCTGTAACGCACTGCAACAGTTGAAGTTCTGTTTGATGCTGATGCAACATTCAACTATGGACACTCGGGCTGGTCAATAAATCCACACCCGCCTCCCCAACTTCTCTCATTCTGTCCCCAAAACGTTGCACCACGCCTCGTCCGGACGGCACAGTAAGCCGAGAGCTTGAGCCTCTGTTTACATTACACAGCATGTTCTCTCATGATCTTTCTTACAAGATCAGAACCACAGAAAAATCTATGCATCCCAGTCAAGTGCCGGCTCAACAAATATTTTCTCGCCTCCACTAAACCCAGACCTTTCTAGAGAGAAACATCTAACCTACATGATGAAGGTTAAATATAACTGTTAAATTATTGTTTACATTTTACACATTGTTTTATTGTAGATCATTGTTCAATACCGTTTGAAACTTCAATGACTGCAAAACATAAAATTGTTAAATAATTGAGATTATGATATGAATCCAAATTGTTCAACCAGCCCTAATAGACACACAAGATTGTTTGTTTGTAGCATTTGAGGTGTTTTCTTTGACAGGTCTTAAAAGAACTCAGAGATCAGCAGGGCCAGTGAATTGCCACAGTGGTGATGAAAGTCGAGCTGAGCCAGAAGGCAAAGCCCTTCTCTATCTGATTTGGTTTTGTTCCCGCTCACCGGCGGTCAGAACTCTAGGTCATGGCCAAAAGAATAAGATCAAGGGCGTAAGCGACTGATAAGGATGTGTGCAATCTTTTAATCCTGGGTTTTATTGGTGTGTGTCTCAGGTGTGCGAGAGTCTCGGGCGTATAGGTGGCGGAGAATTGGACAGGAATTGGGTGGACAGTGAGAGAATGCGAACGCGAACAAGAGAGCGAAAGAGCGGGGGAGTGAATCATTCCCTGGACAGACCACCTCGACAGCGTGATATCAGATGCATTATTTGATGATTGGATCGCTGGCTACAAAAGCTGATAGATCTCCGCCTGAAATTGATTTCTGTCTCGATGTGACACACACACGCACACACACACACACACACACACTGCCACAAACACGTCTGTGAGACAGACAGCCTGGAGAAACTAATTACCAGTTCACAGAGTGACTGAGAAAGCTCAACCTCAATGAAAACACCTGAAGGACTGGCAACGAGAGACAAAATAAATTGCGAAATTAATGTTCCATTATCGTGCTGAGAGTGTGTGTGGGGTGGTATTTTCGCAGAGACTGATGATTTGATCGCCTGCGGGGTCACTTTTGCTCTTTTTCAGGGGCAATGAAAGTTGCGCGGAATATTGGAAAACAAACACCCAGATGGAAAGGGCTAAGAACTGTTTAATTTTGAATTATTGTTTACCATATAAAAATGCGACAAGCAAATAGGTTCCTTCCGTCGCCGGCTCACCCTGGTATTAATTTGATTTGTTATGAATCGTATTGTTGTGGAAAAGCCTTCTGCATATTTCCATTGTCCGCCGTGTCTTTGTTGCCGGCTTGCTCGTGAGGGGGCGGTGGGTTTTAATATCAGGGTTTGTTTATGTCGCTTTCACACAACACGCTGTCTCCAATCTGAAATAGGAGTCAAAGTGCAGCCTGCTATCAGGACAAAGCACTCCAGACATCAATCATCATTTCATATCGCCTCTTTTTACAGATGAACTGCTGCTCCGCGGTCACCTGAAGTGATGGAAGAGGCTGGTCTTGCCCAGAGGTGAGTGGTCACACACCGTGTGAGGAAAACTATTCATGTTTGGTAGATCCCTCTTGAAACCACGTCGCGACACAACAAGGACTCAACTGATCTGATAGTGCTTGACACTATCTTGTGGTCCTTTATTTACTATCTTGTATTAACATGATATGAACCAATTTAAAGTACATTTTATCGTTTAAAGTGTATAAAATTTTGGCCAAGCAACGCAGTGTGTGTTGCTGTATTGCTACTTTAGTAATACGATTCCTGTTCTCTACAGATAAATGGGAAAAAAAAAAAAAACTTTCCAGAGACTGAACGAATTGATATTATTTTCCAGTCCCCAACTTGACGTTGTTGTTGTCACGGCGGCTTGTGTCAGAGTCCCGGGTCATGGTGCGCGCAGCCATCAGGTACAAACCAATCTTGGAATCAATCATGTTTCATAAGGAAACTTCTTGAGGTTGAATCCCTGCTGCCGGGTCACTTGGAGTATAATGACAGAGGTCACCTTGTCTTGTTCAAAGTGAACGCCGCACATACCCGCACGCCCTGGGTTGAAAACAGGGCTGTCAGTCAACAAGAATTGCTTCAATAACTTGAGACTGATATTGCTCCACTTTAAAATGAAATTTATTTAATTTTTCCTCGACAAATCTGGGTAGATTTTAATGTATGAGCAGGTGAGACCCAGGCGTCTCACCTCGTGAGGATAGGTGAACTGAACACATGTATACGACACATACCTGAGTGAAACCCCCTGCATACGTCATTCTACCAGGCTGCTGTGGATTTCAGGATGTAGATGTCGGTGACGGCAGGTGTAGTAACTTACGGTTGTGGCGTAGCAAGGTGATTGTGGAGAAGTTAAGGGTGGTGGTGTGTGTGATAGGTTTGGGTGTGGGGGGGTACATCTGTCAGAACTCTTCTGTCACACTCTGTAATGATCAAAGCTCACCCTGGGACCCCCTACCGTACACACTCTCGCAACCAGCCAACTGGACAGGAATTGCTCAGCCATGCAGCCCACTCTCCACACGGCTCACACAGGATCTCAAACCCTGGCGCACACACGCATGCTCCTATATTTCCACTCTTTCATCTCAACACTGTCTTATTTTCTACTTAATTATATTAGGCACAGGGAACTCAGCAACTTTTCCTCTTGTACTTGTTTTTTTACTTAGGTAGCTGCTTGTTTTGTTTCCTCTCTGCAGGCCTCCCTGACTGACTTTTTTTTTTTTTGCTTGTCATGCTGTTTTGCTCTTTTATTATTTCCTTACCGCATTGTTTGTTTGTAACACTGTTTAAGGCTCCTGCTAGTCTTAAATTATCTTGTTGTTGTTGTGAGAGATAGAGATACAGGAGAGAAACAGTTTTTACTGTCCATCAGTTCAGTCGATTTATTGCAAGCTGATGTACGTCACGCTTGAACCAGGACATATAAATGTCTCATTTCTAATTGAAATACAAAAATATTTGTATTTTTGTATTTCAAATTCGAAATAAATTGACAAAAAAAACCCAATATATTCAAGTAAACGTGATGTGACTGTATGTACAGTGATGTAAATAAGTGCATGTGTTGTTGCTGTCTGGTACACAACATAGGATGTTTGTGGTGGCCATTTAATTCTCTATTGATGAAGCTGGTGCTTAAGTCATTCAAAGACTTGTTTTGTGCAAAAAGCCATTCTGTGCGAAGCCTGGAGATTCAGCTCCAAACAGCATGGAAGTGTCAGTTATTAGGGGGAGATGAGGTATGATGTTGATGAGCAGTAATGACTGCACATTATCAGTGCTGTGACAAAAAAAAAGGACTGAGCCAGAAGCTAAACTCTATTTTCAGAAGCAATTTTTATTCTTCTTCTCACCAATAGCCAGTGCAAAATTTAGCAGGCGGGTTGATCAGTCACGGCCCAGTGAGTCTGAGCCGGAAACCTGTGACACCAGAGTGCAGGTGACCACTCCGCTCGCCCAGAGATGTCAGAAATGTGCAAAGCAGCTGTTTCATGAGCTGCCAGATGAAGCCTCATGTAGAGACACCAGATGTGGGTTGCCATGGTTACGTCTGATTGTGAGCGTTGTTTGATATAATGCCAAATTAATTCAAGCGTCGCCTGCTCCAGTGAGCAACACTGAGTTTTGCATTTTAACTGCCGCTGCTCCTAACTACTGCATAAAGAGTGTTTTAACAGCCCAAGTCCTGAGATGTAAGTTCACTTTCTCCTGCCTCATTATTCAGCTTTGTCTCCAACTTTAACACTTGACCAACCGACACTCAAGCGTCACAAAGTTTTCATTCCTCCTCAGTTGCCGACGTTTGTTGCACTCAACTAATACTCTCGGTGATCTCGGTCTTACATGACTTTCATTTTTAAAAAAAAACATCCGCTGAGTTGCGCGACAACCTGCGGTTCAGCCAGACAAGACATGGAGCAGAGACGCGACAGCCCAGCAGGGGTCTGTAACCTGACGTAGACACATGCACACGCACACTCACATGCGTAATGAGACCCAAACCAACGGGAAGTTTCATTTGTTTTCTCGACTTGCTGCTGCCGCCGCTGGAGTTGATGAAGTGTGCTCATTCTGACTGTCCACACCAGCAGCAGTTCCACATCATGACACACAAGTCAGTCCTCACTTTATATTGAATTGTGACACACGTTCAGTTCATATTAGATCAGATATGAAACCCAACAAGTGACAAGAATGAACCAAAGTTGTAAAAATAGTATGTCTGGGAAGATGGGCTGCTGCTCCAGCAACCTGACTCGCTGAGATAAGCCGATCGCTGGATGGATCCGCACTCACTCACGACAGCAGCAGACAAACCTTATAATGACAATGACAGACCGCTAACTTAGCGTCGTTCGGTGCAGTGACACTGGCTTGTTACAGCGGCAGAGTTGAAATTTACGGAACAAGGCGGCGGCCTTGAGACTATATTTTTGTCTGGAGGATGAAAGTTTGACTCCCATATAGATATCGTTTTTTTTTTTCATTTGTCTCCCTCACGAAACCAATATCACGATAAGCCATGAATCATCTGAAAGGGAGCCGTTTTAAAGCTTGCTGTGTCATATTCATTTATTTTGTGTGCATCAGTCTGCCTGCAGGCGCTGCCAACCCACCTGAAGGAATCTCATTAGTGGTGACTTCAGCTTGAACTTGTCTGATGTCTGCATGTCGTATTATTTCGCCGGCTAATTTGACTTTTCATATCCTTCATGAAGACACGGTTTCCCCATACTGCCAGGATAAACCGCTGCATGTGCAGGTAATTTCCCTAAACCCTAAATCCAGAATGGATCACTAACCTGGTTAGAGCACTATAGCTGGCCGGGGCTGACACTGCAAGGCATCAGGAACAAAGCAGCGACACACAACCCGAAAGACAGATAGGATAAAAGAGCAAGAGTGAATCCTAGAGAGGACGATTAAAGAAAGAAAAAGCCTGCTAGTCATCGGCTCTGTGGAGCTGAAATCCCCTCTCTCAGCGCTCTGGCTGGTGAACAGGCTCCAAGCCACAATGGCCAACAGATTTCCCTGGATTTGGAGCATAAAGGGTGGGCAGTCGTCCACTCAATAACCCTGAAAACCCCACCGGCTCCCGACCACAGGGTCCTCTGTCCCAGCTGACTGTGTGTGTCTGTTGACTGTATCTGTAAGACTTCAGCTGCTGTTTTTCTTCAGACAGTCCAGTCAAGCTTTGCTTACCGTTGGCTATTTGATTAAATATTTATATTATTGCGGAATATTTACCTAAAAAATAACAATAACAGTTTGCTCTCCAGACAACAGGGAACCTTTGTAAGTGCAGGAGTTCCTGGTCCACTGACCACACTGATGCACAAGACAGGTGGCAGCTCGGATGAGAACAACAACAACAAACATGGAGGAATCCCTGAACAAAAGCAAACAAAAGCATCTGTTTGCTTTTGTTCAGGGATGTTTTTTCACTACACAGTGGCCAGGGTTTCCACTACTCCGAATGCATTTGAAATTCTTAAAAAATTGAAATTCTGATACAAATATTTTCAAGACATTAAAAGAGCTTGAGTTTAAATAAGGTGACATAAAACCTTGAATATAGCCACCATCCTGATTTACTGTCAAACTGATGCAAAACAAACAATATTTTGTTGTTTAAATGCATGTGTGGGTCCATCATTTGTTTCAGTAATATACCAAATTCACTCAAATTGAAAAATGTGGCTTCTTGTGGCAAATATTCTTATACCATTAAACTGCGATTTATTGAGATGAATTAATCACAAATTCTCGAATTAACTTTTTTTTTTATCGAATCCCACCTCGAGTAAAAATGAATATATTCATCTAAGGTTTGGTTTCATGATCTGAGCCTAAGGGCGCCCCTTAAATTTCAGTGCATCCCTCTTGCTCCCCTGCACAGAAATATTGTTTGTTTCCTTCGAGGGATTTTGTCTCTATTTGAGTGCAGTATTTTGCCATGTGACTGGGCGTCTGTCACAGCATGTGTCGTGGTTGTGCATAACCAGCTAACCAGATGTGGAAGTTATCCTTCAGTTCTGCTAGCAAAACACACACATTCACACAGGCATCACTGCAACAATTCAAGTCTTTTGACCCATTTCCTGTGCTCATCCTTAGTTTGAGAGAGTGTGGGCTGAAGTTTATTGCAGCCAGGTGTTGGACGCACTTGCGTTGGACACTCTCATTCTTCTGGTCTCACACAATTAAACAGTGAAACCGTTGAGCTCAATTAATGACTAATGCTTAATGTCTCAGGGACAGTAATGGTGCGGCGGTGGAAGCAGGTGGCTAAGTGAAGCCTCAGCTCAGCCAAGTCGCTCCTACCCACTGCTTGTGTGTGTGTGTGGAAGAATGACTTTAATCACCCAGATTGTGCCTCTTGTAATATTGCCACCACTGTCGTCGTAATTGCAGCAGCATTTGGCTCGCGCAAGTGTGATGAGCAGCCAGGCAGAGGCTGCCACCATTTGCCCCTTCAGAGATGGACATCTGAAGGTCTTCCACATCAAATATCCAGGAGGTGATTATTGCAGGGAGGCAGACCTCCCTCCAACTCCCACCAAGCCATGAAGTCAGGAGGAATAATTCATGATCGAAACCGGATTGGAGTAGCCAGAAAGATTTTCCAGAGGTGAATAAATGAGCGGGCAAAGGATGATGTCATAAATCAGATTTTTGCAGTGGAGCTGTTCATTTTTTTTTTTTTGCACGTGGTGCACACAGCAGTTCAGAAATGATGACATGACAGACACATCCGGCCGGCGGGAGATTAAAGTATGAGACCTGGTATCAGAAAGAGTTTCACTTGGGAAGCTTTGAGGTCCCTTTAGGACAGGGGTGTGTTTCTTTGGATAGACTGTTTGTTTGATGTCTAGCTGGTGAGGAGAGCCTATTGTTGATGGCTGAACTAAATGAACACAGGGTTGTTGTTGAGGTTCTGTCCTTGTCACCCAGGTGGAGACACACTGTCGCGCTGGGAGGGAACCCTGGGATCCAGCGCTTGCATCTGGAAGGATTTAAGCTTCTAACTAGCATGGGAATCGAGTAGAATATTTCTGGAGGGATTGGCTCCGGGGGTGTCCGCTCGACTTGGATCAGTCTGCTGCCGTGACCAGGATAAGTAAAGGACAATGGACTGAGAGAATAGCTCCCATGGTGCCTAATCTTCTTACCTATGAGGGGTTTATTTTGTTGCGCAAACACAAATGTGAAGTGTCCCTTGTCATTTGGGCTGCTGACTGTTGCTTGTGGTCTCACGAGGGGCTTGGTCTTCTCAAGTGAGCAAACTGAGATTCCCGTTCTTTAACTTGGGCTCGTGCAGGTGGGCAATATAGATCGCAATGCTCCTGTTGATCTGGACAGCATCAAGAATAGTGGAGAAATATTCATCCTCTGATGGAGTGTTAAGTTGCATGATGCTTTGGTTTTAAAGGTATGATTCAAATCAGGCTCTTTTATTTTAGATAAACTGTGTTCAATACCAACTACATAATGGCTGTTTCACAATAAGAATTTCATGACGGTGAGAGCTAGAAGAATGTTCACAACTGTTTGCTGCTCCTCCGTCAATATTTTATTCCCAGCATGTTGCAACATTCAATCAATCCGGAGTTGAAAGCTGTATCCTGAGTTACCAAACTGTTTGTCGTCAAAAAGCGAGACTGTTAATAGTCTGTTTTTTACGATCAATTCCAACTCGCTGGATTTAAAGCTCCTCTTTTCAAGGCTCTAAAAGGGGGAATGAGAAATTTCCCATCTTCGACAACCGAACCTGCGTCTCATCTTCCCCACAAAGGCGAAATCTGCCCTCTTGTAAACGTGTCCACTGACTCACGATAGACTGCCTTCAAAGCAGCCCCGCTATTCCAAATAGTTTCTGGGCAAATGACCAAAGCCAGGAAAGAAAGAAGCGTTAATTCCCATGGCATATTTATTGATCATCACACTGCCTTTTGATATGTGCTGGTAGAAGCGGTGCGCACGCTGAATATCAATGAGGTCCCACTGACAGGCTGATAGAATGGGAATATCATCGAGGGCCTATTCATATTTCATGTTTTTCTATTGCGGCCTATTCTTTTCTGTAGTGTTCAATTCTGCCTCGTACTTTTCATTTCTGTTCTCTTTCTTGCCTATTTCAGTCTGTTCCCTCCTCAGGTCGACTAACAACAGCGCTCTCCAAAATAATATTTTCGCTGTAGTCAGTGGGTGGGTACAATGGCTCTTTATTCCAAGCCGGTAATTGAATTTATTCTATTTGTTGGCCCTTGGGATAGTACTTGAAGTTAACTGTATGTAATAAAGAATTCAATTGTGGAAATTCTACGTGTATATATTTATCCTTTTTTTCAGGTTGGTGTCCGAGAGTATTCATTCGCACTAATAGATTATTTTTTTCCAGAATATATCCTGAATTAAATGTTATTTTTATGAGTTATATTGTTTGTTTTTAAGTATGAATTTTTGGTGAACCTTATTTCTGTAGCGATCTAATGCTTTTTTTTTAACATTCTGTCAATATATTCTGCTGGATATTTTTTTGATCAAAAACAATGTTTCTTATGACCTTCACACATTGAAATGTGCTTTTAATATTTCATTTATTCTTTTTCTTTTTTTTCATTTTTATCATTTTTGCTCCAGCAATATTTCAACTGAAAACTGAGAAGCCATTTTTTAATGCAATATTGCACTGCATTTGTGACTCAGATTTGGTTTTTTATTGTATATATATATATATATATATATATATAATAGTTTAATGATAATTGCACTTTTGTTATTCATTGTTCAAGGCCAGAGCAGGAAGAAAATGTGTTCGAGGGTGGAACTGTGCTAAAGATAAGTTGTGTAATAGAGGAGTATTTGATGCCAAAGTTTTTATTTTTTATTCTACTTCTTGGTGGCGATAAAGTACTCTGCAAGTGGCGAGACAGTCAGCTCCAGGTCTAACTTCAGCAGTGTCTGGGGGCGAAGATTTGTAGAGCAGCTAACTGGTTTCCCTTGCGTTTATAAATAGTTGTTGTGTCCTGCTTGTTCAAATGGCTTTTGTCCCCATTTGAGTGTGGCTGTTCGAGTAGAGAAATGGCTTATGGTGCGGTTGGTACCCTTCTCACCCTGGTCATGGACCGTTTGTTCCTCTTCCCTCTGGCAGGAGGCTACGGTCCATCCGGACCAGAACCTCCCGTGACAAGAACAGCTTCTTCCCCTCAGCCGTCAGACTGTCGTGAATTTTCTTTTCTTTTCTTTTTTGTCAGCACTTTATTCCAAAACACTTTCCTTGTTGGTGGGATCCCGACTGACCATGGCAATAAATTTGATTCTGATTCTGATTCAATGGCTAGGTTTTCAGTCAAGTATATTGAGGCCCAGGTTCTGAAGATACAGATGTAGATGGTCAGGAAATAGAGTGGAGAATCCACAACAAGGAAATAAATGTTTAGCTGATAACCACTTTCCAGCAGTCTAGTGGAGAAGCAAAGGTCCAACCATGAGCCTTATCACGCGTCCCTTCAATGTCTCCAGCGGCTGTCGAAGAAGCACCTTTCTCTGTGATGCTCTCTGTCATGCCTTGAAACAGTTTGTGGCGTTTCACTGTATAAATCAAAAAGCTTTATTACCTGCAGTTTTCATTTGTGACTCCAGTGCTCCTGATTTCTGCATCAAAAGGAGTGGTGCAGCCTATCATCACGCCTGAGTACCACTTTGTGAGAACAGACTACTTGAGTTGCTGAGAATTGCAAATCCCTGTTCCAGATTGACTTCTAAGTGTTTGATCACAGCTGTAAAACCTCAGTTATGATTCACCACGGTCTGATGCCTCATCTTCGCATTCTCATTCAGAGCTGTTCTGCACACATTATAGGAGACACACGGAGAAATAGGCTCTTAACCCTACAGCACCTCACTTCATGTTGCCGTGATTGATGGAATTTTCATCTACATTCTGTGGAAATCGCTGGAAAGTCGAGACTTCAAAGGGGGTAAATAATGAGAAAGTTTTGCAACACTATTTTCTTTTTTGGGTTTGTAGTGGGGCGCTGATAAACTGGACAGATTGTCATGAAATGCTCCGCACATTCTCTACTCTCCCAAAAGAATGATGTTATCTGGCTTTGATGATCCCTCAATCTGTCCACAAGCTAATATGAGTTCTTTTTATCCACAGATTCCATGAAATATGTCTCTTTGAGGCAAGCGACAAAAAGAGCATTCTGTTATCTACAGTAGAGTCTGATCAAATAATGTGGCGTAGCGCATTTATGGAGGGAAAGTCGCTTCAATTTTTGGTATTATTTGGGGATTTCTTTTCTCTTTTGTGCGCAGTAGCAGCCTAAATATTTGAGACAACATGTTCATGAATTGTTAGTATATGAAGTGCATCATATTTTCAGGCAATATTAAATATTATGTACAACATTTTGGGCATTTTTTTACTGAGGTTGCAAGCTCTTACAAGTTATGGCACGCTCTGTCGTAACTAAATCTTCTTCCCAATAAAACACCTTAATAAAACCAGCGCTGTAAATTACGTGGTGATAATAATAATAAACTAAAGTGAGTGATCTTTGAAGACTGCATTGCGGTGATGACTTGAGTTCCCTCAGCGCCGCGGTGCGTGTGGCAGCTGATAAGACAGATAAATGTGATGGATGTGAGAGGACAAGTCAGTGCTGGGGAGAGGCTCATTGGAAGCAATAGAGGCGGGACCTTCTCTCCGGAGGAAGTCACCATCGAGAAAGCCCTTCAAGGAGCCAACGTGATTGACAGGCGAGATCGGGATGAAGCATTTCCAGTGAAAAACGTTGTTGAGAGCATGTTTTCCTCATCAATCGGCGCTCATGGTTTCGCGTTTGATTTCTTCCGCCAGGATTTAATTAGTACACAGGATGATACGAAGTGACTGACAGCTCTGCTCGGCATACTTGGTGTCGTCATGGCTACGCCGTGACTTGGGGAGACGTCAATAGTAGTTGTAACCCAAAGTCTGCTTCTGTATGTCTCCTGCAGTGAACCACCTCGTGGTTGTCATGGTAACTGTCAATCTTCGGGGGTAGTTTCAATGTGTTAACTAGCTGTAGCTGCTTCTCTTTCTGTGTTGACACCCTCCTCTCATGTTTACCTACCTGAATCTGCTGCTTTTGTTGCATAGGTGAAGTCCTTTTTCCTTCTTGGGTCATTATCTTGTTTTTTGTTTTTTTTTAATTACCCCCATTAGAAACATCCTTTTTTTTCTCTTTTTTTCCTTCAGCCTGCTAATAAACCAGCCATCATCTCTGTGTCATAAATAGCACTTCAGTTCTGTTGTGATAATTTGATAGTCGCCAGCAACGTTTCATTAAAGACAGGAAGCGCACGGAAGTGAGTTATGAGCTGACAACCTCAAGTCAAATGACATTTTTATTAACTGGAGGTCTGAAGTGGAAAGTTTGATTTAAACAAACACCTGGGGACTTTATACTTCTTTCATGTGGTTAAGTGTAAAATGAATAAGTCACTCACATGCGTACATGAAATTGAGTTCGAACTTCCTGGGTGTCTTCCATGGCACCAATGAGGTTGCATTCAATGTCATTGGGTGAAATTGGACATTTGAAATGTCATCACAGAACATACAGCGTGGCATTATTTACTTCTTTTATATGGTGTTTGATGGCAAGTTGCATCTTAAATAGCACATAGATTGGAGCAGTATGTTGTATCTGCGCTTTTTCTCCGACAAGCACGTGACTAATCCTCATATTCATGTGTTTTTACAACCTCACAATGTCCGTGTTGCCTGTCAACATCACACCTCAAACCGCTAGTCTTGATTCGGCGCCGCCCACAGAGCAAGGACACGCCCCCAGCGCCATTTCTGTGGCATCAGTTTTGAACTCGTAAAAAAAAGATTCGTAATCCAAAAAAAAAGTGTCAAATATGAAAAAAACTGAATTTGTAAATACAATTTGAAACTGAAAAAACCTTCTTTATATCACCAACTATTAATTCTCACTTTTTAAAATACTATGTAAAACTTTTTTTTTTTCAAATTCAATTTTGTTCTTTGTATTCAAATTATTTTTTTGTTTTCAAATCTCGATGGCAGAGATATCTCTCCATACAAGGTTCCTTACCAGATGAAGGGTCAGGCAGGTCAACATGATGGCATTTAGTGAAAGTTTCCTTGGGTAACTGTAGGAGGACAAAGTCAAGAATAAGCTGTTGCCTCCATGTTTCAGCTACACGCACATTTCTGCCCTTTAATTCTCTAACTATTGCAGTTCAGATGGCAAGTGTTCAACCAGTTTCCATCACACTGTCATGCGTCCATACAACCTGTTGTTTTACTTCTCATGGCCACCAGCCCCTCATTTCTCTCCCTCCTCTCACCTTCGCTTCCCTCCCACCTTTCCTTTCCTCGACTTCCATCCACATCCCTCATTCTCTCCCCCTCTTGTCCACTGCGAACCTCCCTTATCTTCCTCCTCCTCTTATGCCCGGCATGACGTGGGTCCAGATCAAGGAACTATGTTGCCGGGAGTAACAAGGATTGAGAGCGACCCGCTGGAATGCAACTCCAGCAGAGCCCCTGAGAACAGGAGGAGAGGGCAGAGGAGGCGGAGGAAGGGGAGGTCGAGCAGAGCAAGTATTTCCACTTTATCCCTCTCAAGTGTTTCTCTCTAACCCCCGTTTCTTATTGCATTTCTCCTCCTCTCCATTTGTTTTCACCTTCACTCTCATCTCTGTCGGTGGACATCCCTGGGCCTGTCCTCCACAGCTCCTCTGAGCTGTCTTCACTCATTCTGTCAACCCCTCTTCACTTCTCTGCTACTCAGCTGTCGATCTGTTCGTCTTGTGCTTTATTGTCTATGTCGTTTCTCTCTATTGCCTGGGTTTATTTCCTAAGCTTATTGGTTATATGTCTCACTGTCCATCCAGGCTTCTGTAGGTGCCAGTGAAGAGACATGGAGGACATGGAGTCACACACACACACACACACAAACACACAGCTCCTCTCTGTACCTCATCAGCAGAATGAAAGTGCTTTCTAGCGGTATTTGAATGACACAGAAAAGAACCCCATTCAGCCCCGCTTTTATTAACACCGGGCATCACTGAGGCGACATAAGCCTCCCTTCCTCACGTCCCCTCTGTCCCCACACTCACACACACACACACACACACAGAGGGAGGTCTTTGCTCCGGCTCAGGTATGATGATGCCCCCTGCCTCTCTTCTCTCTTCCCTTTTCTGTCCCTCTCATCCCACTATTTTGTAAGCTCCTCCTCGCTCAGGGGCATTTGTCCCCCACCACTCACATATACACGCACACTTTTTTTAAACCCCCGCCTCCCCTTCCTCCCACTTTCTCTCTCTCTCTCTCTCTCCTCTCACTCTCTCTCCCCCTCTGTCTTGGTGGCTGAATGGAAATACGCACAAATGCGTAAAGGGGCGGTTAAACTCCACATATCCACCAGTGGCAGCATCACTGGCCTCTTCTTTTTGGGACGAGCGGGGGACACACTGCTATTTTTGGAGCGTCGACTAGAAGTGAAGCGCCCGGCGCACCTGTTTGAGGATGCAACCTGTCAGGGAGCAGCACTGCAGGCGGATACACAACCTTTTTCGGACCAATGGATTTTTCTTCCTCCCCTGTGCCGCTGTTCTTCACTTATTGTCTGCGATGAGCCATAAATAGCACCATACGGTCTAGGGGTTGTGCGAGGAAGCGTCTGGGGATTTCTTTTGGGTTCTCAGCCTGTCTCAGCGACGCAGTTTTGTCTCATTTCACTTTTGTGTCCCGCTCTCTGCTGACTCTATTTTAGGTTTGCACAAATGACGTCTCTTGGTCCTGCTAATTAGAGGCATGACTGACGGCTGGGTAATTGGATTTATTTCATATCCGCTCCTTGAAGTTGTGAAGCTTTTGCTCGCGGCGCTGAGGGTTTCTCAGGCTTTATTTTGACGCAGAACAGCAATCGCACTCCAACTTTTGACCGAGCAGAGAACGTCGATGTTATGATTTCTGAAACTGCAGTGGGACCAACATGGTTCACCCCTCTGTCTAAACAGTCAATGCTGTGGAAAAAATGTACATTCATATCCTCAGAATCCTGCACATGTGGTTCCCATCCAAGAGGACAACAGGTGCTGCTGAACTTCACCCATCTTGTGTCAATTACAATGTTCCTTCTACTGTCTGGATGTAAATAGATGCAGCTTCAGTTCATCTCATTCCTGAAAAGAATGTTGTGCTTGTCAGCTTTTGAAGTACTTTTATCCTCTAAAGAAAGTGCTGTGTTTTCCAACATTTGATTTCATCCATGCAGCTGTGATTCATATCATCCCCTTAAAAATAACAAGTGCTGCACTCTGTGCTCTTTACAAACATTTCCTTCCCAGCACCATCTCAAGAGGTGCTCAATTAAAATAGTGAGGATTTGCCATTTGGAATATTCTGCTCTAATCCAAACTGGCTGCGCAGTTGAAAATGCTGCTGTGGAGTTAATTGTGGCTCTTTATCTGAGAGCAGGCATCAAAGCCAGCACCACACCTCAACACAAAAGGTTGGGGGGGCAGTGTTCAATGTTCTGACTCACACCGAGTCTGTCAGCTAGAAGCCGTTGGCCTGCTGCTGCGCCGCGTCCCCAGTGTAACCAGTCCACGACTGTCAGCGTCCACACACGCTGTCTCAGTCGCCACAGCATCTGCCTGCCGTCTCATTTTCAGTTCTGGAACTCCCCGGGTGGGTTTCTCCTAATCCCTGTTGAATCCCTACATGAAGGTGGGGGGTCTTTGCAATGCCCTGTGCGCTGTATGGCTTTTTATTCCTATCTGACTGTACTGATGGTTCATATAGGGATGGAAGCCATGCACCGCGCTGGAAGCACGACACACTTGGACCCAAAATTATGTCAATGGCACCATGCACAGCTTCTTACTGTATGAGATGTATGAGAGTTCTTTTTAATCTGGTCCCTCTTCTCTAAATTCTCCGCTGCTGCTGGATCTGCTGATATATGACCCTCTAAAGTGAAACACACTCATCTGTCACTGAAACACAAGAGTGATGCGCCACAAAGTTGAAATAAAAGCAAGTTTTTTTTAAGATCTGCAGAGGCTCAGTTTAGATTTGGACCTGTTTCATGACTGTGCTGGTTGCCAGTGTGTGACACTGGAGGAAAATGTCACATGTATATCACAGTGCTTTTTTTTTCCTGTTACAACAAACAACAACGTGTCACAAACATCACACCTGAAGGTCCCCCCAAACCCCAAAGATCAATTCAACAGTCACTTGCGCAATCATGTCCCCATCCCCAGCCTGGAGTGGCCACTTAAAGAAAAACCAAACAAGTGTTGTCTTGGTCGCACAAAAAATATCAACCCCCAAAACATTCTTTACTATGAAATCAGCCTATCAAGTCCAATAACTACACGCCAGCTACCGTTATTACACATTAGCAGGTGTAATAAGAACTGTCAGAAGAGTCATAAAAGTACCTTTTAAGATATTGCATGTCACAGGATTCAAGGGCAATTCAAGTATTTTTTTGAAATGTAATTCTTGTTATTTAATGGCAAAAACTCCAAAAATCCAAAGCAAAATAGGAAAAGATGGAGGGCTTTTTGTTAATAAATAGGATCCACGGTGATATGGTATTACAATGAGGTCCACAGTGGCCAGTATATCTGATATGTAAAGCATGATCAAGCATATCTCAGCTTAGTCTGGTAAATGCTTCTTACTGTTATGATGATAGAAGAAGACAGATTGCTAAATATTGTCACGCTTCATTGGAAATACTAAAGGCACTAACCTCTCAAGTAAATGACTAGTACAGCATCGTATTTCCTCTGCCTTTAATACGTGTTATCTGCTGATTATGACAAAAAAGCGTCTCATAATTCATCTTTAGCGAGTTCCTTGATGCGCCGTGAAAAGTAGCACGACAGAGCCCCCTGGTGGTTAAAATGGAACATGCATTTGAAAAGTAGTTTAAATTCTTAAAAGAAAATTAACATTATTTAGTTAAACCCGATGTGATGCATGTAAATGAAAAGCGATTTAAACTAGAAATATTTTTTTGTTTAACAAAAAAGGCGGCTCAACCGGATATGACGTCAGAGTCGAGCCTACCAAACAACCGGTGTTCCCTTGTTATGAAAGCGCCAACGTGAAACATTGAATAACGCGCTTTCGCTGGTTCTTTCTTCACCTTTCGCACGTCCCCTCTTTTGATGTTCTCCAAAGATTAACGAAAGTGTCTACTATAAGTCGGCAGGAGCGTCATGGCTAAGCGAAAAGAAGGTGCAGAGACGGACGCTCATGCAAAGAAGCTGAAACAAGTGAAGAAGAGTGGCAGAGGAAAGAAGAGCAAAGATGACGGTGTGTGACCCGTTATTCAACCATTCGCGTGCTTCCGTTTGGCAGAAATGACTATCTGGGCTTCTACTCAATGACCTATGTGTGACAATTTTCACCGACATGTGGTGTTTCGTTGGTAATATTGAAGTGAAGAAGGCTTGACCTTTTGAGTTGAGTCAGTTTTCTAGTGCGGTAAACGCAGAAAAGGGCTCGAAGTGATGTTCAATTGCTCTTGAAACGGAAAGTAAATGAAGGTTGTTGAGCTATTATTCGTCTTTTCTTTGTAGTTCCATTTACTTTGAATGTCTTTTAAGTTGCACCATATTCAAAGTAAATGACGAGTATTTCATAGCCATTTACGCACACTCCATCCAGAGGGAGCCAAGACGTTTTGAGGCCAAAACTCTTGAGGTTTCCTGTTTTGTTTTTGAGCAACATCTGTGCCGTGATGACTGAAAGAATGCACCTGTGAGAATCTGCCTCCGCTGTCTCTCAGATAACAACAGAGAGAAAGAGGAGACGCTGAAAAGGATGGTGGCTCGGAAGCAATGTGCGTCCTCGAACAGAGGAGCCAGGGTCCGGGCTTCTGCCACCGATGTCAAAGCCAGCAAATACTTCCACTCGCCAACAAAGAACACGACTTTGGACAGTGCCGACGATTTTGACATGACCTCAGAACCTGTTACAGTGGCAGACAAGGAGCCGAAGAATGAAGATGTGGAGGATGACAGTGATGAAGATGACTGGGAGGAAGTTGAAGGCAAGAAGATGAACTAACTGTTTGTGTTATTTATGGGTTTTGTTCTCATCCATATATATCTTTACGTGATGAATAGAGTTGGCAGGACCGCTTGCTCCAGTCGAACCTCCAGATGTAGCCCTGCCGTCTCAACCTGTGGAAATAGAGATTGAGACGCCAGAGGTCAGGAAAAGGTCAGTGTCAGTTATTGTCACACATCTATTGGAATTTCAGAAGGAACGTAAAGAATATCAGACGTGTCAAATTGGACGTCGCGGACACTCTAGTTTATCTTCACTGGTGTATTCTCTTTTGTCATCCTCAGACGGAAGCGACAGGCGGAGTTTGAGACATACATGAAGCGAATGATTAACCGTTTCCAAAAGGATCTGCTGGTGGAGACACACAAGGTGATCTGAACTGACTATTAAACTCTTGTTGATATAGATTTGCTTAATAACCCCGGATGTTTCTATCAGGTCCATCTCATGTGCCTGATCGCCAACGGAATGTTCCGTAACAAAGTGTGCAATGAGCCCGACTTGTTGGCCATCACTCTGTCGCTGCTGCCCACCCGCTACAGCTCGGTTGCTAAGGAACGTATTGACCAAAACTTCCTCTCTGGTCTGGTCAAATGGTGTGTGCACTTGGATTAACTGATCTTGAAAAGTCTTCTGGGAACTTAATTTCTAACAAAGTTTGTATGAAGAAAAACTATATATATTAATATATTAATATTTGTTATTTCCTCCAGGTTCAGGACAACATTCACATTGAACCCTGATCTTTCCTGCGAGGATGGTCATGATCCTCGAGCTCTGCTGGAGAGGAGACTGGCCAGCCTTTCAGCGAGAAACCACAGTGAGATGACTCATGTTCGTTCCCTGCTCTTAAGCTCTAACAACAAAACATTTTCAATTTTGTGAGGAGTAAAGCACGGGATGATTTCTTCATTCAATTCTCTCCTCAGTTGTTCCTGCTGGTCCTGAGGTCTCTGCAGCTTTTCTGCCGCTTGGTTTTGTCTTTACAGCCTGTTCCTTTCAAACCACCATCAGCCAAGGTAACAGCATTTTTTGTCTCAGACATGCAGTCCATGGGATCCAGGGTCAATTTCAGAAGCTGCAGCGTATCAACATTCTGCACATATTTTCAGACACAGATCAAAGTAAATAAGGTTAAGGAACACCGTCAGTGTGTGTCAAGTCATTTCCTTGTTTTTGTACGGTTTTGTACAGACGACGTAGCAGGCTGTGTTTATCATTGTCAAAACAAGCAAAGTGCCCAGCATGCAAGTGCCTGCGAGACTCCACGCATGATTTAATATTCCTGCGTTGTGTTGGAAGGTTAAATCAATGCTAATCAGATATTAGCTGCAGAGGTCCTCACTCTTCCTGTGGCTCTGTAATTACTGCACAACAAACTTCTTGGGATTAAAAAGGATGGGTAAGCTTCTTAGTTGTTACTGTGGCGTTATCACCCGGGAGACTGCTGAACAAATATGTCCTTTGATGTCTGCTGATACTGAACTATAGAATATCTGTAATGTGGAGTCCCCTGCTGTTTGTTGTCATGTTGAATTATTGTATTAATGTTGTGTTTCTCTCCTCTCTCTGGGGCCCCCTTGATGTTGATAGTTGTTGAAATTAATTTTAAAAGCTGCACCTGAGTGTGTTTCAGTGCGCTGCATTTGCAGTGCTTGGTCTTTCAAAAGCAACAAAGCCCACATTACCTTGCCAACGCTGGACATCTGCTGGTGTTCGGCTTGTTACATGTTCAATTTCACACGGCGTCTGTGTCGTTCAACAGGGGAAAGCAGCTAAAACCTTTGCCAACGCCTCTGAAAAGACTTCAAAAAGCCAGGAGGGATCTAAGAACGCCTCCAAAGAGCCGATGGTTTCTCCCGGCTCTAAGAGGCAGTCAGGGGGAGCAAAGTCTTCTGGAGGAAGAGGAGGAAAGAGAGTGAAGAAGCAGGACGTGAGTGATGAGGAAGAGGAGACGGTCGTGACGTCTGCAGGCCAGAAGCCCAAGAATTCCAAGCGCCGCAGCGTGGCCTCAAAGGTCACCTACAAAGAAGAGAGTGACAGTGACAAAGATGAAAGCGATGATGAAGAGTTCCAGGTAGCCAGCGAGGAAGAGAGCGATGACTCTGAGAAAGAGGCCAAGCCTTCAAAAAAGCCTAAAGGGAAAAGTGACTCCTCCAAGAGTACTGCCGTACAGAAGAGGAAGAGTGATGGAATGACAAAACAAGTAAAAGAGGAGAAGGATGAAGGTGCTATGGATAACGTGACAAGACGACGCAGTGGGAAGAAGAAGGAAGGGCCGGGTGACGACCAGTGGTTGGAGGTGTTTCTGGAGAAAACCTCCTCGTGGGTTTGTGTGGATGTCGAGCAGGGAGTCGGGTCTCCGCACCTGTGCGCGCAGAACGCCACCTTCCCAGTGACGTACGTGGTGTCGGTGGACGGAGACGGGTTTTTGAAGGACCTGGGGAGGAAGTACGACCCCACCTGGATGACATCATCCAGGAAGAGACGCGTGGACGAAGAGTGGTGGGAAGAGACGCTGGAGCCGTTCCTGAGGACGGATGATGAGAGGGACAGGAAGGAGGACAAAGAGGTGAACTATGATGCAGCGACTTCAGTATCATGAGAGAGCTGGCTGTAGATGAGCAGTTTGACCTTTCCTCAGTGCTCCAGCGTTATTAACAAAACACGGGTAAGTTATTAACCAGCGTCTGTCCTTTAATATCCAGCTGCAGAACAGGCTGCTGAACAAGCCGTTGCCCATCTCAGTGGGCGAGTACAAGAATCACCCGCTCTACGCCTTAAAGAGACACCTGCTGAAGTATGAAGCCATCTATCCCTCCACTGCAACTGTTCTGGGCTACTGCAGAGGAGAAGCCGTCTACTCCAGGTCAGGACATCACTGGTAGTTACTGCGTTCAGCTGAGGTCTTAATCTTACCATAAGTGCGCCTTCTTTCATCTCCAGACCGTTGTGTAGAAACGTTGTGTATGTGCTGTCAAAAGTGACCAGTAGATGGTGCTGAGTTCAAATGCTGAGGGGGTGAATTCATAATGGAGCGCTGTATATTTTTCAGGGATTGTGTGCATACTCTGCATTCCAGAGATACTTGGTTGAAAGAAGCTCGAACTGTGAGACTCGGTGAAGAACCCTACAAGGTGAGATATGACGCCTCAGCCTTTCACACTTTCACAGATCATTTTATTCCTTACATTGAACTGTGATGAAACCAGATGTTCGGGTCATAGATGGGCTGGTCTTGTATGAAGCAGTGATGTATGTTTTCTTCACCTTATTCTAGATATTTCTCTGATATTATGTGAGACCTAACGCTACACCCTCTTCATGTCAGATGGTGAGGGGCTTCTCCAACCGCTCGCGTAAGGCCAGGATGGTTTCAGAGACCAAAGATGAGAAGGATCTGGCTCTGTTTGGGGAGTGGCAGACGGAGGAGTATCAGCCTCCGTTGGCGGTGGATGGAAAGGTGAGCCACTTGAAGAAATGAGCAGTAACAGTGAACGTGAAATATGGATCAATCACAAACACATGGGGAACCAAAACCTGGACCTGAATTCTGATGTTTAATGTTGTTTGGTTTGGCAGGTTCCTCGTAACGACTACGGAAACGTTTACCTCTTTAAAGAGTGCATGTTGCCGGTGGGCTGTGTCCATCTGAGACTGACAAATCTGAATCGGATCGCCAGGAAGTTGAACCTAGACGCCGCACCTGCAGTCACAGGCTTCGACTTCCACGGAGGCTACTCGCATGCCGTGTAAGAAAACACCTTTGTTTTTAAAAATGACAATTTAAATCTGCCTTCCAATTTATCAAAATGGTTGGTCAAACATGTTTGTTTTCCCCACAGTAAGAGAGTCATGAATAAAATCAAATAGTCGGACCACCGGGGGTTCAAATAGCATTTTAGCATTTCTATTAAGTGCAGTTAGGTAAGTTTGCATTTTTGTATGTGCAGAACTGACGGCTACATCGTGTGTGAGGAGCATGAGGAGATTCTCCGAGCTGCCTGGGTGGAAGAGCAAGAGCTTCAAAAACAGAGGGAGAAAGAGGTTGGTGTTTATTTTTGGATGAACTTTGAACTTGGTTTCCTGATTGGGATTCTTTGGGTCGTAGAAAAGAGAGAAGCGTGTGATCTCCAACTGGACCCTGCTGGTGAAGGGGCTCCTGATCAAAGAGCGGCTGAAGCAGCGATATGGTAAAAAGAAGCCAGACTCTGGGATCCTGGCTCACAGCAAAGAGGACGGAGGGTTTTCCTCAGACGAGGAGGCGACGGAGGACATGAGTGCTGGAGCTAAAAGCGCAACTGAGACTCTGGCCATGTCCTGGCCTCGAAACAGACAAGCTGAGGAGGACTGCGCTATCAAGAAAAACACACGAGGGAGGAAAGGCCAGGACAAGCATCTGTTTCCATTTGAGAAAGTGTGACCTTGTCGATCATCATGTCAGGGACAATTGCGTGGAAGGGTCTTCTGCATGAATCACTGTGGGATTAAATCAATCATGAGAGAAGAAGGAGTTGTATACTGGAGGAAGATTAGATTATCAATCTCACCTCTAGATGTGAAGCAACGCGCATAAAAAGATTGACCTCATTCACTTAAATGAGCAGCACTGGTTTCCGGTGGTGAAAGGATGAACACTTGGATACATTAAACAAGCCTTTTTATATGTCGATGGTGTCTATGGGTTTCTAATAAATCAATTTCTGTCTTTGCATTTAATGTTTTTGGGTCTATTTTTCTATACAGATCATTTCTTGTCTTTGAAAGTTGAATGAAAAAGTTGAATATATCAGTGTTTATCATGCTGTCAAATGTGTTTCCCGAAACAAACTATCAACCAGTTGTCTTAAGCCTCTGGAGTGAAAACGTTCTTCTCTATTCCCTGCTCTCCTTTTCTCTGTTAGCTTCAATTGAGAAAACCAAGATATTCCCAAGCCAGAGCTACTTTCCAGGATGGGAAGGAAGTCAAGGGATTTGTTTGGTCAACAAAGCTGTCATGTGACTTGCAGTGTTCAGCTCAGAGACACAGTGGCTCTAAACCGAGTGTCTTACGAATGACTCAGCTACTTCCCTGGTGATTCGGTATCTATATCTGTCTACATATTTTGCTTATATGGGCCACTTTGTTAACTTGCATTGGAACAATGGTGAGTGACGTGATTCTTGTGTCTTTCAGTGAGGGAGCAACACCAGCCTTCTGGGCTGTGTCGGATGTGACGTCACTGATAAGCAGCAGCGTCAACCTTCCGCCTCCCAGACGAGTGAACAGTGAAAATAGCGCTCAGGATTTTTCCTCCAGCAAGCGCAGGCGTTAAACGCTCCCCTGCAGTCGCCTTGGATGCACACGAGGGTTCTGGCAGGTAAACCTGAGCACCTTGAAACAGTTTTAAACCAAAGCTGCAGCAGTTGCGCGTGTGTGCACGAACCCGGCCTTGTTTACATCTCAATCCCCGAGCTCGAGTGGGCGAGAGGCGGCGGCCAGCACCGCTCTCGGACTGCTTCCCCTCTTCACCCGCCACCTTATAAACATTGGCCTCCGGGTGAATGTACGTTATAGCTTGAGCTGTTATAGCACACAAGACGTTTTGGAACAGCTCTCCAGCTTTCAACCGGTGCTGCTTTTCCCCGGAGGCTAACAGAGCTAACTGTATTAGCTTCTGTTGCATTGCACAAAAATAATCGTTGCTGTTCTGAACGGTCAGTTTCATGGTGTGTCGCTCCCTATTTACTGCTTCCAGGTGGTGTAAGCAAAGAAGTGCCGAGTCGCTGCGATATATTAGTCAAGGGATATGTGTGTCACCCAGTTTTTGAATCCTATTTTTAGCCGGATTGCAAGTCAGACTGACCCGGCTCACCATATAGTCTATCAAGTGAGAGGAATACAAGCGCCCCCCCTGTTTGTTGTTAAGGCTGTTCACTGCCAGTTTCCGTGTACTTGTGCTACTTTATATGCGAGATCTAACTGGGATGATATGGCATGTTAAGCTACCCATTCACACCGACAAACAGAAGCCAGGGAACTTCTGCTTCTTCATTGAAGAATGAGGAGCTCCTACAGGTTTTCTGTCATTGTTCAGAGCTATGTCGAGTCAGTCGCGAAGTTGCTTCAGATAGATGACAGCACAACAGTGTTTCACATCTACAACCCCAGTGTCTAAGATGGATTTAAAAAAATGCCAGTGTTTTAGTTTGGTATTGACGTCTGTGTCACTCTCTGAGGCTAAAGCATCTTTAGCTAATCCTCTAAACTGAGACTGTAAGCTGTAACTCATGCAGTGTCCTGCACGTGGACGAGGATTCCCGCGGTATAGTGAGCTGGATACATTCTCTGTATGCGAGGACTGCCGGGCAGATGTAGGTCTGTTTTAGTCGGCTTGTTGACAAGAATCTTTGGGGATTACTGAGGACGATGCTGATGTTGCTGGTAGGTTAATCTGTAGCCTTAAAATAAAAGCCTTGCCACTTATTGACAGGAATTGCACTGTAGGATGCCTGAACCCCATTCATTCAGCCATCCCTTGATGTGTCAGTGACCTCTTGTCTTCTTACCACCTGTCCCTCTCTCAGTCTGTTTCTCCCTCTAGGTTTTAACACGGAACCTCAAGAATGAGCGACGGGGAGTGTGACTTCTTCTGCTTCTTCCGCTGCTGCTAAACACACTCTTCACACGCCCCTGACGTCAGCAGGAATCTGGACAGTGACATCTGTGGAAAGGGACGGCTCAAGGACTCCGTGCTTCATCCAAGCCATTTCAGCAGATCGGACCGCTGCCCACCGACAGGTAGGCGGTCGGTCTACCTGTGCGGGTCGTCGCATCGGTCGACTGGATGTCTGTGGACATGAACAGCCAGGCGTCTGACAGCAATGAGGAAGACTATGGGGTTAACTCTGAAGAAGATGATGACGATGACGGGGGAGAGGAGGAGGATCAAGGTGACCTGGAAACGTACTATGACGGCGTGGCGAGCGACGTGGAGCAGCAGGGAGCAGACTCTTTTGATCCTGAGGAGTACCAGTTCACCTGTCTGACGTATAAAGAGAGTCAGAGGGTGCTGACGGAGGAGGTGCACAGGGTGGCAGAAGCTCTGAAGGTGAGTCCCGCAGGAGGACAGCGACCTTTGCGACGCTGTCTGTCAAATGTCACTGAGAATATTACACCCTGGACTTCCTTTAACTTCCACTCTCTTTTTTTGTCTCCCAGGTTTTACCAGCGGTAGCGAAATTAATTCTGGTGCATTTTCACTGGCAAGTTTCACAGATATTGGATCGGTACGTCCCAATTTCATTATACTCTCCCCTCCTTTCACATCTGATGTTGCCCAATGTTGGTTTTTGTTTCATGCGTCTTCCTCTTCTGCTTTTTAAAACGGAGCGTTTTTTTCCCTGTTCATCACAGATACAAGTCCAACTCATCTCTGCTGCTGTCCGAAGCACTCGTCCAGCCCAGCAGCTCCTCCAGATCCATCCCTGTGAGTGCTAATGCACATCATCTTAGAGTTTGTTTTCAGCGGTTTGCGCTTTAATCCAGGGGTTCTTTACCTTTTTGGTCTCGGGGCCCACCTTTCCCAGAATTGTGTATCCCATTTTTGATCAACAACCATATCTAATCTACTCACACGTAAACAAACCAAAAGCTTGTGAAATGACATGAAACCATGTGATCATCGCCAAGATGTTTATTTGTCATTGAAAAGTCCAACCGGCAGCAGAACCAGGTGCAAGTCATATTCATCAAATTGAGTAAAAAAAAAAAAAGCAAAAACTGTTGAGGAAAATAAGATAATATAGGATTAATAAGATACATTTAATATAACCTTGTCGAAATATCCTAAAATAAAAATAATATATTTTATATAAAGTCCAAAGAGGGTAGCAGTAAAGTGTAAATGAAAGTATCGCCATAAAATGTTCCAAATTAATTTTCAAAACTGCTGCAACAGGTGCTTTCACAAACAGTTTTTACGGTTGGGGGGCGACATTACTTTCTTTATCTTATTTTATTTAGAACTTGGTTAACTCTCACAGATTTGCAGCTGTCAAGTCAATTCATTGACACACTGCTTATATTAAAACCGAGCATCTCACAGTCCAGAGGTGAACTTCTTGCGGCCCTCTAGGGGGCGCTCGCAGCCCAACCATGGGCCCCAGCCTTATGGTTAAGAACCACTGCTTTAATCTATACTGTCTCGGTGTCCTGGGAGAGTTGGTGGTTTGATGCTGAAGCCTCCCTGACATTTGAAGTGCAATGCAAGCAGCAAATTGCCTTTGCATTTCAGTGAATCTAGTGTGAGGTTTCTGCTCAAATTGTCCTTCATTGCTTCCCACCCTCCGTGTTTTCCCAGGCGCCCCAGTCCCTCCAGTGTGGTGTGTGTCTACAGATTGTTCGGAGAGACTCCCTGCTGGCGCTTCCTTGCCAGCACTCCTTCTGCAAGGCATGCTGGGAGCAGCACTGCACAGTGCTAGTCAAAGATGGCATGGGCGTGGGTGAGTGGAGGCTGTTCGTGGTCAATATATGAGAAGCGTCAGCAGCTTGGGATGTTAATGTTGGGCGGCCAGTGGCTCACACTCTCTGATGAGCAGTACCGTATTTTCAGGACCGTAAGGCGCACGGGATTATCAGGCGCAGGCATGGTAAAACCTATCAGAGCGATAGCTTAAACTACACATGGTGTGTGTTTTTAAAAAGGCAGCGGGAGCAAAACTGACTTCTGTTGAACTTTATTGATGTATTTAACAATGTACGCACCTTGTTTTTCAATCAGTCATCACCCACAAATCCATCAAAGTCCTCGTCTTCTGTATCCGACAGCTTTTGCTCATATTCCGCACCACAGTAGTCCTTGCCCGAATGGAGAGATGCTGCTGTTTCATAAAACGAAAGCACCAAGACAGACCTCCCTGAAAATTCTTATTTCTTCTGCTGGCCTCACTGCCCTCAGTCGAATGGTGATGGTACAGGCGCTTCTCGCAGCTGACCTCTGATATCCATTGCTCGGGTCGGTCCTCCAGCTCGGGCCATCTCGCCTTGTTTCAGCGGAAACTCGGCTTCCTCTTCTTGAATTGCCGTAGCTGGGTCTCCTGCTCCCTCCACTTGCGAACCATGGATCCGTCGCTGCTGAATTCTCCCCGCATAGCTGATAGCTTGCAGTTTAAACTGTGCTTCATAGGCGCGTCTCTTCGCAGGTGCCATTTTCAGTCCTTTGCCGAACCGATATTGTTTTGTATGATGCCAGTATGGGCACTATATACCTGGCTTTAGCGTCTTCTTTCACACACTTTCCCACACTACACCCTTTCACGTTCTCATGCCCTCGAACCACCACCACCGAGCATGTCAGCTGGAACCGCTCTCAGTCAGTCAAGCGTAGCACCGCATTTTAAGGCGCACCGTCCGTTTTGGTGTAGATTTAAGACTTTTAGGTGCACCTTATAGTTGTGAAAATACGGTAAATGAAGTCCCTTTTTCATTCAAGGGTTAATGGAGGTCTACACTTGGTTCCGCAGGTATCTCATGCATGGCTCAGGACTGTTCCCTGCACATGCCTGAAGACTTCGTCCTGCCGCTGCTGCCCGGAGAGGAGCTGAAGGACAAATACAAACGCTACCTCTTCAGAGACTATGTGGAGGTGGGGACCAGGTGTTGGCAACAGTTGTTGGGAACCAACCTGAAATCTTCCATAATGTCTGTAACTTCTCGACGGCAACGTTTATTGATACTCACCTGCACAGCACTGCTGTTGCCTTGTACCATTCAAGCTTCCTTTAGCCTCATGGAAGGATACATACAGTACATGGAGACCAATGCCAAAGGCACCAAGTCATGGAAGTATAGTGAAAATGAAAGCACTTAATATGTGGAGATCAGAGACAGAACAAGTTCACGAACGTGCTGAAAGGCCCCAAACATTTTCAACTGTAGCTTACATACAATATTGCATCTTTCATCCACTGATAGGAAGGTGGGCGGGGCAAGCTGTTGACTGCTCAGTATTCTCTCCCGTAGATTCTGATGTGAAATTGAGGTTTTATTTTTTGTGATGTAAAAGTGGAGTCCGGTGTGCACTGTGGTGAAATGAGTGTTGCTGCATCTGTCTGTTCCAACGTGCTGATGTTGGCGCTCACTGTTCTCCTCCAGAGTCATTTCCAGTTGCAGCTGTGTCCTGGTGCGGATTGTCCCATCGTCATCAAGGTTCAGGAGCCGCGGGCGCGGAGGGTGCAGTGCAGCCGCTGCAGCGAGGTCTTCTGGTGGGCAGCGCACTTGCTGGCTGACCTTGAGGCTGCCGCACTCCTAACACCTCACTCTCCATCCCCTCCTGCTCCTCTTCCAGTTTCAAATGCCGCCAGATGTATCACGCGCCCACAGACTGCGCCACCATCCGGAAGTGGCTCACCAAATGTGCCGACGACTCGGAGACTGCAAACTACATCAGTGCACACACTAAAGATGTACGAGCCACCTCCATCCTCAGTGGTGAGGCTGCGTCTCGGGAGGGTTCTGACTGTGTCTTCTCATTCTCCAGTGTCCAAAGTGCAATATCTGCATCGAGAAGAACGGAGGGTGCAATCACATGGTGAGGCGCCTGGCGCACGCTGACTCTGTGTTTTTGGTCCAACAAGCCAGTTTGTTTTCTGAATTATTCTAATTCATTTGCCTCCTTTTTTGTTTGTTTCTTTCAGCAATGTTCCAAGTGTAAACACGGTGAGTGTTTTCTACATGTCCATGTTACCTAGAAGTTATCTCCAATATTTATCTATGTACATCTTCCTGTAGATTTCTGCTGGATGTGTCTGGGCGACTGGAAGAACCACGGCAGCGAATACTACGAGTGCAGCCGCTACAAAGAAAACCCCGATATAGTCAACCAGAGTCAGCAGGCTCAAGCCAGGGAGGCGCTAAAGAAATACCTCTTTTACTTTGAGAGGGTGAGGCAGGCTTCGCTCACCTCCTACAGACGAGAAATAAAGCAGCCACTTTTGTCTCTTTCTATCAGTGGGAGAATCACAACAAGTCTCTGCAACTGGAGGCTCAGACGTATCAGAGGATCCAGGAGAAGATCCAGGAGAGAGTGATGAACAACCTGGGCACCTGGATCGACTGGCAGTACCTTCACAATGCTGCCAAGCTCCTGGCCAAGGTGCTCGCCCTGCTCTGTGGCGCTGGCTCAGGTGGTCGTTCTTACCTCATCTGGTGTGTTTGGTTTCAGTGTCGCTACACACTGCAGTACACGTATCCCTACGCTTATTACATGTCGGGCCCTCGCAAGAAACTGGTGAGAAAGTCAAACCTTCAAAAGACAAATGTGCCGTGTTGGTCATCGGTCGTCCTTCTGCTTCAGTTCGAGTATCAGCAGGCACAGCTCGAGGCGGAGATCGAAAACCTGTCGTGGAAGGTGGAGCGGGCCGACACCTACGAGAGAGGAGTGGTGGGAGGAGAGGGGGAGCTCAGTGCCAGTGACAGAGGGGTGAGACTAGCGAATTGTTTATTACATGCTTAAACGTGTTGCACCAGCAGATGGCAGTGTTGTACACAGAGGCAGTTGGATGGCCTAACCTTAAAGGTCACATGGTCTTCCCGCAGGAGCTGGAGAACCAGATGCACATTGCTGAGCAGAGGCGACGCACACTGCTGAAAGATTTCCACGACACCTAAAGCACCAGCTTCTCCTCTTCTCTCGTCCTCTTTTCGTTTCTCCCCATGACCATCCGTCAGTGCCGCCTTGCTGACCCCGACCCATCCCCTTCACACGCCCCCCCCATTGGTGATCTCCACTGGCTCATGTGCCGTTTCTTCTCCCTCCTTCATCTCACTTCTTAAATGCTGCAGGGTCACAGAACGGCACGATTGTATCTCCTCACTCACTTCCATCTGGTGGCTTCAGAACATCTTGTGATTACACTTGTTTCAGCCCTTCATATCTGAGGTTCGAGGTCCTCTCCTCTCACCAACGCATGGATCCTTGCTCTTGCTCACAAGTGTCGACTTCTTGGTTGGTTGTTATTCCTGCCATGTTCCAGTATTCATGAGAGACACTAGAGGGGGATGAAGTCCAAGACATGAACCCAGTAAGTTGCTGCTAGCAGTCATTTTCCGGCAGTCGTTTCTTTCTCTTCCCGGTGAGATGCAAAAAAAAAAGTTGTACTTTTCTCCACACGTCGTCATTTGCAATTTATGAAATAAAACGTTTTACAGCAAGAAGATGAGGTTTGTGGTGTGGCTGGCTGCGTTGACCATGGCCTTGCTGTTCACTAGAGACTGTTACCTGTGGACCTCTGACTCTCTGTAAGCTTGCAGTGTTTTGAAGATTGAAGGCAAACGTCGGCTGACTTCTGTTTTATTTACTCTTCCTATTCATCTGGGGATTGTTTGTAGTGTCGTGTTTGCCTTTCATTTACAATGCAGCGACTCGACTCTGCTCTCATTGTCCTGCAAGTCTGTAACCTGACGCGTCTGGCGTTGGAAACAAGTGTAATCACAGCCACTTCACTGGCTTGTCATCGCGCTGCCGAGCAGCTTGGAGCTGGTTTTAGGTGTGAGAGTAAAGCCACAGATTTGACATGAATTATCACTGACATTGTTTAGTGGGAGAGGTGAAGGTTAAAATCCCCCCCCGGTCATGAACAGGCTTGTTTTTCAGTAGATAACTAATGTGTTGAAACAAGTTTGAAGAAAGGAATTGTGTCCTGAACCGTCCTAGAAGTGTCGCCAAGTACTGCTGCTTGTTTCAGAGAGGGTGTTTCCTCCATCTGTAACTGGAGGGGGGCGTAGATCTCCACACGCTCGGATCATATCCATGCCAATGTTTCTTTTGTTTTCTTCTTCTCCGCTCTTCTCCTGGAAACTGGCTGTTGTTGGATTGTTCATTTCAAAAACAAAAAAAAAGTAGAAAAAAAGTGCTGTAATTTTCAAAGGTTGTACATTAATACAGAAATAGTTGCAGAGAGGTTTCTAAAACTGCACTTTGTCTTGTGTGTTCTTTTGACAATTTTGCATTTGAATGTCAAATGATATGATTCATTGTATTATTCGTAGTTGTTTATTCTCGAAACATTTAAGTTTATATAAATATCGATTCACCAAAAAATACTGTGATAATAGGACCGAAATTAACTACAATTGTAGTCTTTATTTTGAATTCCACGTTGTGAAAGAAACTGATTTAAGCTTTAAAAAGAACGAAAATAATGCGTTACATACACGCTCGCGGCACGACACGCGGATGTGACGTCAGAGCAGGAAACGCAGCTGCTGGACCGCACGTGCGTCTCCAGTTGGACTTCCACACACGCCGACTGCGCACGCCCGCTGAAAGGCTTCTTCAGCCGGCTTCCTTCCGAGCACCCGACACCGGACACGCCGAAGAAAGTTCCGGTGCGTCTCCGGGCCTCGCAACCCCTGCAACTGAAGCGGAGACCGGAGGCGCGAGCGGGACAGACGAGGGTCTCCAGGTGTCATGGCTGACTACTTGATAAGCGGGGACACCGGCTACGTCCCGGAGGACGGACTGACGGGACAGCAGCTCTTCAACGGGGGAGACGGACTCACATACAAGTGCGTTTCCTCTGTCCCCACCTTTGGCTCTGACTGTGTGTTTGAAACCAGCAAACCGCTGCGGCGGGTTCCGAACTTAGCCGCATGCTAACATGCTAACTGTTTGTTTGTGCTCCGCCGCTGACCATAACACTCCTGAAACTCACTGAAACCAAACTGTCGGCCCTTCTCCGAGTCAGCAGTGGATTTAATAACCCCACCAACACCACACTGACTCGACCTGTGACCCTGTTCGGTAAAAATAAACAAGTGTAACATGCAGCGAGTGACAGGCACAAAGTTGGTGTAAGTGTCTCACGAGTGTCAGTGTTTTAAAACGTGTTTTAACGCGCTGCGCCTTCTGTTCGAAATATTTTAGACATTTTTCAGCGTGTACTGTCAGTACAAACGTTTACACGACTGTAACCTGAAGTTCGCTTTGACTTTCAAATGTGTATTTACAACAGCTCGCTCCTCTGCAAGGTGAATTCAGTCACATTTATAAATAAGTATAGCCATAGATTCTTTCGTTCTTTCCTCAGAAATATCCCTCAAGGTTCCCAACTGTGTAGGAGTCGAACTTCTTAGAAACAGACTTTGTTTCCCCACCACCACCACCACCACACTGGTGCCATATTTCGGCTGGCCCCTCCACAGCCTCTGGCTATATTTAGAGTGGTGCTTCACTTGTCCTGCGGTACAAACAGTCCTGCGCTGGAGCTGTCAACA
Source organism: Synchiropus splendidus (assembly GCF_027744825.2). Lineage (NCBI taxonomy): Eukaryota > Metazoa > Chordata > Actinopteri > Syngnathiformes > Callionymidae > Synchiropus > Synchiropus splendidus. The sequence continues at coordinate 8,305,950 of NC_071351.1, forward strand.
CCTTTTCATTGTCCACAACAACATTCACCACCATCTCACTTCAATATGTTTTATTGCTCTAACCTTTGAGTCCAAGATTTAACAGTAAAATGGAGAGTAACTTGAAGAAATACGCTCCCGTTATGGCCATATAAGGGAAGTAATATGTGATACAAAGTTAGGACGAGCACTTTAGAATGGTGACTGAGAAGTGTCTCATGTTCAGCTCTTTCTGCTGAAGCATTTCCAACACTTGAGCATGTTTCCTGTGGGTCCTGCTGGTTGTGTTTCCTCACTGGAATTGTCACTGCAGTGTGGTTGCACAATTGAACGATCACCGCCGCAAAGAATAACTCGGCCTGTAGTTTATCAATGGAAGCAACGCACCGTGTTTCTGTGTCGTGTTTGAAACATATGAGCATCTTGTGTTGAAGCAAGTAAACAAAGGGTGGAAAATAATCAATTCTGATTTCTTCTCTTTCCTCTTGCAGTGACTTCCTGATTCTACCTGGATACATAGATTTCACGTCAGATCAAGTGGTAAGGACTGACCTTTTCCATTCATCTCTGTCGGGGGAGAAATCCATGATGCATCTTGCCTGAAGCGTTTAGTTTAAAATGACTGAGTGATACTTTTTTTGTAATATTTTATTTTACATTTTACACAGTAGAAAACACAAACCACGTTGAAGTATACAATTGTCTCGCGTGTGATTGCCAAAAAAGCAAATATGTTTATACAGCTGACAAACCACAGATTATAATACATATCTGTAGATATACCACCGAACAACAATGGAAAAATCAAAAACAAAGACAATACGGGCCCAAAAATTCCTCCGTTTTGTGCGGGACCAAAACATGTGGGTCAGTGTACCATCACTCTGATGACACTTCATACATCTTGGGACTGAGTGATACTTTTAATCGTCTGTAGAATTGGTATTTTAGGGCAAGCGGTGTTGTTTACTGCAGTAGTGGAGGCGAGGGAGCTGCAGTCTACATTGTTCTGCTGCTGCTCCGGTGAAGGAAAACCACTGATGGTGAACTCTCCCTCTCCTGTCCAGGACTTGACCTCGGCTCTCACCAAGCGAATCACAATGAAGACGCCCTTTGTCTCGTCCCCGATGGACACCGTCACCGAGGCCAACATGGCCATCGCCATGGCAGTAAGTCCACACACAGACCCTCCTCACGCGCACACACACTCACCATGTTTCTCGCCTCTCAGCTCACAGGAGGCATCGGCTTCATCCACCACAACTGTACTCCGGAGTTCCAGGCCAATGAAGTTCGCAAAGTGAAGGTAGTCATGTGAACATGAGCCTGAGTGATTCGGTGGCCATATTTGTTGTGAAAGGAGCGAGTATTTCAGCGAAGAAAGTTCACCACAGCACATTGAAAGATATTCTAAACCTTCCCTGAGAGAAGTACAGTTACCGTGTGTGTGTGTGCGTGTGTCTGAACTGCCTCTCTCCTCCCAGAGGTACGAGCAGGGCTTCATCACCGACCCCGTGGTGATGAGTCCCAATGAGCGCGTGCGAGACGTTTTCCAAGCCAAAGCCCGTCACGGCTTCTGCGGCATCCCCATCACTGACAATGGCAAGATGGGCGGCAAGCTGGTGGGCATCATCTCCTCCAGAGACATCGACTTTCTGAAGGAGGAGGACCACGACCTGCTGCTGAGCGAGGTGAGGCACTTCAGGGACCACGTGAGGTGGATCAGCCACCGTGTGCTTCTCTGCAGGTGATGACCAAGCGCGAGGACTTGGTGGTCGCCCCGGCGGGAGTCACGCTGAAAGAAGCCAATGAGATCCTTCAGCGGAGTAAAAAGGGTGAGCGTCGGGTTTTCCACATTCGCTTCTGTCACCCTCCTGGGGTCACATGACTCCCCCGTCTCCAGGCAAGCTGCCGATCGTGAACGAGGAGGGCTCCCTGGTGGCCATCATCGCCCGCACGGACCTGAAGAAGAACCGCGACTTCCCTCTGGCCTCCAAAGACTCCCGGAAACAGCTGCTGTGCGGCGCCGCCATCGGCACCCACAACGACGACAAGTACCGGCTGGACCTGCTGGTGCAGAGCGGCGTGGACGTGGTGGTTCTGGTGAGCGCGGCAGGTCGGGCTCATGGCTTCACCGCTGCTTTACTGACTGCCTTTGTGACGGCAGGACTCGTCTCAGGGGAACTCCATATTCCAGATTAACATGATCAAATACATCAAGGAGAAGTACCCCAGCCTGCAGGTCATCGGAGGAAACGGTACACACACACACACACACACACACACACACACACACACACACACACACACACACACACACACACACACACACACACACACACACACACTCTGTATCTCTATCTTTGTGAGGACTGCTGTTTGCTTTCCTCCAGCCTCTCTGACTGAACCTGACACACACGGCTAACCTGAACCAGGACTCTGAACCAAGCTAAAACCCACTTGTGATGAGCCAGTTATATGGACATTTTCACCCTCTAAACTCCATGTGGACCGGCCAAAATGTCCTCATAAGATCAGTGTCTTGTCAAAGATTGGTCCACACAAGAATATATGTTTACACGTGTACACACACAGAGCTCTCGACAGTTTGTCACTAGGCCTGGGTTAAACGATTATTTTTGTAATTGATTAATCGAGAAAATAGTTTTTCGATGCATCGATTAATATAACGATTCATTTTTAAATCGATTATCTCCTCATAATTTGACCTATATAGTAATTAATGCTAATTTATCTGCATGAATAAAACACAAATTCCTTCTTTCCAACATATTTTTATGATCAAGTTCAAAAATGAATTGTATTGAACAATAAAGTGCACACAGTTGCAGTGCAATGGAATCCTCTAATAAAATAAAACTTTCTTTCAATAAATAAAACTGCAAACAACTCAATCTGAACCAATCTTATCAACATAAAATAAATAAAAAATAACAGCAGCAGTGACAGCTGCAATTTACAAAACAACACAATGTGTGACAGCAGCAACTTAAGCCTAACCATTTAAATCTGTGAAATCATCAAAAGGATGCTCTCAGTGAGCGCAGCAGCCTCCAGGGGGGTCAGGGGATAGTAGTCCTCCAAACCTTTCTGCTTATCCCTGTCCCTGAAAACATAAATCACAAACACGGTGCATAGCTCAATACAAATATATACTTCTGAATGATCTGCCCATGTCAATTAAGTATCATAATAATAATATACATTAACCTAAAAGTAGAAAGTTAGAAAACAACAATGAATGTGTATGAAAATGTATTAAAAAAATAGACAGACAAAGAAATAAAAAAAAAAAGGAACTTTAGCGTGGTGTGTTCATCCAGCGGCCCAATTTATTTTCTCCTTGTCTGAGAAGGTGCAGCCCTCAAGATGTGCTTTCACAGAAAGACGTGATTTGTATCAAAAAGACAGCTAATAATGGGAGCTGGTTGCTAGCGACAACATTTCATGTTGGTTTTGAGGAGGGACTGCTGTTCATGTCCACTTATGTTCCACATTTGATGATTCAGGAGGAATGAGGTGTGTGTTTAAGTGGTCACGTGTTCCATGTGTGCGAGGCAGGAGCACAAGTTACGTGGTGCGCTTTGGATGAATGACGGGGTTAATCATTGCAAACAAGGATAGAAAAAAAAAGTTGAAAACCTACGGTGGCTTCTCCACACAAGCAGTTCCCGGGTGCCTCCTCTAAGGTGCTGGTGCATCATTACCTTTCGGTGTAAAGTACTCCCATACCTTGGACATCTTATTACGACATCTTTTCTTCTCCCCCAACCCGCTGCTACTCGATGCCGCCGCCATTTTTTGATTCTGAGTGACGACGCATCGACGTGCAGTTTTCGCGTCGACATATTTGTTTTGCATCGACGTCATTGATGACGTCGACGCGTCATCCCAGCCCTATTTGTCACCTCTCTCAGACTGAACACCTCCCACCTCTCTCCCCTCCAGTGGTCACAGCGGCTCAGGCCAAGAACCTGATCGACGCAGGCGTGGACGGGCTCCGGGTCGGGATGGGCAGCGGCTCCATCTGCATCACACAGGAAGGTGAGTGACGCCCCCACACACAGGAGCTCAGGGAAACACTGGCGGTGATGGAGCGACGCCTCAGTGGAAACAGCTCTCACAAACTTGGAGTCACCTGGGCAGACGCCTCACTCCTCCTCCGTCCCTTCTGTCACCATCTTCCTTACATTCACCTCTGTCTGTCTGTCTGTGTCTGTGTGAGTCCAGCTCCCCTCAGTGTCCCTCCAGCCATTAAGCTCCACAGCCCCAAAACCCCAACATCTGTGACGGGATACTCCAGTAAGTTCCCTGCAGCTTGCTAGTGTCACTGTGCTCTGGCCAGCCGGCTGATGTTGGGGGTTTTGGGGTGTGTCCTCACTGCTGCAGTCTCCCCAACCCCCAGACTTGATGCTCCGCCCCCTGCTGCTGTTTGTCATTTGACAAAAGCTGATCAGCCTAGAAGGGCTGACCTCCCGTCACGTGATGCTGTGGGGTTGTGACGAACACAGTCTGACGGTGGAGGAGACCACTGCCTGCGCTCTGCTGTAGTGACTGACCTTTGACCCCTGTAACCTTCAGTCAGCAGGCTGTCTGTAACACACTGAGGTCAGGGTGAGCCGTCTCATGGTGTTGTGTGAGGGTCCAGTCAGAAAGGCCCGTGAGTCCGCTCCATGATCTTGTTCGTCTCCAGCGCCCCCTATGTGTGGGTCGTGGCTCCAGAACGCGGTCGATCCACTAGCATGCTTCCTGTGTGTGCAGTGCAGGATGCATGTGGTGTGAAAGTGTTTGGTCGTCTCACTCACTTCCTCCTTCTCACGTGCTGCTCTTGGCCCCTCCCTCCCTGGATGCATGTGACTTCCTCTTATTCGTCCAAGTGCAGTTCCAACCGTGACCTCTGACCCTCCCCTCTCTCCTCCAGTGCTGGCGTGCGGCCGCCCTCAGGCCACGGCTGTGTACAAAGTGTCGGAGTACGCGCGGCGCTTCGGCGTTCCCGTCATTGCGGACGGAGGGATCCAGACGGTGGGACACATCGCCAAAGCTCTGGCTCTGGGAGCCTCCACAGGTCAGTCATGGTCCTGCAGCTGACCTTCACATGCTGAAGCCTGCTCCCGCTCCAGTGATGATGGGCTCGCTGCTCGCCGCCACCAGCGAAGCTCCCGGCGAGTACTTCTTTTCTGACGGCATCCGCCTGAAGAAGTACCGCGGCATGGGCTCCCTGGATGCCATGGACAAGAACCTGGGCTCCCAGACCAGATACTTCAGGTACAGCAGACACGAGTCCCACCATGTTGAGATGTCGACCACTGACGCCGCTCCTGGTCTGCATGCAGCGAGTGTGACAAGATCAAAGTGGCTCAGGGAGTGTCGGGGGCGGTGCAGGACAAGGGCTCCATCCACAAGTTTGTTCCGTACCTGCTGGCTGGGACGCAACATTCCTGCCAGGACATCGGCGCCAAGAGCCTCACGCACGTCAGGTGGGTGTCGGACGCAGGTCCATCCATGATGCATTCAGGTGCTGCTGCTCTCTGATGTCGTGCAACCCTCTAGTCGCCCTCTTCAGGATTTTTAAAGAATGAACCGTTATAATCTTGACTTGTCAGACTTCAGCCTGGTGTTTGTTGATGGGAGGTGCAAGTCTGCAGACAGGCCACAAGACAACTGTGATTGCTGACCATGTTTTATTGAGTTTTAATTTTGCTCCTCACAATTCCTCCTTTGGTCATTTGGTTGCATTGACACGAAACATACACCAAAACTGGATTGAAAAAAAACACACCCATTCTATGATGAACTACACCAAACCTGGGTGTAGTTTATCATAGAATTTTTTTTATTATATAATATTGTATATAATATTATATTATTGATATAATTTAATAAATTCATGATGTAGTTTGTTTAAGTGGTAGTTTGTCTGGTGTAGTTCGCAAACTACACCAAAGTTTTTAAACCACCAGTGAGATAGAAAAACAACATAACAGGGTCACCACCACAGACACCATCTCTTCCTCCCTGCAGAGCCATGATGTACTCGGGAGACCTGAAGTTTGAGAAGAGGACAGCATCAGCTCAGATGGAGGGAGGAGTCCACAGCCTGCACAGGTACAAACACACATGCCTGACTTTGGACCTGGGCTCTCTCTAACTAGCCTCTTTTATCCTCAGCTACGAGAAACGATTGTTCTGAGGCCTCCACCGCTGGAAATATGCAACGTCACATCTGCTCTTCAAGTCTTCCTGAAATCTGCATGTCTGTTCACGTGTCCAATAAAAGAGGTGTTTTGTTAAAGCGTCTCTGAGTGCGTCTAAAGAACGAGCTAACGTGGCTGGCGCCTGGAGTGAACCTGGAGTGAGTCTGCTGCCGTACAGCTAGGCGACCAGCAGGGGGCTCACAGCTCTGATGTCACAGGGAGACGTGGACGCCCTCGCTGTACGACAGCAGAGCAGCACGTACACTCTGGTCCGATGAATGTCCCGGACTTTCCAGAGGCAGCGGGACTTTGGAAGGCCGTCTCGCTCCGTTTGCATCACCTGCCGTCTCTGGTTTCAAACCAACATCTGATCGATAACGGAAAAAGGTTCACGAAACACTCACCAGCTTCCATATAAGGCTGGCAGGAAGTGACCCCGAGCTGAAAGAAGAAAGTTAAGTTGGAGCAGTTTGGAGACAAACATCTGGACTCACACTCCATGTGAACAGAAGCAACACACCGAGACTGACTCACCAGTAGACTGAGTTTCAAAGGTGGAGCTGCTCCGAGGCCCTCTGCTCCTCAGGAACCTGGACGTCTCTCAGCTCCATGGTTTCCTGTTGGCAAACCAAATACTTCAGCCCTGACTCAGAAGAGAATAAACCCTGCTGCCCAGACCAACAGCGACACTCTCACCTACACAGCCAAGTGGAGGTTTGAATTTTATATTGAAACATCATTTGCTGCAGTGAGCCCATGCGAGCAGCAGGTGGCAGCAATACGGTAAATACATACAAGTGAATGAGAAAACCACGAGAGTTTTCTGCTCGGCCACTTCCGTCCTGTGGTGGACACTAAGACTTGATGACTGGACGATGGTCATCAGGTGGTTCAGGCGAGTCATAATGAAAGAGAAACTCAGAGAAGCTCTTCCTCCTGCACACACACACACTCACACCCATCACGGCGACACAAGTGTCTGTGATGCCTGTTCCTCAAGTCACAAGTCTGTTTGCTTCAGTTGAGCTGCTGCTGCTGCTGGGATCTGGAAGTGACTTTGTTTCTATTGACCTGTAACAGCAGTGAATGCCACTCACTTCCCCATCAGCCATTAAGAACAAACCCGTCACATGTCCATTAAAACGTGTGTTTTCCTCCACACCAGCCTGACCAGACTCCCCTGATCACCCACCAAATGCATGCAGCCCAAGACACTTCCTCCGTAAAACAGAACTGAGTTATCTTTTCATTTCTCTCTGAGTGTGAGGGGAGGGGAAAGGAAAGGGAGGGTTGGAGTGAAGGGAAAGTGAAAGTAACAGCAGAGTATTTAAGGCGGCAAGACAGTGGCGTGTCAGATGGACGGCTGGGAGCGGAGGACAGCCAGCAGAGGAGGTAAGAGCACCGGCATGTCGGCCCCCAGACACTGAGCTGCTGTGTTTGAGCTGAAGTTGGGTGTGAGAGCGGAGCGGCTGCTGATGTCAGCGCCGCCTCACTTTAGGTTTCATTTTACTGGAAACACTCCTTCCTTCTATGGACCTGGAGCTTGAACTCAGTCCAGAGGACTCTTTGGATTTGTCAGATTAAACCGGGGTTCAGGGGGGTGCAGCCCACACTCCAAACCTCACCTACAATATCTGAGGCTATTTTACTATTCAAATACGGTCAAAGGGGAAATTCAGAAAAGAATAGAATATGAAGTCTTTTTTTTTCAGAGGGTCACTGTGACGAAGCCAAAGGTGTAGCTCACACTACTGTAGTATTTATCTTGAGTTACTTCAGAAGGTTTTAGTCTGACAAGTAGTCTGACAGTAGCCTCAGACTCCTGGGAGAAAACTGAGGAGGCTTTGAGTCGCTGTTCCAGGGAAGTTTCCACATTAAAACTTGTTTAAGTTCAGAAGGAGCATCAGAACCAGAGCGTTTCATCACAGGTCTGTGTCTTCATTGTCATTCAAATCACAAGACTCTGTTTACATCTAAAGTTCAACCATTGATGCCTACAGACTAAATAATTTGAAGAATATTGTTCAGTGAATAACTAAAAGAACACAGAGCATCATGTGGCTCCCTGAAAGAGGATGTTTAATCTAATCTAATCTAATGTTGAAAACACATCCAACCTGAAGTTCCAGAAAGAGAAAGAGGAGTGTAGACAGGAAGTGATGTGTCACACACATAACTCCAGAGTGACAGCGACTGGCGTGTCATGTGACCATCTCAGGTCAGAAGACACAAGGTCGAAACTCAAATGTGAACTTGAAAGAACATATACTCTTGACGGTCCTGAGACACACCGCTAGAGGGCGTGAGAGCAGCAGCTCACCTGTAGCCCAGACTTCAAATTCAAGCTAAAACCTGTTGCCATTTCAGCCAAATCTGGCTCCAGAACTCACAACAACACTCGTATCACTGCACAGCGCTGAAGCCAGCAACGCTCTGATTCAATCAAACAATCCACAGTGAGCAAACAGCCGCGCCTCAGTGAACCACTGCAGACTGTCACGGTGATCCGACTAAAGCACATGAACTCTGACCCTCCAGCTTCCACAGTGGAGCGCGCTCTCGTCAGCCACCACAGGTGTGAGCAGCGACGTCACTAACTTCACTCCTGTTTTCCAGTGTGGATCACCACTTCCCTCCCAGGAGGAAGGCTTGGTGCGTGGGGTAGTAACGGAACCCATAATTCTGCTGTGATACTGAGGCCCAGCTGGTTATGGGTTCCGTTCCCCTCCCACGTTGCACAGCACCTCGGCTGGATGGAGCAGCGGGTCCAGGCGCGCCAGGTCTTCTCCCTCAATGACACGATTTCTCCCGGAATGCTGCTCAACAATGCAACCGGGAATTTCGTGTCAGCAAAGGAGGACGCCTCGCCCGGCGCAGCGCGCGTCTCGCACTGTCGGATCTGCCGCTGCATTCTCATGTCATCAACTGATCGCTGAAATATATCCAACATTGCAATGTAATAAAACTGCTAACTCCTTCATCCTCCTCTCACGCTGGTTATTTTTATAGTCCCTTCACAACACAGATGCTTCACAGAGCCCCTGACTGTTCCATCGCTTCATCGGTAGGTGGCGACACCGAGGGATTCTATGGCTTGACTCGCTTAGAAACGCGCCGGGAAGAAGAAGAGAACTCAGCTGACCTGTCAACAGTTCCGCCAGAGGAAAAACGGACTGCGGTCCTGTTTACATCGATTCATTTGCCCACAGCAGCGGGGGCCGTGTCTTGCATTTCAGCCATCAGAATAGGACAGACAGGAAACAATATTGAGCAAGATCCGGTGCAGCGCTGACCGCGAGCTCACCTGTGCTGGTGGTGGATGCAGAACATGGAGGAGTCCTCTCCCCTGCGGATCACTCCGACAGTGCAGGCGCTGAGCTCCGCGCTCCGGGCGAAGCCGCAGCATGGGGACGGTGAGCGGATCTTTCCGGACCCGGAGAAGCTCTGGTTCAAGGAGAGCAGCGCCAAGAATATCCGGAACAGAGACTTCCTGTCGCCGACCACGGTGCTCAACACGCTGTACGCAGACGGCCAGGTGGGTCCGACTAGGACAAACACACGTTGAAACGCATTACTTTATGACCTGTCCCTTTGTCCTCGTCATGAAACGTCAAATATTCAATTCAATGACGATAGGAAAGCACAGCCTTGAGCCCCAGTGCATCAAAACAAACACGTCCTCTGAGCGCGTGTTGAATTGACAGTCGTTCACGAGGCACCGCGTTGCAAATGGATGGGACCTTGGTATCTCAGTATACTTGGGAGTTACAGTCAGCCGCCTGCGACTACCTGACTCACAGCTGGACCCAGTAACTGTCCGACTGCACACTTCAATTTCCAAACAATTTTTGACCATTTCCGAATTTGAATTTGAAAAACATGAAACGCACAGCTGAATTTTAAGTCATGACAGTGCTCTCTTGAAAAGCCTCCAATGACAGAATGAAGAGCAGAGAAATTGAGGTTTGTTCTGAAGCACATCACGATGGTCCAGGCCCTGACAGCCCGCAGCACCAATTATTTACCCATGTGGAAGGTACAATGTGGGTCAGTCACGCACAGATGCTAAAGGACGGCTGAGTGTGTTACACCAGTCACAACACAGGTCACGAGCTGAATGCTGAACAACTTACTCTCTGACTGAATGGCAACAAAAACAAAACAGTGTAAATCTGGTTCAAATACAAACACAGATGAGCAACAACAGGAGAGTAAACTAATCTGAATCCCTTTTATTTTCCTGATTATTTGTATTGATTACCCTCCATTTAATTTTACTCTTCTGTTTTTAAATGTTTTATGTAGTTTTGAAACATGCTATTTAATTTTCAACAATAAAAGATTTCACGCACATTATGGATTTTGAAATGAGTCGTAAAATACTGCAATGTCTTTTGACTTTTAACCCAGAATAAGAGAGGAGACAATACAATCTTTAACCAATGTTTATACCCCTACATCATCTTGTCCGTCAGGTTCCTCCAGCGGTGATGTCCAGAGTCCTGTCTCTTCGTGGATGCGGGGTTCTCCCAGTGGCAGGTGGTGAGGTGATGGGCGAGGGCCTGCGAGTGAGAGTGGACCGACCCGCAGCCTTCAGAGCCGTGCTGGCAAGCGGAGCGGCTGATTACTTGAGCCCTTTTTGTCAGAGGCAAGGTCGCTTGGTGCTCAACTGTCCAGCTCTTCACCCCAGACCCAACACACCCTCTCCAGACACCCTCACTCTGGGCCAGCTGAGGACTGTTCTGCTGACCGACCACTTGGGGGCGCTGTTGAGAAGACAGGGGTGAGGGATGGTGTCATTGTTTTGCTCATCATGTCATCACTTGTTTACATGGCTTCATCGTGATCACAGGTTCACAGTATCCTACTGCCCCACACTCCCCGGCGACAGCGACATGCTCAACTTCCTGAGGAATTTAGGGATCGACTGGCCGACGACGCAGAGCAACTGTGACAATGAAGGGCTGGAGGAGAAGATCCAGAAGGCTCTGGAGAACTCCCGCTACCGAGAGAGGGAGACAGACAGATGCTGGAAGGCTAGCGGAGGCGGTGGGAAGAAGACAGAGGAGGGGGAGAATGAGGGAGTGCTCAGAGTTAACTTGAAACGGGTTTTCCAGGAGGAGGGTTTGCTGGGATACGACCCCAGTGTTGGTACCTGTACAGGTGAGGTCACGCTCTTCAAACAGTATAAACATCTTTAGGTGGCTTCTATAGTGAGGTTTAATTTACATCTACTGCGGTTGTTGCGGCGTCTGTTCCAGTGCACAGAGACAGTATTTGCCACCTAGCCCAACTGGAGCTGGCCACAGCAGACTGCACAGTAAGTTTGCCCCACACAAGCAGAATTAATGTGAAATAAACAAAAAGACACAACAGTAACACAACAATAATTGATTTCACGTGTACCATCTAACAGAAACATACTTTCTTCTTAATGGCAGGTAGCCATGGCAACAGCAGTGCATGTGACTTCCTATCAGGATGAGTTTCGTCAGCAGCAGATAGCGATGCTGTGGAGAGCCAGCGGAGCAACACACACACAGGTAACCACACGACGACGCAGCTGTAATGATACAGTCCATTGTGTTGTGGTTCTCATTGGTGCTGCTTTTCATGTTTGAAGAAACATCTGGTGTGTGGGCCGGTGAAGACCCCTGGTGCACACCTCTCTGCTGCTCAGTATCTGCAGTAAGATATGATTCAATCTACTAGCTTTTGTCAGCCACTCAATTCACCGTGCTCTTGTCTGTCTTGACCTCGCCCAGGCTAAGAAGAGGTCAGATGAAGGAAGCCTCTGAGATGAAGTATGGAGACCAAGTTGAAGGTGCATTCAAACCTACAGTCGCACTCTTAATATCCACAACGTCGGATAATACACAACTACGATTCCCCCGCGAATCAGAACAAATTGTCTCTTGCAAAAAAACAATTGTTAGAAACAATGGCATTGTTTTTTAAATACTCTGTCAACTCTTTCTAGGTCAAACGTGGGATGACATCATCAGGGTCATGACCTCTGCCACAGTCCGATTTGAACTGCTGTCAACTGTCCACACCAGTCCTGTGAGTCCAGTCCTAATCAGAGCAGGAGTGACGGCGGTCTGCTCAGATAAAGCAGCAGCAGCAGCAGCAGCGTGAAAATGACTGACAGCTGTCCGTTTTAGGTGACATTGGACGTCCAAAAAGAAGGCGGCGTGTCCACCAAAGGGCCACGGGGAGGAGTGTTTGTGATGTATAACTGTGCCAGACTACACACTTTGTTCGACAGCTATGAGAGAGCAGTAGAGAAGGGTAACAACACTGTCAACTGCTACCATAAATCTGTTAAACTGATTTTACTGCTCCATCTGCAGGTCAGTACCCTGAAATCCCTGAAGGCGCCGAACTGGACTTCTCAGCCCTCAAAGAGGAGGTAGATCTGTGTTCTGCTGTGTTGCGAGGGTTTCTGTGAGATAACGTCACACATTGCCTTCAACCTTCTCTGGCAGGGCGAGTGGCTTCTCCTATTCAACTATCTCATTCCATTCACCGAGCTGCTGGAACAAACCGGACAAGTGATTGACCAACAAGGGGGAGGGGCTAGAATCAACATGAAAACCGAACAGGTGGGGAATTTTAAAAAGTCAATCAATCGTTGAACCACAGGCTGATGTTTGATGACATGTCTTCCACAGATCTGTAAGTTCCTGGTGTCCCTCAGTAAAGACTTCAGCTCCTACTACAACAGAGTGCACGTGTTGGGGGTGAGTTTCCATCCAACCATCATTTTAAAAGTTACAGTGGACAAACGAATCGCAGTATTAGTATGTTAATATGTTACTCTTTTCCTGCAGGAGCCGTTGCCACACCTCTTCAACCAGATGTTTTGTCGTCTGTATCTGTTGAGAGCACTGAGGCAGCTCTACCACAGCGCTCTGGACACTCTCAACCTTCCTCCCATCAGGCAGCTATAGTTTCTGTCACTGTTCCATCATGGCTACCTCCCGCCGCTCCTCACAGACACAGCACCTGACTGTGCTGCCACTAACTCACATGCACCTTTGTCAACCAAACAAAGACGTTCTCTGTTTACATTATTTGTCGTTAGCTTGTTGATAGCCAAACACACCTCATTCTTCACAATATAAATACCATGAATATGTGCACAATTCAGTTTGATGACAGAGAGGCAAATGCGTTTGAGGCTTCTACAGTGTTTTAATGGCTCTTTATATTAAATGTAGTTTTTATTTAGCTGACACTTTTATCCAAAGCGACTGACTGCTGTCAGGTGGAGGAACCTTAGAAAGCCTGTCGAAAGATCCGCCCATATTCTTCAGGTTCGTACAGTCATTCCAATACATACAGGCCGACACCACTCACTGCCATGCAGTAATCCTTGTCACAAAAGCTAGAGCCATATTGAAATTCTTCGGAGCACCACACGGATGTCTGAGCTGGCAAGCAAACCTTCTTGTCTCGCGCTTCATCAAGTCAACGTCCCTTGAACTGTACTTGAGTGCCAAACCCTGACTGTCATCTTCAATATGACCATGACAACCTTTCACTGTCCACTGGCCCTATTAATGTGTCTTACATGTGATGTGTCTTTCCTCACTCGTGTTCTCAAATGTATTTCAGCTATTTATTATCGGAGAGAAACATGTCCAGGAGCTTTAGTCTGGAAGTAGTTTAGCGTCGACTCGACAGTATTAACTGCAGGAGTTACAGGGAAAGTGGCTTGTGCCTTGAGTAAACATGCATGCAGCAGCATGGAGATAATGAAAAAGGAGTTTTACTTGTGAAATAAAGTATTTATACATACAAGGGGCAACGTGAAGCATTTCTATGTCCACTGACTGTGCCATACCTTCCTTCAAAAAAAAAAAAAAAAACTACCACAAATATTTATTGAATTCAATCCACAAATACATTTGGCTCTTAAATTCCCCTAAAAACATCCGACAGTATTAAGCATGTGATTTATTTAAGATGGGGATCTTTACACACACACTTTTGCATGGCTGGAACACATCCTCTGGAGTATAATATTGCTGTGACTGACCTGAGCGGTGTGCGTTGATGAACCCACAAGCTCACATTTGTTAAATTAAGTTTGTGTTATTAAAACACTGCCTACCACTCGATCTTTTTAGTTGTTTTGTTTTCACTTTACAACTTGCATGAAGCTTTCAGCAAGTAAAATAAGCCATCTTGCTTCAATTGTAAATAACTTTTGACAATTGATTTTAAAAACTTGTCTGCGGTAAGTTTAGTGTATCCTAACTAAACTATGTCAATTGCAAAAGTCAAAGACCTCCGCAAATCTATGTCCTGTGAAGATACACTTACATGACTCCCGAATTCTTTATACTATCATAGTAAGCAGCTCAAAGGCTTCACCACAAGAGGGCGCGCCAGTTACATTATTATTATGCGCATTTATAACGCAGTTTATTTTTTGAAGTACAGAAAGTTACATTTCTTGTCAGTTATTCCAGGTGGCAGATGAATCCCTCACATTTTACTAAAGGATTAGGGTGTTCCTTACACGAATGAAAGCACGCCTCTCCATTGAAATGCAGCAATGACAGACAGAACTGGCCTCAAATTTAAATGGTTATGTTTATTAATTAGTCACTTGAAGTATTTACAGCTATTTAACAGAGAGTTAAATGAGTTAATCATATTACTATATAACTACTTAAGTACTGTTGTATGTTAAGTATTTGTCATGAAAAGTCTGTGTTTTTTCACTACCAAAAATGACTTCACTTCAATCATATTTATCAATTATATAAACACATTTTTAAAATGTATTAAATCTTACATTTTGATACATTTAATACGCTAACATTTGAATAAATACATCATTTTCAGCTTGTGCTACATTTAATCAGGTGAAAAATGGACAAAAAAAACTGTTGCAGCACAGACAGGGCAGCTCCACCAGCTTTTATCCTTTTCATCTCTCTCAACACCAATCAGAGGCCCCCATGTACAAGACCTCCTCTGGCTTGTCAATCGCTCCCCCCAGGCAGTAGGTTGGAGCGAAACAAAGGGGGAGGGAGAGAAAGACAGCAGCCGTTGTGGGGATGGAAAGTGGCTAATATTAGGCAAAGTGGAGGAAGGAGAGTAATCGCTGGGAGCAGATCCAGTTTGTTGAAAGGAGATGAATGAATGGGGTCAGGGGCGGCCCCTGAGAATAAAGAGAGACAAATAAAGAAGAAGAGGAGTTTGATGCGGTGAAAGAGGGGAAAGTACGGTGGAGAGAGGACGGGAGGTGGAAATGGATTGAGGGCGAGCGCAAAGAGCAGTAAAAGAAGAGATGGAGCAAACAAGTGCACCAAAAAAGAAAGGGGGCAATGGGATTGTACAATTAAGAACACGTAAGAGTTAGGGGGAAAAGAGATTAACAAATACAGGGAATACTGACGCCTCTAATGAGCTTGACAGAGACAGATGTTCCCTGATCCTCGACTTCCAGATATTTAATGTGGAAATTAAAATCAGCTCATTGTCACTTGTCTGAGGAGTATCCGCTGCGGGTACCCAGCACACACACACACACACACACAGGCATGCAGGCATGAGCAGACTTGTCTGGCAACACAAGAAATAAGAACTCAAAATATTATCATTACATTTAATTCCATTGAGTGAACCTTGAATTGTCTCATTGGTATGTCATGAATTCAGAACACACAAGGTAAGAGATGGGTTAAAGTCTCTTGACCATTGTAGCATCCAGGAGTGATCAGAGCAGTGAGTCTTTCCTTACCTTAACCAAACAAAGTATTTAGGGTGAGTGGGAATTCATCTGATGTAGACCAAAAAAAAAAATCTGGTAGCGTGCAAGTGTCAAGTCGAGGTGCAGTTTGACAGCCTTATTAAAACGTCTACGCTGGTGGATTTCACTATCAGGGATTAAATGTGACTCACGTTTGACACTTGGGAAATGGGTGAATTATATTTTGAGCAGTTATAAACATCTTTGCCAAAAAGTAAGTCTGTGTTTGGGGAGGTGTTGAAGCACTGCTTGAAGCATGCAGGGGTCAGAAACAACCTCCCCAACAGAATTAAGACCTCATGTGTCAACTAGTCAGTTCCTCAGGATGAAGCAGTGACAGCAGGGGATGGTGGAGGTGGGGGCTGAGAAGATGGGGCTGGTTGCTCAATCATTGCGAAGACTGAGAACTGAATTGAATTAAATCATCTAAATTAGGATTCTGGGTTTTCGTAATTGCCATGAACTGGGGTCTCTTGCCTGCAGACATGGTGTGCAGAAACATGGGGGAGGAGTGGAGAAGTAATGATCTGCCCTCCGGAGCTTTTTGCATATTTTCTTATTCAGTATGGTATGGAGACCAGCATCCCA